>NW_016814096.1:932031-983398 GCF_001698545.2 Rhinopithecus bieti
GCCCGGCCTAATGTCAGATTTTAAAGTATGAAGTTGTCAATTGTTCCCAAATTGATCTATAGTTTCAAAGCAATTACAATCAAAATATCTGCAGATTTTTTTAAGGATATTGATGAGCTGATTCTAAAATCCATATGGGAAAAGAAGAACAAAATTGGAGGTCTTACACTACCTGGTTTCAAGACTTATCAAAACAGTGCCACACTGTCCAGTGTCCTGCACACTTTGTTGTTTTGAAGACTAGTCAAGTGCAGCAGTGAGAACAAGGGAAAGAGAACAAGGAGTTCAATCTGTAACTGACTGTGAACAATCAATTGAGATAACTCATGACCTTTGGACCAGCCCCAAACACTTTGGAAAACAGTTTGGCAGTCTCTTATAAGGTAAAACATATATACTTACCATATGACCCATCAATCCCACTCATGTATTTTCCCAAGATGAATGAAAATGTGTGTTCATATTAAAACCCACACACAAATGTGCATAGCAGCTTTATTTATAACCTCTCAAAACTGGAAAAGAAACCAAATGTCTTTCAATTAATGTTGGATGAATGAACTGTGGTAAGTATCTACATAACGAAATACTATTCAGCAATTAAAAGGAGTAACTATTATATGTGGAATAGTATAGATGAATCTCAAATGCATTATGCTTAGTAAAAGAAGCCAGACTCCAAAGACTACATACTGGTTTATTCCATTTATATGACATTCTGGAAAAGGAAAAACTGTAGGGTTGGAGACTAGATGAATGGTTGCTGGGGTAAGTATAGAAGGAGTGTTTTACTATGAAGGGGCAATATGAGAATGTTTTTGGGTGGTATATGTATCTTCACTGTGGGGCATTTCCAAAATTCTGGCCAGGCGCAGCGGCTCACGCCTGTAATCCTAGCACTTTGGGAGGCCGAGGTTGGTGGATTGCCTGAGCTCAGGAGTTCAAGACCAGCCTGGGCAACATGGTGAAACCCCGTCTCTACTAAAAATAGATACACACACACACAAAAACTAAAAAAAAACATACAAAATTCTAAGCATTTGTTAAACTCATAGAGTTATACACCAAAAAAGACTGAATTTTACCATGTATAAATTTAAAAATACCAGCCAGGCACAGTGGCTCACTCCTGTAATTCCAGCACTTTGGGAGGCTGAGGCCAGTGGATCACTTGAGACCAGGAGTTCGAGATCAGCCTGGCCAACATGGTGAAACTCCGTCTCTAATGAAAATACAAAACTTAGCCAGGCATGGTGGCGCACACCTGTAATCCCAGCTGCTCGGGAGGCTGGGGCAATAGAATTGCCTGAACCTGGGAGGCAGAGGTTGCAGTGAGCTGAGATCGTTTTACTGCACTCCAAACTGGGCAACAGAGTAAAACAGGGTCTCAAAAAAAAAAAAAAAAAAAACCAAAGAACCAAAACATCCATTGACAGATGAATGGAGAATATTATGCAGCCTTAACAAAGAAAGGATTTCTGTCATATGCTATCACATGGATAAATCTTAAGAACATTATACTAAATGAAATAAATCATTCACAAAAAGACAAATACTATACACTTCTATTTATATGAAGTATCTAAAGTAGTCAAAATCACAGAAACAGAAAGTAGAAAGGTAGTTTCCAAGGGTATTGATGGATAGAGGAAGGGATAAATACTGTTCAATGGGTATAGAGTTTCAGTTTTGCAAGATGAAAAAGTTCTGGAGATTTATTTCAAAACAATGTGAATATACTTAACACTACTGAACTATACACTTGAAAATGCTTAGTGTTTTTAATGTTACGTGTTTTTGCCACAATAAAAAATATAGAAAAGAACAGTTAACTGAAGGAAGTTTAATATAAGGCAGATATTAATAGAAGTGTGGGCAGGTGTTAAAGAGAACATCATAGTTTGTGAAGCACACAGGACTGGCATCATCAGCCAAAAGTGTAAGAGGAAGGATCCAGTACTAGGATCTGGCAGGAACTATGGCTATGGGCAAGGAACACTCAGCAGAAGCTGTGTCCCTGGGTAGAGGAATGCAGCTATTGCCCAACCTCATGATCAGAACCCAGACAGAAGCTGGGAGGACCAGGGAGCCAGAATTATGCAATCCGAGGGCTTTGCAGCATGGCTGTGGTGAGCAAATGGAGGATAAGTAGCATAACTTCTGTATCAATAAGGTTTCCTTGGTGCAGGTATCAGAAGCCTGCTCTGGCTAACTTAAATAGGGAGAGCTATAGGGGAGCTCACATGAATCCAAGAAAAGTCTAAAGAAACATAGTGAGAACACCAGGACAGCTTTGGAGATGGCAAAACAGAATTTTTAGATTATTTCTTTAGGGTATTGTTGCCTGAGCAAATAATCTCTATTAATGTCATTTTGACCCTTGTGTACAGAATTATTTGTTTTTTCTCTCCAAGTTTTTTTATTATAAAAATGTCAAACAAACACATAGAAAAGTTAACAGAATAGTACAATACCGATATAGCCTCTACCTAGATGTAATACTTGTAAACTTCAGCCTCCCAAAATGCTGCGATTACAGGCGTGAACCACCAGGCCTGGCCAATTGTTGTATTTAGAGATTAACGAGAAACTAGAAGACAGATCTAAAGAAACTCAGAATGTCATCCGGAAAGTAATAATGGTGGAAACTATGAAAGAGAGGATAAGAAATTTGGAGGATAGAGTAAAAAGCAAAAATACATCTAAGCTGGGTTCAGTGGAACACTTTTGTAATTCCAGTGGCGTGGTCTCCACTCACTGTAACCTCTGCCTCCTGGGTTCAAGCTCTCCTCCCACCTCAGCCTCCCAAGTATCTGGGACTACAGACGTTCACCACCACACACAGATAATTTTGTGTATTTTTGTAGAGATGGGGTTTAATGTTGTGCAGGCTGGTCTTGAACTCCTTATCTCAGTAATATTTCCTCTTACTCTCTATGTGTGTGCATATACAGTTCATTTTTTGCTAATCTTCTTGAAAATAAGTTGATGACATCCTGATACCTTAGCTCTAAATATCTTAGCACAGGTCTCCTAAGAATTAGGACAATCTTTTACAAAACCACAATACATTTTCATCTAAAGAAAATTAGCTATAATTTCATAATGTAATCTAATCTGCAGCTCACGTTCAAATTTTGCCAATTGCTCTGGTAAGATGGGTTTTATGTGAACAAAAATCCAATCAATTTCCACACTTTTTTTCTTTCTTCATGATATGCGATTTTTTGAAAAAGGCAGGCCAGGTGTTTCACATTCTGGATTTGTCTTTTTTATTTCCTCAGGGTGTCATTTCATTTATACCTCCATTCCTGTTTCTTTTAAGATGAAAGGTAGCCCTGGAGGGTTGGTAATAACACTTGAGAGGTGATATTGTATACTTTATATTGCATTACATCATGAGACACTTAATGTCACTGCTGAGCTTGATCAGTTGATTGAGGTGATCTGCTCAGGATTTAAATTTCAAGGAAGTTACACACTGAGTATAAAGCAACTATAATTGTTGTATTTATTTATTTATATTTTCATTTTTTGAGACAGTCTTGCTTTCTCACCCAGGCTGGAGTACATTGGTGCAAACATGGAACACCTTAGCCTTGATCTCCCTCGCTCGAGCAATCCTCCTGCCTCAGCCTCCCGAGTAGCGGGACTGCAGGCATGCACCACCACGCCTGGCTAATTTTTGTGTTTTTTGTAAAGACAGGGTTTTGCCATGTTGCCCAAGCTGGTCTCAAACCAAGAGATTCTCGCACTTCAGCCTCCCAAAATGCTGCAATTACAGGCGTGAGCCACCAGGCCTGGCCAATTGTTGTATTTAAAGAGATTAACAAGAAATTAGAAGACCGATCTAAAGAAACTCAGAATGTCATCCAGAAAGTAATAATGGTGGAAACTATGAAAGAGAGGATAAGAAATTTGGAGGATAGAGTAAAAAGCAAAAATACATCTAAGCTGGGTGCAGTGGAACATATTTGTAATTCCAGCTAGTAGGGAGGCTGAGGCAGGAGAATTGCTTGCACCCAGGAGTTCAAGGCCAGCCTGGGCAATATAGCAAAACTCTGTTTCTTAAAAATACACGTACACACACATACACACACACACACACACACACACACACATCTGATTAGAATTTCAGAAACAGATAATGAACGTAAGAAGAGAATATTCCAAAAATACAATGGCTGAAAATTTTCCAGGTTTATTTTTTGTTTTTGTGTTTGTGTTTTTGAGATAGGGTCTCACTCTGTTGCCCAGGCTGGAGTGCGGTGGCTTGGTCTCGACTTACTGTAACCTCTGCCTCCTGGGTTCAAGTTCTCCTCCCACCTCAGCCTCCCAAGTATCTGGGACTACAGACGTTCACCACCACACACAGATAATTGTGTGTATTTTTGTAGAGATGATGTTTAATGTTGTGCAGGGTGCTCTTGAACTCCTTATCTCAGGTGATCTGCCCACCTTGGCCTCCTAAAGTGCTGGAATTACAGGCATGAATCACCATGCCTGGCCAGTTTTCCAGTTTTAATGATAAATATCAATCTTTGGATTGAGAAAGCCCAATGTACTTTTCCATACATTAATGTAAAACTGCAGAACACCAAAGAAAAAAAGGACTTAAAATAGGCTAGAGAAAAAAGACAAACCACTTACAAAGAAATGATAATGTGGTTTAAGCCAGAAGACATTGAAATAATGTCTTCCAAGGCCTGAGAGGAAATAACTGTCATCCTAAAATTTTATAACCAGTGAAGCTAGTTTTCAAGAATATGACAAAGCCAAAAAAAACAAAAAAAACAAACAAAAAAAAAGGTGGGATAGTTTATCAATACAAGTCCCTAATTAATGGAAATTCTAAAAGATTATTCCTCAAGTACTGGGAAAATGATTCCAGATGGAAAGTCTTAATATATAAGCAGGGCTTGTGAGCAATAATATTGATGAATGTGTGACTAAATCTAAACATTCTATAAAATAATATTTGAGTTTGGGAGGAAAGTCCAGAACTAAAATACTGGCCACAGTAACATTGTAATTGGCAGTACAGAGATCAAAGTTAAAGCATTGTAAGGTTCTCATGTTGTTTAGGAGAATAAATATATTGGTTAATTATTGACTTTGTTGAGAGGATATGTTAAAATAGGGCAATCATCAAAAGAAGAGATAAAGAAAACATAAGTCAAGAGAACAGTATGAAATGAATATTAAGGAGAAGGAACAAAATAGAATGAAAAAAACAAACGTCAACAAATCAAAAATAAAGGAAGAAAGAGGAATGTAAAACAAAACAAAATGGCAGAAAACACATAGAAAACACAAAATAAACTTGTCAAGTAAAATCCAAATAAATCAGTAATCATTATAAATGTAAGTTTTTCAACCCCTTTACTTAAAAGACCAAAATTGTCAAAACATTTTTTTTCTTTTTTTCACATGAGATGGTTCAAGCAAAACAAATTTTTTGTTTTATTTTGTTTTTTTGAGACAGAGTTTCGCTCTTGTTGCCCAGGCTGGAGTGCAATGGTGTGATTTTGGCTCACCACAACTTCTGCCTCCCGGGTTCAAGCGATTCTCCTGCCTCAGCCTCCCCAGTAGCTGGGATAACAGGCGTGTGCCACCACACCCAGCTAATTTTGCATTTTTAGTAGAGACAGGGTTTCTCCATGTTGGTCAGGCTGGTCTCGAACTCCTGACCTCAGGTGATCCACCCACTTCAGCCTCCCAAAGTGCTGGGAATTACAGGCATGAGCCACCACACCTGACCTGCAAAACGTATTTTTTAACAACAACTTAACTTTTATGAGTGATCATATCTAAAACAAAAGACACAGAAAATTGGGAGTCAAATTATGGGAAAATGTATTGGCGTCTATTAAGAAAAGGCCCTGAGGTAGCTGTTTTAATGTTGCACAGAACAGACTTTAAGACAAAAGAGTATTACTCATGAAGGAGATTACCTCATGTTAAAAGGTTAATTTCACCAGGAAGTTAAGACAGTTCTAACTTGTATGATCTTCTTTCTTTGTCTCTTTTGATGAATACTCATCTCCCAAATTTAGAATTCCCCAGGTCTCAGTTTAGAACTGTTTTTTAAATTAAAAAAAAAAATAGAAATGGGGCCTTGCTATGTTGCTCAGGCAGGAGTGCAGTGGTACAATCATAGCTCACTACATCCTCGAACTCCTGGACTCAAGGAATCCCCTCATCTTGGCCTTCCAAAGTGCTGGAATTACAGGTGTGAGCCACTGGCTTGACCATTATCACAATTTTTTTCTTGATAATCACATTCCGTTCCATGGCTTTATTTATTTATTTATTTATTTTAGTAGAGATGAGGTCTTGCTATGTTGTCAAGGCTGGTCTCAAACTCCTGGCCTCAAGTGATCCTCTCAGCTCAGCCTCCCAAAGTGCTGGGATTACAGGAGCGAACCACCATGCCTGGCCTCACTTCCATGGTTTCAAATGCTAGCTATACACTAACTCTCAAAGTTATATCTTTAGCCAGTACGTCTATTCTGAACTCCAGACTCATTAAATAAATTGCCTATGTCACATCTCCACTTGGGTATCTAATAGTATCTCAAACTTGATACAGTCTGTAATGAGGGAGGAGGATTGCTTGAGTCCAGAAGTTCAAGACTGCAGTGAGCTATGATCATGTCACTGCACTCCAGTCTTGCTAAAAGAGTGAGACCCTGTCTTTAAAAATAAAATTTAAAAATTCAAAATTAATACAGGATGTCTAAAGCCAAGCTTTCGATCTGATTCACCAAATATGCTCTTCTCCCATGCTTTACCATCTCAGAAAATGGCAACTCCATCTTTCCAATTGCGTAGGTTCAAATAATGGAGTGACCTTGACTTCTCACTTTCTCTTCCATCCCATATCTTAACAGCTAATCTAGGAAATTTTATCTTCAGAAGATTTGCTATTAAGATATGGGATGGAAGAGAAATCTGATTGCTTCTCTCCACCCCTTTTGCCCTCAGTCGGCTCCAAGCTACAATCATCTTTCACCTGGATTACTGCGATTACCTTTTAACTGGTCTTCCTGCTTCTGCCTTTGACCTCTATGATAGTCCAGGTCCTCCAAGAAGCAGATGCCAAGACAGGATTAAATGTACAAGAAATGTATTGTGGGAAACCCCTATGAGAGAAAATGGGGAGGGAGCAGGAGAAGCTGGGAGAGCTGTCAGACTGTGATGCAAGTCAAATGAAGGAGAGAAGGAACATTGGGTGGAAAATTCTTAGACCATTGTGCAGTTATGAAAAATTTAGCAAAGCTGTTAGGGAGTCCTGAGCTAAAATGTTACCTGTCGAGGAGTTCTGCAATTCCTGGAAATGGGTCTGC
The DNA here is from genome assembly GCF_001698545.2 of Rhinopithecus bieti. Classification (NCBI taxonomy): domain Eukaryota; kingdom Metazoa; phylum Chordata; class Mammalia; order Primates; family Cercopithecidae; genus Rhinopithecus; species Rhinopithecus bieti. The sequence continues at coordinate 939,381 of NW_016814096.1, forward strand.
CCTAGCATCCCTGCTGAGAGCAGCCAGTGGAAAGCATGGGCTCAAAACCCCACATCTGGGATCCCAGTCAATTATGCTTCCTGCAGTGAGCCATCAAGAGTGCTTTCCAATGATTGCCATGTGTATCGCTTCAGTCAGTTCTCCCTAGAGTAGTCAGAGTGATCCAACTAAAATGCTGGATCATGTCATTCCTGTTGCTTAAAACTCTCCAATCACTTCCCATTTGATTCAGAATTAAACCAAATTCCCTACACTGGCTGCCCCACTACTTGAAAGACGTGAGATCAGTAGGTCCTCAAACCCTAAATGGAATCATTTGTGGCAGATATAAGGTCGCCTGACCAGGTAGTCTGATTTGACTTAGTAACAATTGGAAAGTTAGAAGATGATGATTCTTAGAAAAAATGCAATTTGACTTCTTTGGATGTGGTCCAAAATGTCCTTATAGTGTTGGGTCACTTTCTCAGAATGTGAGCTGATGGGATACTACCGATATAGTTTGGCTGTGTCCCAAATCTCATCTTGAATTGTAGTTTCCATAGTCCCCACGTGTCGTGGGAGGGATCTGATGGGAGATAATTGAATCATGGGGGCAGTTACCTCCATGCTGTTCTCATGATAGTAAGGGAGTTCTTACGAGATCTAATGGGTTTATAATGAGCTTTTCCGAACCTTTTGCTCAGCACTTCTCCTTCCTGCTGCCATGTGAAAAAACATGTGTTTGCTTCCCCTTCCACCATGATTGTAAGTTTCCTGAGGCCTTCCCAGCCCTGCAGAATTGTGAATCAATTAAACCTCTTTCCTTTATAAACTACCCAGTCTCAGGCAGTTCTTTATAGCAGTGTGAGAATGAACAGATACAGATACAAAAGCGATTGTATCAACATACACCACATTTACTTTTACAGTGAAAGAATGAAGAAAACATGCATGTTTGAGGTTTTCTTGAGGGAAGTATCTAATGATTCACCTACAACCAGGGACTCTTCAGGCTGAAGATAGCTTGTAATTTTTCTTCTAGTCCCCTAGTAGACTAATTTGAACCTGTTTTCTATTCATCACTCCTAGAGGTGATGACTGTTTTTGGAATTAAGGTTCAAAGAAGGTAAAAGGAGGAAGAGCTGTTTGGAGAAATTGTTACTGGTGGAGGGTGTCCAGGTTCTTGGTGCTTTAAACAAAGAATTGGACAAATCACACAAAGAATGAAATAACACAAGGAGAGATTTATTGAAAATGAATTCACACTCCACAGGGTGAGAGCAGCCCAAGCAAGTGGCTCAAGGGCTTGGTTACAGAATTTTCTGTGATTTAAATACCCTCTAGAGGTTTCCCATTGGTTACTTGGTGTACACCCTATGTAAATGAAGTAGTGGCCTGTGATCAGTCTGATTGGTTGCAAAAAGTGACTAAAAAGAGGCTGAAGTGAAATTACAAAGTTACACCCTATGCAGACTTCTGATTGGTTGTGGGAAATGACCAATCAGAGGCTAAGGTGAAGTTACAAAGTTATACTCCTATGCAAATGAAGACTTGGCCCATGACCAGCCTGATTGGTTGTGGGAGGGGACCAGTCACAGGTACTTTCAATTTTTCATCTGCCATGCAGAAAAGGAGTGGGTTGCAAAGGGAGCATAGCCTCTGGTTCTTTTGTTATTTGAGCATAGGAAGTTGGGGTTTTCCTTTGGTTTAGTTCTAGGAAATCACATGAATTGGCCTTATAGTTTTGGGTTCCTGCCTCCAGACCCTATTCTGCCTCAAAACAGTTGATTCTAAGGCTATGGCAAGGAAAGTCAAGGTACATTTGAACATCTTACTGTATCTGAAAGTAAAAAACTGCTGAAAAATTGGTGGGGACACAGGAGCCAGCTCGAAGGGGACTCCCATTGGTTAAACTTAGCATCAAAATAAATAATAACAGGAATGGATTATAACTCATTGATTAACCAAAAATGAATCAATGAGTCCCTATTACTACAAAAAGAGAAAATCACCTTTAAAAAACTTCAGCTGGGCGCGGTGGCTCATGCCTGTAATCCCAGCATTTTGGGAGGCCGAGGCAGGCAGATCACCTGAGGTTGGGAGTTCAAGACTAGCTTGACAAACATGGAGAAACCCTGTCTTTACTAAAAATACAAAATTAGCCGGGCGTTGTGGCGCGCACCTATAGTCCCAGCTACTTTGGAGCCTGAGGTAGGAGAATTGCTTGAACCCGGGAGATGAAGGTTGCGATGAACTGAGATTGCTCCATTGCACTCCAGCCTGGGCAACAAGAGCGAAGCCCCGTCTCAACCCCTCCTCCAAAAAACCTTCATATTAAAAAGTATTAGTGGTGTTAATGTGGCTTTTGGAATTTGAAAATCTAGTTTTGCTGTGTTTTAATGTTCATGTGAAAGAGTAAACATTCCTATAAAATGTCCCTACAAATATTGAAAAATTAGCTTTTCATTCATAGAAGCAAAATTCATGTATCTTCTAAAGAGTACATATTTTACAAGCCTCATTAGACACCCTTGACACAAAACATTCAGAAATAGAAAACAAGCATTGATTAAAAGCTGTCATATTTTCTATCTTTTCTTTTCTTTCTTCCTTTCTTTCTTTCTTTCTTTCTTTCTTTTTTTTTTTTTTTTTTGAGGCAGAGTCTCTCTGTCACCCAGGGTGAAGTGCAGTGGCACAATCTTTGCTCACTGCAAACTCCACCTCCCGGGTTTAAGTGATCCTCCTGCCTCAGCCTCCCAAGTAGCTGGGACTACAAGCACACACCACCATGCCTGGCTAATTTTTGTATTTTTAGTAGAGATAGGATTTCACCATGTTGGCCAGGCTGGTCTCTAACTCTAACTCTAACTCATGATCCGCCTGCCTCGGCCTCCCAAAGTACTGGGATTACAGCCACCATGCCCAACCAACGCTCTCATATTTTTCTAGTATTAAAAAATACTCTTGGCTGGGCATGGTGGCTCATGTCTATAATCTTAGCACTTTGGGAGGCTGAGAGGGGAGGATCATTTGAGCCCAGGAGTTTGAGACCAACCTGGGTAACATAGTGAGACCCCCATCTCAAAAGAAATCAATAAAAAATGATCTTTCAAGACAGGTTCAGTGGCTCACAACTGTAATACCAGCACTTTGGGAGGCTGAAGTAGAGGGATCACTTGGGCCAAGGAGTTAAAGATCAGCCTGGGCAGCATAGCATGACTTTATCCCTACAAAAAAAGAAAAATGTAAAACTTAGCCTGGCATGCTGGTGCCACGCCTGTAGTCCTAGCTACTTGGGAGGCTTAGGCAGGAGGACTGCATGAGCCCAGGACATTGAGGCTACAGTGAGCTATGACTGTGCCACTGCACTCCAGGTCTAAGTGACAGAGTGAGACCCCATCTCTGGAAAAACAAACAAACAGAACAAAACAAAAAAAAAACTCTTTCAGAGGTGGCAAGATCACGTAAGTCCGGGAGTTCAAGCATACAATGATCCAGTCTGTAAACAGCCATCACACCCCAGCCTGGGCAATATACTGAGACCCCATTTGTAAAACAAACAGACAAACAAATGAAAGATAGGTCTGGAAAGGAAGACAAAAATATAAAATTACAATATATGTAGAAAGTAAGGACTTCAGGAAATTATAGGATGTCATCCATTCATATCCCAAAGGCATTCAAATTTATAAATTATCATAGGAAATGAGAAATTGCAAAAGTTAAATGTAAAGGAGAATGCAATTTATACATATACAAGCAGTCAAATCTGTTCTTTTAATACAGTTTCTCACAGCCCAGGTCTTGGCCCCCTGAAGTCCCTGGAATTGAGCCCCGGGCTGTGTTTCTCCCTTCTGGGTGAATGAGGAACAGAAATGAAAATTATATTCTGTGGGAGTCGGTGTGAAATTGCATCTTCTGCACAGGCAGAGTTTGAAATTTATATCCTAGTCTCCATCACCAGCACAGACACCTCCAGTTCATGCTTAGGTAAATAACCTGTTCTAATTGTAGGAGTGCCAGACATTCCAGCTCCCACCACACCCATGTGGACTCACAGGGAGGTCTCTGCCCCAACGCTGAGTCGCAACTGCCACGTTCAAGACATGTCTCCAACACTGGCATAAAGGACTTTTAGGCCAGGTGCAGTGGCTCACACCTGTAATCCCAGCACTTTGGGAGGCCGAGGCAGGCGGATCACAAGGTCAAGAGATCGAGGCCATCCTGGCCAACATGGTGAAACCCTGTCTCTACTAAAACTACGAAAACTAGCTGTGTGTAGTGGCACATGCCTGTAGTCCCAGCTATTCAGAAGGCTGAGGTAGGAGAATAGCTTGAACGCGGGAGGCGGGGATTGCAGTGAGCAGAGATCATGCCACTGCACTCCAGCCTGGCGACAGACCAAGACTTTGTCTCAAACAAAAACAAAAACCAATTTTCAACTGAAACCATAGAAGACCACCTTTTTATAGCCTCTAAAGTAATCATTGATTCATATAATAATTACCAATATATACTAAAACCATTATGTGAAATACTGTTGGGGAACAGGATACTCATACAGTTTCCAAGTGTCACTCCACAGGATATTTCTTAATTATAAAGGAAAAACATCTTTATGTCAGAGAAATCCAGGAGGACCTTAGCTAAATGTACAAAGTTTGTTTTTTTGGCTTTCGTTGTTGTTGTTTTTGAGACAGAGTCTCACTGTGTTGCTCAGGCTGGAGTGCAGTGGCGTAATCTGCACTCACTGCAACCTCTGCCTCCTCGGTTCAAGCCATTCTCCTGCCTCAGTTGCCCAAGTAGCTGGGATCACAGGCGTGCACCACCATGCCTGGCTAATCTTTGTATTTTTGGTAGAGACAGGGTTTTGCCATGTTGGCCAGGCTGGTCTAGAACTCCTGGCCTCAAGTGATCCACCCACCTCAGCCTCCCAAAGCGCTGGGATTACAGGCATGAGCCACCGTGCCTAGCCTGAACAAAGTTAATGAAGCAAACTGACAGGCTATGCCCCTTGTGTTGGGGATCCCTAAGATCAACCTCAGGTTTGATGATTCACTAGAAGTACTCACAAAACTCAAAAAACCTGTTCTGCTCATGGCTACAGTATCTTACAAAGAAAGGGCACAGATTTAAATCAGCAAAGTGAAAAGGTGCATAAGGTTAAGTATAGGAGAAATCATGGGCAAGCTTCCAGTTGTCCTCTCCCAGCAGGGCCACACAGACTCTACTTAATTCTCTCAGCAACTATGTGTGACAACAGGTGTGAAGACTGCTATCCAAAGAAGCAGACCTAAGCCTTGGTCTCCAGGATTTTCATGGTGGTCAATCACATAAGCATGTGTTGTCCATGTGGCTGACTTTAGCTATTCAGTCTCCAGACTGTGAGAGGTCAAACTGATACAGCATGGTCCAGGACCCCAGGCATAGAAAACAGGTGTTCACCATAAGTCAGATCGTTAGCGCAAACTAACCGATCAAACATATAATTCGGCCCGGGGCCTAAGGCATATAGAAACACTCTTATCAGGCAGGATAATGGCTCAGAGGTTACCTTCCAGCAGCAGGTCAAGGTCCAATCCTTTCTTGGGGATGTTTGAATAATCCAAGCCTCCTGAGTTAACCCCTTATACAGAACACTCCCTGATATGAAAAGGACACAAATCAACAATGTAGTATACTGTGAAAATATCGTATCTAGATATAGTCATGAAGAAACCATCAGAGATACCAGCACTGATCAGCATTTGGCAAAACGATTGTCCTGCCTCTTTAAAAAAATGTCAGTTACGGAAGACAAAAAAAAAAAAAGCCAACTCTTCTAGATTAAAGGGCAACTTTTCTAGATGAAAGGAGACTTCTACTTTTTATTTCTGTGGTTTCGACTGCTTTAGATACTTCATATGAGTGGAATCATAAAGTGAGTGTCTTAAGTAACATGACCATGGAAGATGGGACAAAGCAAGAGGCACTTGGATTAATTTAATTAGTGTCCTGTTGAATTTAAGAATATAGTGTTTGACACATGTACAAGCAGATCAGTAGCAGACTTAGGGAATTACTATTAGGCATAATTAGCATTATATCTTTGAGGTTCATCCATGTTGTAGCACGTGACAGGATTTTTAGTTGATCCTAGAACTAGTTCCTCATCTTCTTTTTCTTCCATATTACAATGTGTGACCCTTCACAGATATTCCATTCTATGTGTGTATCACATTTTCTTTTTCCATTCATCTGTCAATGGACACTTGTGTTACTTCTACCTCTTGGCTACCGTGAACAATACCAGAAGGAATATGGGTGTGCAAATATCCCTTCCAGACTGCTTTCAGGGATGAGGCACAGTGGCTCACTCCTGTAATCCCAGCACTTTAGGAGGCTGAGGCGGGTGGATGACTGGAGCCCAGGAGTTTGAGACCAACCTGGGAAACATGGCAAAACCCTGTCTCTACAAACTCAGGAGCTGATCCTGGGGAGGTCAAGACTGTAGTGAGCCGTGATTTCTCCACTGCACACCAGCCTGGGCAATGGAGTGAGAGCTTGTCTCTAAAATAAATAAATAAATAAATAAAGACTCTGCTTTCAGTTATTTTGGATGTATATACAGAAGTGAGACTGCTGGATCATATGACAAGTCTATTTTTAATTTTGTGAGGAATCTTAATACTATTTCTCATAATGGCTGCATAATTTTACATTCCCACCAACAGTACAAAGAATCCCAATTTTTTCAAATCCTTACCAACACTTGTTATTTTCTGTTCTTTAGATAGCAGTCATCCTAATGTGTGTGAGGTGATACCTCAATGTGGTTTTGATTTACATTTCCTGATGATTAGCAATGTTGAGCATCTTTTCATATGCTTCTTGGGCATTTGTGTGTGTGTGTGTGTGTATACTTTTTAAATATATGTATACTTTTATATATATATACTTTTTTTTTTTTGAGATGGAGTCTCTTGCTCTGTCACCCAGGCTAGAGTGCAGTGGCATGATCTCAGCTCACTGTAACCTCCACTTCCTGGGTTTAAGCGATTCTCCTGCCTCAGCCTCCCGAGTAGCTACGATTACAGGCACCCGCCACCACCCTCGGCTAATTTTTGTATTTTTAGTAGAGACAAGGTTTCACCATGTTGGCCAGGATGGTCTCGATCTCCTGACCTCAGGGGATCCGCCTGCCTTGGCCTCCCAAGGTGCTGGGATTACAGGCATAACCCACCATGCCTGGCCTATTTTTTTTTTTTTTTTTTTTTTGAGAAATGTCTATTCAAGCTTTTTGTCCATTTTTAAATTGTGTTTTGTTGTTGAGTGGTAGGAGGGTTTTTTAAAATATATTCTGGATATTAACTTCTTTGATATATGATTTAACATTTTCTCCCTTTTTGTAGGCTTTTTTCCATTCTGTTAATTGTATCCTTTGATGCACAGGAGTTTTTAGGTTTGATATAGTACCACTTGTCTATTTGTGCTTTTTTTTTTCTTGGTAAAGATGTAATCTCACTATGTTGCCCAGGCTGGTCTCAAGGTCCCAACCTCAAGCGATCCTACCAACTCAGCCTCCCAAAGTGTTGGGATTACACATGTGAGCCACTGCACCAAGTTAGATTTTTCCTTCTGATGCTTGTGCTTCGGTGTCATATCTAAGAAATCATTCCAAATCCAGTGTCCTGAAGATTTTCCCGTTTTCTTCTAGGCGTTTTATACTTTTAGAACTTATGTTAGGTCTTTAATCCATTTTTAAGTTAATTTTTGTATATGATACAAGTTAAGGGGCCAGCTTGAATGTGGACTTCAAGGCAGTTATTGTTTTTTTTGTTTGTTTGTTTTGTTTTGTTTTTTTTGAGACGGAGTCTTACTCTGTCGCCCAGACTGGAGTGCAGTGGCATGATCTGGGCTCATTGCTGCCTCCGCCTCCTAGGTGCAAGAGATTCTCCTGCTTCAGCTCCCCAAGTGGCTGGGATTACTGGTGTGCACCACGACGCCCAGCTAATTTTTGTGTTTAGTAGAGATGGGATTTCGCCATGTTGCCCAGGCTGGTCTCAAACTCCTGGCCTCAAGTGATCTGCCTGCCTTGGCCTCCCAAAGTGCTGAGATTACAGGCATGACCCATCATACCCGGGCAGCTATTGGCTTTTAAACTTCTTTTGACTGCTTGTCTGCCAAAGGCCTTATTATAACATCATCATATGTTTACTCCTAAGGGCATGAGAGTGGTCTTTTCTTGTTTGGTTTTCCAATTTAATTTAATAGGAAAACTTATCTTGGTTTAATTATGTAAATGTTAAATATGTGTGAATTTTCTCTCTAAATATATTTGAATACATCAGTGACAAGTACATTTTTATGTATCTTACAAATGTGTAAAAGGAAAAAAAAATCTTCCAAGCAACTCCAATAGTTCTCTATAAGTGCTAACATATGAATGTTAGTTGATAGAAAAAGCAGTATTAACAGAAGAAAGTAATTTATTAGTTAATTTGCTTTCCAAAACTAAAACTGTAATAAGAGGGCTCTTGCTTAGAAAAGGGACGTTGAAAACAACCTCATATGCTACACATTGTGCTAAGTATTCCTCCAGAAAAAAATAGAGGAATGCCTTAAAAAATATGATAATGGAAGAAGGGACAAAGCAAAATCACTTGGATGAATTTGATTAGTGCTCTGTTGAATTTAAGAATATATGGTCCTACACATGTACAAACATAGAACAGTAGGAGATTTAGGGAATCACTAATAGACTGCACCTGTTGGAGTCCTCAGTGAATCCAGTCCTTGTTTAAGGCTTCCAGTTGGAGCTGGCAGTTGTTGTAGGGATTAAATTATTTAAAGCCTTCAGCTGGCTAGTGTAGGCAAGCAGTAGCTTAGAAAACACTTAATCTATTTTTTAAAATCTGTTCCTAAGTTTGCTTTGCTTAGGCTGTAAGACTACATGTACCCCCCCCCCGCCACATTCTGGAATCTTTTAAATTTATCCAAGAAAAAAATGTTCTTTGAGGAATATTTATATTTTAATACAATATGCTTACTTTGAACACAATCTATTTGCAATAAACAAATCATTTGCTAAGTATCTAAAAACATATTGTTTAAATTAATTTCAAAAGGAAATTACCAAATTACCTATTTTCACAGCCATCTTCTAAATTTTATTTTTAATCATAGTTAGAGGGGTTTCTGAAAACCAACATTATGTGGACCCTTTCAACAGAAGCACTATTTTATTTTATGTATTTTTTTTAGACAAGGTCTCGCTCTGTTGCCCAGGCTGGAGTGTAGCAGCGCAATCTCGACTCATTCCAACCTCCACTTCCCCAGTTCAAGTGATTCTCCTGCCTCAGCCTCCCCTGTAGCTGGGATTACAGTCATGTGCCATCACACCCAGCTAATTTTTGTAATTTTAGTAGAGACAGGGTTTCACCATGTTGGCCAGGGTGGTCTTGAACTCCTGACCTTAAGTGATCCACCGATCTCAGCCTCCTAAAGTGTTGGGATTATAGGCATGAGCCACTGCAAACGTCCAGAAACATTTTTCTTTAAGCCAGCTCCATATATATTACATAATTTGGTAACACATTACAATATATTTAACTTCTGTTTAGAAAACTAGAATTACTTAATAAACCTTACTGTGCTTTGGAGTGACCTAAGGCATTTTTTTTTTTTTAGATAGAGTCTCACTCTGTCGCCTACACTGGAGTGCAGTGGTTTGATCTCAGCTCACTGCAACCTCCACCTCCTGGGTTCAAGCGATTCTCCTGCCTCAGCCTCCCGAGTAGCTGGGATTACAGGCACTTACCACCATGTCCGACTAATTTTTGTATTTTTTGTAGAGACAGGATTTCACCATGTTGACCAGGCTGGTCGTGATGTCCTGACCTCCAGTGATCCTCCGGCCTTGGTGTCTACCACCATGCCCGACTAATTTTTGTATTTTTTGTAGAGACAGGATTTTACCATGTTGACCAGGCTGGTCATGATGTCCTGACTCCAGTGATCCTCCGGCCTTGGGCTCCCACGACCTAAGGAATTTGTGTAAAACCTTCTAGATAATTCAGAAGCTGAGGACTTATTAGGCAAATCTACTTATATGTAATTAGTCATTACTTAGAGGCCCACTGTATTTTTTTGGCTGATGAAAAATATAAAGATTTTCTTTCCTACTAGAAATTTTTAGCCTGGTATTGTGTCACTATCATTTCTTCGAACTTGTTAGATATATGATAGATTAAATCAATGTTTCCAAAAGAAAAGAACTGATTCTGACATCATTCACTGTCTAAAGTTCTTTCTTGGTTGCCTTTAAAAATAACAAAACTTTTGTTTCCAAATGGTGGGATATGAAGTAAAATAACTTTGGTGGGCATATTTTCTTCTTTTCCTAGAGTTTATAGTAGAATTGGTGAAACAAATAAACAAAATCCTGTAAAATAGGTTTAAAGTATTGAAATGTAAAATTCTAAACTTTTTCTGTTACTAGTCTCAAGTTTGTTTATTTATAAACTAACAATTTTATAAGCTTCTTTCTTTTCTCCCTAAGACTTTTATTGCTTTATTTTAGATGCCTATTGTGGGCATGATTAAGATGAAAGGAAAAATTTTAGATATGTAGCAGAGGAAGAAAATAAATTTAGGACTAACTGCCTCTTAAGTAGAGAAAATAATAGTTGAGCTATTCTAGTTGCAATTTCTTACTTGGTTGCAAATGTACCCTCAAAAGTGGAAGATGATTTTTTGCAAAATGTGGCTGGCTGTGGAGAGTCAATTTGGGCAAATTAAACTAAATGACCTAAACGTTTATACCAGCTACAATATTGTGACTTTTATATAACTACTTTTATTCAATCAGGTACAATTTCATCATTTCTCCAATTCAATTGCTTTAAAATGTTACCATAGGGTACCATCCCAGAACCCCATGGGGAAAGCTGTTAAGAACTCCCAGCTCTGTTCCTCTATTCTAACCTCCCTCAGCGTCTCTTTCTTGCTTTCAGCCGGCTCCCAAAGGATTCGGCACTCATTCTTCCACTCCTCACAGCTGTCACCACCAGCTCTATTTCCTGGGGTTCCTCCCCCACCCCATCCCACCCAAGACTGCTTATGGTCTGACCTAGTTTCCTTAGCATCCACCTTCCTTTCTATCTCTGAAAATAAGTATGGACACTGTTTAAATACTGAGGGTACAGAGCATTAAGAAGAACCTGTAATCCAGCTTTCTCTGTCATTATCATGCACATATCCTTTGTGGGAGGCTCATCCACCCTCATGTGCCTGACATCCCCTTAGAATCTGCAAATAATAGAATTGGTATGTTTATTTATCTTTTCTTCAAGAATGTGTCTTTTTAGCTAGTACCCCTTTCCCTAGAGCGGCTGCTTACTGCATACACAATGATTGTGGCATGAAATAGTTAAACAATAAAATCCCAGGCTGCTGTTGAATGGTCTCAGAAGGAGGCTGGGGCTGGGCGCGGTGGCTCATGCCTGTAATCCCAGCACTTCGGGAGGCCGAGGCAGGCGGATCACAATGTCAGGAGATCGAGACCATCCTGGCTAACATGGTGAAACCTCGTCTCTGCTAGAAATACCAAAAATTAGCCGGGCGTGATGGTGGGCACCTGTAGTCCCAGCTACTCGGGAGGCTGAGGCAGGAGAATGGTGTGAACCTGGGAGGCGGAGCTTGCAGTCAATAGAGATCGTGCCACTGCACTCCAGCCTGGGTGACAAAGCAAGACTCCGTCTCAAAAAAAAAAAAAAAAAAGAAAGAGGTTGGTACTCTGCACTTGGGTACCCAGACCTGCCACACACATTTACAGCCACCACCTGGCCTCTGTAGGCATTAGAGTTTCCTGGTTTTGACCCCTCTTATTGAAAGTTTATCAAGATCAGCCTATCATGTCTATACATTTCTAGTGTGTGCTACTAAAAGAGTACTACCTGGATTCAGAAGTAGCATGTACAAGCTTTGGATTTCTCATGTATTAGATGGGCAAGCATGGCACTCTCTCCACAGGGTTCTTTTAACTCTTCTCTCCACACCCGCTCCAGCGACCACTGGTAATAATCTGTGGCCATCACCTAAACTCTCACCCAGGTAAGGATTCAAGATCCCTTTCCTTTAACCTGTTTCTAACCATCTCACATATTGGCACTTCAGTTCCAAGCTTTGAATTTGCATCTTGGTTTTCTCTTAGTTTTCCCCTGGATTTAATTATTCAGACCTCTTTTTTTTGGGAACTGACCTGGTAACACCATAAAATGCTGCCTCTGGCAATTTCCTTTGACCCAGTAGGAAAATTAGGAGCAGGGCTCCTTACAGGAGAAGGGCTTGTTGTATTTCTCTTATCGACAATGACAGAATGGTGTCCGCTGTATACTGTGCACACATCATCATATTTTGTTGTTAATAATGATGGTGTTGAAGACTATGGCTTTGATGACTAGTTCTGCTTTAAGAAAACATTCCATAAGTCTTCATCCTTGCAGTGAGATATATTTCCTTGCAGCGATAAATATATATTTATATATATACAGCCTACAAGGGGACAATATGGTACAGCGAGTATGATCATGAACTTTGAAGCCAGACTTTCTGTGTTCAAACCCTTGCTTTGTCACTTTCTAGCTAGGTGAACTTGGCCAAGTTATTTAACTTGGCCTACTTAACTCTCAAGTCCTCAATTTCTTCACCTGCTGCTTCATAAATTGGGGATAATGACAGTACTCAACTTCCTTGGGTTGTTATGAGGATTAAATGAGTTAACATTAGTAACGACTTTGGAACAATGTCTGACACATCATAAGCACAAAAGTGTTTGTTAGATAAAAAGTGATTTTTTTTTTCCTGCCTTAGGTTCATTTGTACAAATAGCACAAGAGGACACCAGCCCCGTGCAGATGGCAGCCCAGCAGGTCACACCAGTCCTTCTGTCCTCACACTGGCAGACAGAGGCCTCCTCTCTGGAGTCTTCATAGGGGCCCGAGCTAGAGCGGAAAATGCAGCTGAGTTGCAGCCAAAGCTGGGGCTTCAGGGCCTTGATTTGACACTTGGCCTTGGTCTTGGGGGGGCAAAGGTAAGACCCTTGGCAATGTGGGCAGGAGCACACTTCCCGAGCGTGGGGTAGGCAACGTAGGCAAGTCAATTGAGCTTCTGGATGATGCACTTTGGGATTTGGGACTTAACCTCCTTGGCCTTTTTGAGGACCATGATAGACTTGGCGTACAGACACATGGCCTTGGTAGTGTTGGCCTGCTTCTTGTTCAGGCCCTTCTTGTTGTGCTTCTTGGCAAAGCACATGTTCCTCAGGAACTCGGGATCTACCCCATTAAGAGGTTTATATCTTTTTTATCAGGGTTTCTTGATGTCATTTCTGTACTATTTTTGGGACTGGTTGTGTGTGGTGTGGCTCTTGGACTTGGCCATGTCTACATCATAACCCGTGGCTCTAGAAGCTCCTGGGACCAGAAGAGAAAGAACCAAAAAGAGATTTTTATTTTAAAAAAATATTTTGAGACAGGGTCTCGTTCTGATGCCCAGGTTGGGGTGCAGTGGCACAATCAGGGTTCACTGCAGCCTCAACTGTCTAGGCTGAAGCCACCCTCCTGCCTCAGCCTCCTGAGTAGCTGGGACTACAGAAGCACACTACCACGCCCAGCTAATTTTGAAATTTTTTATAGAGACAAGGTCTCACTATGTTGCCCAGGCTGGTCTCAAACTCTTGAGCTAAGTGATCCTCCTGCCTCGGCCTCCCAAAGTACTGGGGTTACAGGTGTGAACCACCACACCCAGGCTCAAAAAGTGAATTTAAAAATAAGTAACTGCTAGGACCGGCCACGGTGTCTCACGCCTGTAATCCCAGCACTTTGGGAGGCCAAGGCAGGTGGATCACCTGAGGTCTGGAGTTCGAGACCAGCCTGACCAACATGGAGAAACCCTGTCTCTACTAAAAATACAAAAAAATTAGCCGGGCATGGTGGCGCATGCCTGTAATCTCAGCTACTCGGGAGGCTGAGGCAGGAGAATCACTTGAACCCGGGAGGCGGAGATTGCGGTGAGCCAAGATTGCACCATTGCACTCCAGAGCCTGAGCACAAGTAGTGAAACCTGGTCTTCAAAAAAAAAAAAAAAAAAAAAAAAAAAAAAAAAAAAATACTGCTATATTAAAATATTATCATTTGGAACAAGTGAAAATATTTTCATGTGGCCAGGCAGAGTTCCAGAATGAATTTAGTTTATTTGCTTTGCTTACTTTTTTTTGAGACAGAGTCTTACTCTGTCACCCAGGCTGGAGTGTAGTGGCACGATCTCAGCTCACTGCACCCTCCGCTCACTGCAACCTCCGCCTCCTAAGTTCCGGTGATTCTCTTGCCTCAGCCTCCTGAGTACGAAGGACCACAGGGGCCTGCCACCATGTCTGGCCAATTTTTGTACGTTTTTCAGAGATGGGGTTTTGCCATGTTGCCTAGGCTGCCCTCTAACTCCTGAGCTCAGGCAATTCACCTGCCTCGACCTCCCAAAGTGCTGGGATTACAGGCATGAGCCACTGCCCTGGCCTGTTTTGCTTAATAGTGATTGCTTTTAGTTTCAGCTTTCAATCACAAATGACAATCATGCAGTAGATAATTAAGTGTGTTATGGATTACTTTGAAACTTAGCAATGAGAGTCTTTTTTCTTTTTTTTTTACAAAATTCCTCTAAAATGGGAATATTTTTCACATAAAATTTTATGTGAAACTTAGAAAATGTGTCTAAGTATAGTGGAAGCATTCAAATGTTTGTTTTAAGCTTTCTAATACATTTATTTGTACAAATCAAGACTTACTAATATGCTAAAAAGGAACAGTTAAAATAAACCATTGTACATTCTTAAAATGGCCTACCATGCAGCTGTTTACAAGAATGCAGTAAATTTATATATACTCATGTGGGACAGCCATCTAGCTATCTTATGATTAAAAAAGGAATGTGTAAAACACTATGTATAGCAGACACATATTCCAGAACAGTGTTCTTAAATAGATATCTTAGTCTGTTTTCTGTTGCTTTTAACAGAATACCTGAAACTGGGTAATTGATAAAGAAACAAAATTTATTTCTTACCGTTTGGAGGCTGAGAAGGCCAAGGTCAAAGGGCTGAATCTGGTGAGGGTCTTCTTGCTGGGGGCGCTCTGCAGAGGAGGCTGAGAGTGCTAGCTCAGGTCTCTCTTCCTTTTCTTATAAAGCTACTCCCATAACTCATTAATCCATTAACCCATGACTGTATTAATCCATGAATGGATTAATCCATTCATGAAGGCAGAGAACTCCATGGCCCAATCACCTCTTAAAGGTCCACCTCTCAGCAGGGCGCGGTGGCTCACGCCTGTAATTCCAGCACTTTGGGAGGCCGAGGGTGGACCCTGAGGTCAGCAGTTCAAGACCAGCCTGGCCAATATGGTGAAACCCCGTCCTTACTAAAAATACAAAAATTAGCCGAGCGTGGTGGCACGCGCCTATAGTCCCAGCTACTTGGGAGGCTGAGGCAGGAAAATTGCTTGAACCCGGGAGGCAGAGGTTGCAGTGAGCTGGGATTGTGCCACTGCACTCCAGCTTGGGCAACAGAGGGAGACTCCATTTCGAAAAAAAAAAAAAAAAAAAAAGGTCCACCTCTCAATACTGCCACATTGGGATTAAATGGATTAAATTTCTACATGAGCTTGGAGGGGACAAATATTCATAGCAACATGTGACCATAGCAATGGGTCACACTCAAAATTAGGGATATGAATAAAGCAACATTATTCTTTACTTTTACTGCCTCTTTAAACCGTGAAGGAAATTTTGTGTGGATGCCTCACAACTTTTTTGATCACTCAGATAATATGAAGTCCCCTAGCACTTTTATTTCCAATAATAGCTTCAGCGCTGTAATTAAACTGGCCAGTCCAGTGAAATAATGGAAACACCAAGCCCCTGTATGAATGAGAGCTCATTGCTTCCTCCAGCTCAGCTTTGCTTTAAGCATGAGGAAGAGGGGCAGCCCGGGAGGCTTTTTACAGCTCAGTTTCTTGGCTTTGGGCTTCTATTGCTCCTCTCCTGCTTCCCTAAGCAACTCAGATGCCCCAGGGTTGAAAAGAAGAGGAAGAAGTAAAGGATGGGAAAGACTTCACTCAACTGGTGACCAGGTAATTCTTGTTGGGGCCTTCTAGGAGTAGCACATTCTGGTTCTTATTCTTTCTCTCTTCTGCAGTTTTCTCAAAGACCCCACCCATTGGAAACTTCCAGTTGCAATTCCTGTGATGTGGTTGATGCTTTTCTCTGGCAGCCTACTTGCACTTCCATCCCTCAGCACTTGGATGCCTAATGGTTCACCACAAACACACATTCTTTTGGAATCCCATGTCCTTCTAGGCAGCCCAATTGGACAAAGTCGTTTTAAAGTCAATTTCAGGTTGGTTTTTGCCCATGAGTTTACTTGACCCTCATGTTAATGCAGACTACTCCCAGAGAAGACTCACCTCTCTCCATTCCCTGCCTCTTCAGGCCTCAAACCACGTATCACCTTAGATTTCCTAGATGTGCCTCAAACTCTGGGGGATGCCATCCCAGCCCTGGAAGTGGTGTTTTTGGTTTAAGCTTGGGTTTTTTGTTTGTTTGTTTGCTTGTTTGTTTTTGTTTTTTTGAGACATGTTCGGTTTTGCTCTGTCACTCAAGCTGGAGCAATACTTTCACTTCGGCCTTCTGAGTAGCTGGGACTACAGGCATCGGCCACCATGCCCAGCTAATTTTTTTTTTTTTTTCCAAAGGCAGAATTTTCCCATCTTGTCCACGCTGGTCTCAAACTCCTGGGCTCAAGCAGTCCACCCACTTCAGTCTCTAAAGTGGTGGGATTACAGGTCTGAACCACCATACCCAGTCAGAAGTGGTGTTTTTGAAGACTTCTTTTGTTTTGTTTTGTTTTTGAGATGGAGTCATGCTCTATTGCCCAGTCTGGAGTACAATGGTGCAATCTCAGCTCACCGCAACCTCCACCTCCCGGGTTCAAGTGAGTCTCCTGCCTCAGCCTTCCAAGTATCTGGGATTAGAGGCATCTGCCACCACATCCAGCTAATTTTTGTATTTTTAGTAGAGATAGGGTTTCATCATGTTGCCCAGGCTGGTGTCGATGTTTCATCATGTTGCCCAGCCTGACCTCAGATGATCCACCTGCTCAGCCTCCCAAAGCACTGGGATTACAAGCATAAGCCACTGTGCCCGGCCTCTTTTTGGTTTAAGATGAGGGAAAACACCATCCTCTTGGCCCTCGTGAACATGAGGAAAACACACAGAGATAACACACTCCAAAGAAAATTCCCCTTCTTATGGCCACTTCAGTGTGAAGCCTTTTATACCCTCAAGATTGGTCTAAGGTTCATAAGGCCAGTTTTTTGTTCTTGTATTTGTAAATCCTGTTTGGGAGGTAGCCACTCTCTTCGGAATGTGAGTGTTTATGGTATCTACTATTTTTCTCCTAACTTTTGAGGCTGTAACTGAAACTAAGACAGAAAGGATCTCATTATAACATTCTATTTAACTTATATATCCAGAGAATATTTCTTCAAAAAATGTTTTAGAAATGAAAATTTCAACAAATCTAAAGATCTAATTAGCTTTTAGCAGTGATTCATGGATTGGGCATCATTCGGTCCAAAATAGAGGGAGCTCTGTTGGTCATGCAGAAGAATTGATTTTGTAAGGTAGCTTGAGCAGAAACAAGGAAACAAAATTTTAAAAGTAGATGGGTTAAGATAAGTTTACATCAAGGTACTTTCACTGTAAGGATTAAATCATGTCCTTATCATGTCAACTTGTTTTGACTGGGCCCTTTCTAATTGGTTGTTGTGAATATTCTGTTTTTAGGAAAAACCAGCCTGTTTGGTGATTTCCTTGCTTCCTTAAAGTTTCAGCTTGATTATGCAGCACTTAGCATGAATGACTCCATTTTGGTTTGGTCTGTTGGGGCCTGGTGCAAGAGCTCAGTCTAAAACAATGACCTCCCATAAATTTTATTTAATAAAAGATACCTGAGAAATGGATGCCTACCTCCAGGAAACTGAGGGGTTTGGGGAAAGGGTTGTAGAGGGAGACATTTCACTGTATAGCCTTTAACGCCTTTTAAATTTTATAACATGTTCATTTGTCACCTATTCCGCGTATCTAATCATGTCCTAAAATGCTTCCTGTTATAATAGCAGAAAAAAAACCACACTTAAAAAAAATGAGGTTTGGGCCAGGTGCGGTGGCTCACACCTGTAATCCCAGCACTCTGGAAGGCTGAGGCAGGTGGATCACCTGAGGTCAGGGGTTCAAGACCAGCCTGACCAACATGGCGAAACCCCGTGGCTACTAAAAATACAAAATTAGCCATGCATGGTGGTGTGCACCTTAATCCCAGCTACTCGAGAGGCTGAGGCAGGAGAATCACTTGAACCCGGGAGGCAGAGG
The DNA here is from genome assembly GCF_001698545.2 of Rhinopithecus bieti. NCBI lineage: Eukaryota > Metazoa > Chordata > Mammalia > Primates > Cercopithecidae > Rhinopithecus > Rhinopithecus bieti. The sequence continues at coordinate 957,822 of NW_016814096.1, forward strand.
TTGCAGTGAGCCAAGATTAGGCCATTGCACTCCAGCCTGGGCAAAAAGAGAAACCCCATCAAAAAAAAAAAAAGAAAAAAAAAAAGAAGTTTGTTTTAAAAGCAAAATTATAACTCAAGGCACAAAGTGAGGAATCGATGTATATATACATTTACATACCAAGAAAGGCACTTTGTCTTTAATTCTCCATATATCTTAGTTCTTTTTCTTTTTCTTTTTTTTTTGACTGACATTGTCACAGTTCCTCACTGTGTATTTACACCTTTCTGGTACCATCAAACTGATAAATTATGGTTGATTTCATTGTGCTTCAATCTTGTTTACATCTGATTTTGAATCACAGAACCGCAAACTTTGAAGGACGCTTGAATATCATTGTGTAAGTGTTCTTTGGGTCATGGCTGACGAAGCTGAGGCCCTTATGCAGTCATCACAGCAGAGACACACTCCAGGAAGCCTTTTGCAGAACAGTGAACCTGCCTGGTTTTTGTTGTATGTGTGTTTGTTTTGTTTCCTTTTTTTTTTTTTACGTTTAATGCAAGTGTTGAAGATAAATGAATGTACCCACTCTATTATATAACCCAGTGACAGCCTTTGTTCCTCCCTGGTGCTACCCTTAGGGTAGGACTCAGTGCTTCTCTTTATCAAAAGAAAGTTCATTCTGTAAGGAACTAGAGGGAAGATTTTGTAGAGAAGGTGAATTGGAGAGTTACATCATATAACACACAGTAAAATTTAATGAAAGTCTCCGTTAAACAGTTTTGTTCTTCCCGTAAGTTCATCTCCAGACACCAGCTGCCCTCTCTCCCTTATAACCCTTTTTTCAGGCAGGTTGTTTAGGCCTGCCTGGTTACAATCAGGTTTCCAGCCCCAGGGATCTTCTCTCCAAACTCCTAAATCACTCCTTTTTCTCCTGCAGAGTAATTTAGCTCTCTCCTGGTTTCTTCAATTTTGTATATTCACACCTGAAATTCCATTCATCTAATAATCTACATCCATTAGAAGAAAGTAAGTAATCCACAAAACTTTTAAATATTGGTTTTAAATTTATTTATTTAGGCCAGGCACGGTGGCTCACGCTTGTAATCCCAGCACTTTGGGAGGCCGAGTCACCTGAGGTCAGGAGTTCAAGATCAGCCTGGCCAATATGGTGAAACCTCATCTTTACTAAAAATACAAAAATTAGCTGGGCATGGTGGCGGACACCTGTAATCCCAGCTACCTGGGAGGCTAAGACAGGAGAATCGCTTGAACCCGGGAGGTGGAGGTTGCAGTGAGCCAAATCACATCACTGCACTCCAGCCTGGGCAATAAGAATGAGACTCCATCTCAAGAAAACAAAACAAATGAAAAAATTTATTTATTTTAAGGCTAGTCAAGTGGAAGCAGTGGAAATAGAAACAAAGAAATCTGTAACTAGTTGGGATCAATTAGTTGTAAACACCACTGCACAGCCTAAAAATATTTGTCTCAAAATAATTTTTTCTTCCTGTGACATTACAGGACAGCAACAAAAAGTAAGCACAGAGTCCGAGTTGATACAGTTCAGGACATTTGGTATCGCAAAACCCCAGAATATTAGAGCTATAAAGGCCCTGACTTAACAGATGAAGAAACTGAGACCTAGAGTAATATCCTGTTAGTTGTCCTCCAGAATCTGTTTTCTCTTCTCCTACAGTGATAGATTTATAGCTTGGTGTAGCAATGACTAAATTCTCACCAATGGAATGGAGACACAGGTGATTTGTGCAGATTCCAAGTCACCTGTTTAAAAGGAAGTTGTTGGCTGGGCGCGGTGGCTCACGCCTGTAATCCCAACACTTTGAGAGGCCGAGGTGAGCAGATCATGAGGTCAGGAGTTCAAGACCAGCCTGGCCAATATAGTGAAACCCCATCTCTACCAAAAAAAATACAAAAGTTAGCCGGGCATGGTGGTGCATGCCTGTAGTCCCAGGTACTTGAGAGGCTGAGGCACAAGAATCTCTTGACCTGGGAGGCGGAGGTTGCAGTGAGCTGAGATGGAACCACTACATTCCAGCCTGGGCAACAGAGCGAGACCCTGTCTCAAGAAAAATTTAAAAAAACATTTTTTAAAGGAAGTTTCTTGTTCTTCATATCTTTCCCCCCATTCTCTTGAATAAGAAATCAGGCTTGATAGCAACACAACTTGGAAGATTCAGACAAAACACGACACCCTAGCATCTCGCTATTCTAAGTGTGCTTCACATGTGAGTAGCATCAGCATCACCTAAGGACTTGTTAGAAAGGTGGAATCATAGGCCTCATTCCAGACATACTGAATCAGAGTCCGCAGTTTAACAAGATACTCATGTGATTCACACTCATATTAAAGTTTGAGAAGAACTGATTTAGAAAACAGCAGAGCCATGAGATGGAATCAGGGTTCCTGATTGTCCCGAGACGAACTATACTGACAACTTGGACCACTTACTTTTTTTCTCCCCCAATTTTCAATTTTGGTAAAATACACATAACATGAAATTTACCACCTTAACCATTTTTAAGTGTACTGTTCAGGGATATTAAGTACATTGCAACCATCCCCACCATCCATTGCCTGAAGTCTTTCATCGTGCAAAATGGACACTTGAAACTCTATACCTATTGTATTGTTTTGTTTTGTTTTGTTTTAAGACAGAGTCTCACTCTGTTGCCCCGACTGGAGTGCAGTGGTGCAATCTCAGTTCACTGCAACCTCTGTCCCCCGGGTTCAAGCTATTCTCCTGCCTCAGCCTTCTGAGTAGCTGGGATTACAGGCGCGTGCTAATTTTTGTATTTTTAGTAGAGACGGGGTTTCATCATATTGGTCAGGCTGGTCTCGAATTCCTGACTTCATGATCTGCCTGCCTCAGCCTCCCATAGTGCTAGGATTACAGGCGTGAGCCACCTCACCTGGCCAAAACTCTATACCTATTAAACACCTCCCCACTCACCCCTCCCACCAGCCCCAGTAACCACTGTTCCACTTTCTCTTGAACCCATCTATTTTTGCATTGTTGAGAGAGACTTAAGCCACTGTATTTTGGGATGTACTGCTCAGATTTCCCCTTTTTAGGACCGAACCACTCATTTCCTCAGCTACTGAGAGTGTTGGCAAATGGCAGACTAAGCTGAGTTCCTCTTTAGAAATTGCCCTTAGCTAAAGAGAGATACTTAACCCAAAGTCTTTCCAGAGTCAGCCAGTCCACATTCAATGGGTGCAGTGGCCAATGCAAGTATTAATACTAGTTGCCTTGCCCCGATTTGGGATAATGCCAAGGGATCGTTCCAACTACAGAGTTTCTCTTGAGTTTTTGTGATTGCATCACAGTTCTGCTTTTTCTTCTGCCTAATTCTTTCTTTCCCCCTCCACAGGATTGATCTAGTGAATACTCCCCAATAAATATCATTTTGTTTCCTTGGCCTAGGCATAAGAGCTATACTAGTGAGGAAGGCCGTGACTCTACTCCCTCTCCCTCATGAAGCCCCAGCTTTGAGATTTTCTATATAGATGATCATGTCATCTGCAGAGTTTTATTTTTTCCTTCTGAATCTATATACCTTTTGTTTCCTTTTTCTGTTTTATTGCACTAGCCAGCACTTCCAATACAATGCTGACCATATCTTCACTTAGTTTTTCAGTTTCACCTCTTCAAAAGCCAGATGGGTCCTGGAGGATAAAAGTAGACTAAAGCAAATGCAAACAAGTAGTGGTCTCAACTGCAGTTGCTGTGCATGGTATAATATCATTGCTATAGCAAATTAAATGGCCTCAGATACATAGTATGCAGCCATCAGTCTGATGAATAATTTCTTTTCTTAACTTATCTGAAAGAAGAATTAGAAGAAATTTGTATACATTTAGTGGCCTTGCCCAGGCCATGTGGGCATTCTTCAGAATATCACATCAGTCCTTTTTTTTTTTTTTTTTGAGACAGAGTCTCACTCTGTTGCCCAGGCTGGAGTGCAGTGGCGTGATCTCGGCTCACTGCGACCTCCACCTCCCAGTTCAAGTGATTCTCCTGCCTCAGCCGCTGGAGTAGCTGGGATTACAGGTGCGCCACCACCACGCCCGGCTAATTTTTGTATTTTTGGTAGAGATGGGGTTTCACTGTGTTGGCCAGACTGCTGTCGAACTCCTGGCCTCAAGTGATCTCCCAACCTCAGCCTCCCAAAGTGCTGGGATTATAGACGTGAGCCACCATGCCCGACCCACATTAGTCCATTTTATTGATTATATCATGTTAATTCAACTGCCTGGGGCAAGTACACTGGGCTTTGGTAAGACACAGACCTCCAGAGGATGGGAGATAAACCCTACAAAGATTCAGGGTCCTGCTACATAACATGCTCCGGAGTCCAAGTAGCCTGGGTTATGCTGAGACATCCCCTCCAAAATAAAAAGCAAACCTCCATTTCAGAGTCTGATTCCAAATAACCTGACAGGTGGCATGGGGTCTTTTTGCTGTAAGGGATTAGCCCACCCTAACTAACACTATAGCTAATAATGATTAAATGCTGACAATATGGATGACAATTTTCTATAACCCCTGTATCACAAATGAGGAAACTAAGGCACAGAATGGTCAATAACTGGCCTAAGTTTACAAGTAAGCGACAGAGCTGGGCTTTGAATTCAGACATCTGTTTTCTAGGCTCATACTTTCAAATCATTTCATGACATTGCCTCTCCATATCCAAGGTCACGCAGCAGTCAGTGGCGAAAACCAATTCTGAGACTTGGGTTTCCTGAATGCCATTTTAGTTATCTTTTTTTTTCTGCACTCTCTTCACTACATTTCTCTAGGTCTGAGTAAACATTTTCTTCTCCAATTAAAGGTGTTCTCAGCTGGGTGTGGTGGCTGATGCCTGTAATCCCAGCATTTTGGGAGGCCGAGATGGGCAGTTTACTTGAGACCAGGAGTTTGAGACCAGCCTACCCAACACGGTGAAACCGGGTGTCTACTAACAACAAAAAATTTAGCCGGGTGTGGTGGCACGCACCTGTAATCCCAGCTACTTGGGAGGCTGAGGCAGGAGAATGGCTTGAATCTGGGAGGCAAAGGTTTCAGTGAGTGGAGATCTCACTGCTGCACTCCAGCCTAGGCAACAGAATGAGACTCTGTCTCAAAATAAATAAATAAATAATAAAGTTGTTGTTTTCCATCTAATGCAGAGGTCACGAGCTTGGGCTGTGGAGTCAGATAGACCTGAGTCTCTACTATTTACTAGCAGAGTGATCTTTGCTCACTGCAATCTCTGCCTCCCAGGTTCAAGTGATTCTTCTGCCTCAGCCTCCCAAGCAGCTGGGACTTACAGGTACATGCCACCACACCCGACTAACTTTTGTAGTTTTAGTAGAGACAGGGTTTCACCATATTGGCCAGGCTGGTCTTGAGCTCCTGACCTTGTGATCTGCCCACCTCAGCCTCCCAAAGTGCTGGCATTACAGGCATGAGCCACAGTGCCCTACCTATTTATTTTTTTCGAGACAGGGTCTGGCTCTGTTGCCCAGGCTGGAGTACGATGGTGTAATTTTGGCTCCCTGCAACCTCTGTCTCCAGGACTCAAGTAGCTGGCACTATAGACATGCACCACCACACCCAGCTAATTTCTGTATTTTTTTGGTAGAGACAAGATTTTGCCATGTTACCCAGTCTGGTCTCAAACTCCTAGGCTCAAGTGATCCACTCCCCTCAGCCTCTCAAAGTGTTGGGACTACAGGCATGAGCCCATGCTCCTGGCCATTAATTTTATGTGTCACTTGACTGGGTTAAAGGATGCCCAGATAGCTGGAAACATATTTCTGGAATTAATTACCCAAACAGTTGAGGCATAAAGAACAAAAAGATGGAGAAAGGGCACATTTGCTCTCTTTGAGTTGGAACATTTATCTCCTGCCGTTGAGCACTGGTTTTCCTGGTTCTCTAGCCTTTGGACTCAGACTTCATACCAGGACTTACACCATGTTACCATCATTTTTTTGGGGGGGGGACGGAGTCTTGCTCTGTTGCCCAGGCTGGAGTGCAGTGGCCAGATCTCAGCTCACTGCAAGCTCTGCCTCCCGGGTTCATGCCATTCTCCTGCCTCAGCCTCCCGAGTAGCTGGGACTACAGGCGCCCACCACCTCGCCCGGCTAGTTTTTTTGCATTTTTTAGTAGAGATGGAGTTTCACCGTGTTAGCCAGGATGATCTCGATCTCCTGACCTTGTGATCCACCTGTCTCGGCCTCCCAAAGTGCTGGGATTACAGGCTTGAGCCACCGCGCCCGGCCCATGTTACCATCTTATACCACTGTGCCATCCCTCCACCCCCAGCCTGCCCTTCTCAGGCCTTCCAGCTCAGACTGAATTACACCACTGGCTTTCCTGGTTTTCCAGCTGCAGATGGCAGACCATCAGACTTCTCAGCTCCCATAATTGTGTGAAACAATTCCCGTAATAAATCTCCATCTGTATATTCATATATCCCCCATTGCTTCTGTTTTTTCTGGAGAACCTTGACTAATATATGGTCCTAACTTAAATATAAAAAAGAAATTAAAGTATTTTATAATAAAATATATATCTCAACTCATCAATGCACAGGCATGACTACATTTCGAAACAATGAGGCAGCCACTTGTTCGCACCTATACCTAGAATCATTGTGCATGTGGCAGTTATAAATGCAGACTGCTACAGACGTGTTGAGCTAATGACTAGCATGCCACAAGAACTGTAATTGTCAGTGATTTTTTTTCCTGAAATGGTAAAAAACTGTGTGTAAAATTACAAACCAAACAAAAGACAATCTTTCCTCACTTTACCTAAAAGATCTGCTTCTAGAAAAGCTGGTGTATACTAAAATTGGGAGGAAACTTTGTATTTATGTGAAAAATGAAGCTAGGTCTAGGCTCAGGTTTCTCACTGATATGAATGTTTGGAGAGACATCAAGAGTAGCAAAGGACCCAGGATAATGTTTTGGTTTGAATAGCATCCCTAGATTTTGTCCATTAAATGCCAACAGCACTTCTAATCATTGTGACATCTAAAGGTGCTCCTACAGCATCTAAAATGCCTCTTGAGAGATTTTACCTGTGTTGAGAATCACAGTTTTCATGAAAATGTAATTGTTTTGTTTTGTTTTTGAGACAGAGTTTCACTCTGTCGACCAGGCTGGAGTGCAGTGGTGTAATCTTGGCTCACGTCAACCTCTGCCTCCCAGGTTCAAGCAATTCTCCTGCATCAGCCTCCCTAGTAGCTGGGACTACAGGCACCTGCCATCACTCCCAGCTAATTTTTGTATTTTTAGTAGAGACGGGATTTCACCATGTTGGCCAGGCTGGTCTTGAACTCCTGACCACAGGTGATCTACCCACCTCAGCCTCCCGAAGTGCTGGGATTACAGGCATGAGTCAACCACTCCTGGCTGAGAACCACAGTTTTGATGAAAATGTTATTGTTATGTATGCTTTTATTATATCAGGGCAAGCACACTCAAAACTTCCCAGAAATTATTTATTTAAGTCTCTACAATAATCATTTTACACTGTTTATTGCCATTTTATAAATGAGGAAACAGGATCAGAGAGATTAAGTCATTTGCCCCAGGTCACACAGCGAGTAAGTGACTGATGTGAACAGCTCCAGCTCTTGGCCTTACCTCACCCAGCTCACTATATCCCTTAGCTGAGAGTGCATTGGAAAACTATGGGTCTCTGGCTCAGGGCCCAGCAGTGAAATTGCTGGAACTTCAACCCCCACCCTCCCCTCCATCCCCTGGAAATGTCTGTGTTCTGGTTCCAGGGACTGCTGAGCCACCTTGGTGGTGGTGTTTACCTCTCCTCGGCTCCAGCCCTCCGCCCTCCCTGGCTCATTTCCATGGTCACGACTGCTCTTCAGGAAAGCAGGGCAGCCTCTGCTTCCAGTTTCCTGCAGGGCTTCAAAGAAGGCAGCAGCTGTTTTATTTGATTTGGTTTTTATTCCAGGAGAGCCTGACGTGGGCACATGGGGCTGGCCTGAAAGGCTGTGTCACCTCCCTTCCATATCCCAACTAAGCTAGCATGCTCAGCTTCTCTTTCCTTTCCAAGTGAATTCCTGCTCCAACTGTTGACTTGTTTGGGAACTTAAAAGGGGCACCATTATTTACCAGTTCCTTAGGTGAATTTCAGCTCTGGTGGCCTGATACCAGCCTCATGCTTCTCAAACGGGAGTCGGCCAGCCACTTAACAGTCATAACCCTCGAAATAGGCAGTGGTGTCATGGAAAAGTAATGGGGATATCTTCTGGGACTCTCAATTTTTCTGAAGGGTGAGTGATTTAAAATATCTTAATTTCATAACAAATATGAAGGCATAGAATACAAAATGTTCATGAATGTTTACGATAAACCCTGCAACTTAGATTCCTAGCTCTGGATGTTCTGTAGCCTGTTCTACCTCCTTCTCCTTCCTACCTCCATCTTACCTTCAGACCATCAAAGCTATACATGTCTAAGGGGTAAAAGCTGGAACCGCATTGGCTGAAGACATCTTCTGTATGGTTATTAGGTTTTTATGGTAATAGTCCACTAATTTTCCCCAAGTCCTCCATCCCCACCCCAAACATGTGCATTCTCAAAGGATGCTTTGCTTTGTCACTCACTGTAGGGTGCCTTTGTATGTACCCTGTGGTAGAGTTTCTTTTTTTTTTTTTTTTTGAGGCAGAGTCTCATTCTGTCACCCAACCTAGAGTGCAGCTGCATGATCTCAGCTCGCTGCAACCTCTGCCTCCCAGATTCAAGTGATTCTTGTGCCTCAGCCTCCTAAATAGCTGGAATTACAGGTGCCCACTACCACACCTGGCTAATTTTTGTATTTTTAGTACAGATGGAGTTTTACCTTATTGGCCAGGCTGGTCTCAAACTCTTGACCTCAAGTGATCCGCCCACCTCAGCCTCCCAAAGTGCTGAGATTATAGGCATGAGCCACCGTGCCCAGCCCAGAGTCTGTCCTTATTTCATAATTGTATCATACTGGAAACAAATACAGTGCTGGCACTGAGCAAGTGCTCAGTGTCAGTTGAATGAATGAAAAGATGAATGAATAAATGAAAGTGTCACTCTTTTGAGTTTTGAACTGGGAATCTCTGCCTCACTATTAAGTAAAATCAATTAAAACAAGGGAATGCTAATGATCACCATTTTATCTGGCAAATAATTTTGAGAAGATAAAGTGTAATGTTAGTATGGGAGGGGCAACTCTGCCATGAGTACTCTGTGCACTCAGCAGTCTTGAGTGGGAAGGAAGAATGGCATCCTTATATTTATAGTGAGACTGTAAGTTGGTGCTGCATTGCTGAGAGTAATTTGGCAACATTGACTAATATTTTTATGCTCTTGACTCCTTAATTTATTCTAGGGAATTGATGAGATATAAGTAAAAAGATGTATGTCCTTATGACAGCATTATTTATTATGAGAAAAACTGGAAACAAGTGTGGAAAATGTGGTACTGGTTAACTATCACATATCCACACAATGGATTATTATGAATCATAAAACATTTTCAAATAATATTTAATGATATGGAGAACGATTCCATAAGGTATGAAGTATGATAGTAACTAAAAACATTGCTGATAGAAATTTAAAGAGACAAATGGAAAGACATTCATGTTTGTAAATTGGAAGATAATATTGTTAACATGTCAGTACTACCTGAAGCGATACACAGATTTAATGCAATCCCTAACAAAACCTCAATAATTTTTTGTTTTCCAGAAATAGAAAAATCCTTCCAGGCTGGGTGCAGTGGCTTACACCTGTAATCCCAGCACTTTGGGAGGCTGAGGTGGGTGGATCACCTGAGGTCAAGAGTTCAAGACCACCCTGGCTAACATGGTGAAACCCTGTTTCTACTAAAAACACACACACATACACACACACACACACACACACACACACACAAATTAGCTAGGCATAGTGGTGGGCGCCTGTAATCCCAGCTACTCGGGAGGCTGAGGCAGGGAGAATGGCGTGAACTCGGGAGGCAGAGCTTGCAGTGAGCCGAGATTGCGCCACTGCACTCCAGCCTGGGTGACAAGAGTGAAACTCCGTCTCAAAAAAGAAAAAAAAATTCTCCCTAAAATTTATATGAAATATTTAAGCACCCCAAATAGTAAAATAATCTTGAAAAAGAACATAGAACTTGGAGATCACACTTTATAATTTCAAACTCATTACAAATCTATAGTAACCAAACTAGTGTGGTGCTGCCACAAAGATGAACAGACCAATGGAACAGAATAGAGAGCCCAGAGAAAAACCTTCACATATATGGTCAAATTATATTTGACAACGGTGCCAAGACCACTCAATGGGGGAAAGGGCAGTCTCTTCAACAAATGGTTTTGGGAAAACTGAATATCCACAACCAAAAGAATGAAGTTGGACCCTTACCTAACATCATATACCAAAATTAACTCAAAATGGATAAAGACCTAAATATAAGAGCTAAAACTGTAAAACTTATAAAGGAAAATGTAAGACAACAGTGTCATGACATTAGACTTATCAATGATTTGTTGGATATGACACCAAAAGCATAGGCAACATAGGTGAAAATGAATAGATTGGACTACATCAGAAATGTAAACTTTTGTGGATCAAAGGACATAATCAAGAGACTAAAGGCAGCCTATGAAATGGAAAAATATGATATGCAAATCATTATAATCATATAATCTGATAGTATCCACAATATATAAAGAACTCCTACAATTCAACAACAACAACAAAAATTTTAAAAATGGATAAAGGTAGCTAGGCATGGTGATGCATACCTGTAGTCCTAGCTACTTGGGAGGCTGAGGCAGGAGCATAACTTGTGCCCATAAGGTTGAGGCTGCAGTGTGCCATGATCGGGCCATTGCACTCCAGCCTGGGTGACAGAGCAAGAATCTGTCCCCACACCCTCCCCCACAAAAGAAATGGGCAAAGGACTTGAATAGGTATTGCTCCAAAAATATACACATAGCCAGCAAACACATGAAAACATACACATCACTAATCATTAGAAAAATGCATATCAAAATCATAATGAGATAGCACCTCAGACCTACTGGAATGGCTATAGTTGTTTTTTTTTTTTTAAGTAGGAAGTGCTGATGAGGATGTGGAGAAATTGCTGGTGGTATTGTGAAATGGTGCAACAACTATGGAAATCAGTATGGTGGTTCCCCAAAAAATTAAAAATAGAACTATATATATGATCTAGCAATCCCACTTCTTGGTATATACTCAAAAGAATTGAAAGCAAGGTCTCAAAGAGATATTTGTACACCCATGTCTTAGCATAATTATTCGCATAGTCAAACGGTGGAAGCCACCTAAGAGTCCATCAATAGATGAATGGATAAACAAAATGTGATACACATATACAACAGAATACTCTTCAGCCTTAAAAGGGAAGGAAATTCTGATACATGCTATAACATTGATGAACATTGAGGACATTATGCTAAGTGAAATAAGCCAGTCACAAAAGACAAATATTGCCTGATTCCACTTATAGAAAGCACCTAGAGTAATCAGATTCATAGAAACAGAAAACAGAATGGTGGTTGCCAAGGCTTGAGTGGAGGGGAGAACAGAGAGTTATTGTTTAATGGAGAGAGTTTCAATTTTGTAAGATGAAAAGAGTTCTGGATATCAGTTGCACAACACTGGGAATGTGTTTAACATTTATTGAACAATCCACTTTAAAACAGCTAAGATGAGGGTCAGGCACTGTGGCTCATGCCTGTAATCCCAACTCTTTGGAAGGCCAAGGTCGGACGATCATTTGAGCCCAAGAATTCAAGACCAGCCTGGGCAACATAGGGAGACCCCCACTACCCTACAAAAATTACAAAAATTAGCTGGGCGTGGTTGCTTGTGCCTGTAGTTCCAGCTATTTGGGAGGCTCAGGCGGGATTATCTCTTGAAGCTAGAAATTCAAGACTGCAGTGACCCTGCACTCCGGATTGCACCCCTGCACTCCAGACAGGGCAGAAGAATGACATACTGTCAAAAAAAAAAAAAAAAAAAAAAAAAAAAGGCTAAGATAGTAAACTGTATGTTACATGTATTTTATCACAATTAAAATTAATTATTTTGAAAATTTAAAAATAGGCCAGGCACAGAGACTCATGCCTGTTATTCTAGCACTTTTGGAGGCTGAGGCAAGAAGATCACTTGAACCCAGGAGTTTAAGATCAGCCTGGGCAACATGGTTAACCCCCATCTCTACAAAACATACAAAAATAAGCTGGGTGTGGTGGCGTATGCCTGTGGTCCCAGCTACTCAGGAGGCTGAGGTGGAAGGATTTATTGAACCAGGAAGGTCGAGGCTACAGTGAGCTGTGATCATGCCACTGCACTCCATCCTGGGTGACAGAACGAATCTCTGTCCCAAAAATAAAGTAATAAGTAAATAAGAAAAGTTTAAAATAAGAATAGCCTGGGTGCGGTGGCTTACGCCTGTAATCCCAGCACTTTAGGAGGCTAAGGAGGGCAAATCATTTGAGGTCAGGAGTTTGAGACCACCTTGGGCAACATGGTGAAATTTTGTAGTAAAACTACAAAAATTAGCTAGATGTGGTGGGACATGCCTGTAATCCCAGCTCCTCAGGAGGCTGAGGCAGGAGAATCCATTGAACCCAGGAGGGGGAGGTTGCAGTGAGTCAAGATCGTGCCACTGTACTCCAGGCTGGGTGACAGAGCGAGACTCTGTCTCAAAAAAATAAATAAATAAAAATAAAAATAATTTAAATGTCTATCAATAGATAAATAAATTATGGTAATCCATACCACAGAATAGTTTGTTGTAGTTACAGATTAATCTATAAGATTTCTATGTATTAACGTGCAGAGAATCTTTAAGGCATAGTAAGGGAAAGACATTTATTACAAAAGAAAAAATTTTAGACATATATATATATGCGTATATGTACATATATATAGAATTCACACCAAACCCTTGAGAAAGGTTATTCTCTGGAAAGGAAAGAGAGATTTAAAGGTAGATGAAGAGGAATTTTTATATTTTGCTATATATTTTTTTCTGTTGTTTGCGTTTGCATTTTTACAACAAGAATGTGTGTATGTAATAGTTGTCAAAAGACATTTTTTATTTATTTATTTGAGACAGGGTCTCACTCCGTTACCCAGGCTGGTGTGTGATGGTGTGATTACAGCTCACTGCAGCTTTGACCTCCCAGGCTCAAGTGATCCTCCCACCTCAGCCTCCTGGGTAGCTGGAACTACAGGCATGTGCCACCATGCCTAGCTAATTTTTTTGTATTTTTTGTAGAGGTGAGATCTCACCATGTTGCCCAGGCTGGTCCTGAACTCCTAGGCTCAAGCGATCTACCCACCCCAGCCACCCAAAAGTGTTGTGATTACAGGCGTGAGCCACTGCTCCCAGCAAAATATATTTTTATAAATAAATCAAGATGAAAACATTTTAGACAATAAAGATATGTTTTTAAACTGAAGAAATCAATTGAATGGCTTTAGGAAGGGAGATCAGTTTTTTTTTTAAGCAATAACTTTTGTTCTTCTTTTTTTTTTTTTTTTTTGAGACAGAGTCTCGCTTTGTTGCCTAGGCTGGAGTGCAGTGGTGCAATCTCAGTTCACTGCAACCTTTGTCTCATCCCCCTCCTAACACTGTCACTTTGGGAATCACATTCCTACATGAGTTTTGGTGAGGACAAATTATATTGAAATCATGGAATTAGTCATAATGAATTGCTGTTGTATTCCAGTGTCTTCAGACCTTCTGACTAAAGAGAAAGACAGAACTGTAGTCCCAGTCAAGAAAGTCTGTGGTCTGGAAACAACCAAAGTTCCAGTGACTTACAGTTTCGTGTTCTCTTACTTCATCACATGCTGTTTCCATTTTTTAAGATCAACTAGGTTTGGACTTCTGAAGAACACACATGGAAGGTAAAGCAATTCAAGCGATTCTCTTACCTCAGCCTCCCGAGTAGCTGAAACTGCAGGTGCGCACCACCACGCCTGGCTAATTTTTGTATTTTCAATAGATACATGGTTTCGCCATTTTGGCCAGGCTGGTCTCAAACTCCTGACCTCAGGTGATCCACCCGCCTCAGCCTCCCAAAGTGCTGGGATTACAAGCATGAACCACTGTGCCTAGCCAGCAATAACTTTTCTAAAGGCAGTGTTCTGAAGACAAAATGTATGTTTTGCAGTGCTGGGGACAAAACCTCTTTTTTATTTTCTTTAATGACTTCTAAAAAAATGAATATTTTTATAATGTACATTTGGATCTGTCCATGAAATACATTTAAGTGCATGCACGTTTATTTTTGAGCCTATCGACTTCTTATAATTCTCATCAGTCTATAGTATTTTCTCAGTCATTTCAACAAATGAAGTTTTTAGTGATCATGAAGTTGATAATATTAAATACCAGCCATTTAATATTTAGTAATCAAGGTACACACTGTTCTGTAAAAATGTGATAAACTTTTAATGGTATGGAATGATATCAGTTATGGTACTTTCAGCTGCAGATAACAGAACACCCAGCTAAAGTTTGCTTAGAACAGCATTTCTAAATGCCCTATTCGCATTTTAGCAGGCTGTTTCACCCATGGGAGAATGTTTAGCATCCTTGGGCTCAGGTACCAAATGCTACTAACTCCACCCAGTCATTGAATAAATCAAAGTATCCTCCACACATTTCCAAATGCCCTTAGTTGTACAGTACAATCCCTGGTTGGGGGCTGCTAGCTTAAATAGTGAAGATACTTATTATTACCATATAACAAGAAGCTTGAGACAAGGTGGTTCCAGGGTTTTGGATTTTGTTGTTGTCATCGTCGTTGTTTCGGAGACAGGGCCTTGCTCTGTTGCCTACGTTGGAGTACAGTGGTGCAATCATAGCTCACTGCAGAATCGAACTCCTGAGCTCCAGTGATCCTCCCACCTCAGCCTCCCAAGTAGCTAGGACTATAGGCACATGCCACCACACTCGGCTAATTTTTAAATTTTTTGTAGAGATGGAGTCTTGCTTTGTTGCTTGGGCTGATCTTGAACTCCTGGCCTCAAGTGATCCTCCCACCTTGGCCTCCCAAAGTGCTAGGATTATAGGCATGAGCCATTGTGCCTGGCCTGATTCCAAAGTTGATGTAGTAACTCAATGATGCCTAGGAGAATCTAGAATTTTTTTCACTCCTTTTGAGCTCTACTATCTGTAGTATGTTGGTTTTCACCTTCAGCTTAGCCTCTCATGGTAACAAGACGACTGCCTAAGCCCAGGATTGATGTCTCCAAACAATTGTATCCAAAGGCAAAAAAAGGTCAATTTCTCTTTATGAGTCCCTTTTTATGAGGAAGATAAATCTTTTTCAGTGGCCCTCAACAGACTTCTCAGCTAGTCCCATAACCAGGAATGGATGACTGCGTGTGGTCATCCATTTGAGGAATCGGAGACCAGCCTGGTCAACATAGTGAGACCCTGTTTCTATAAAAAAAAAAAAAAAAAGGAATTGGTATTTGCCTATGCTGAGGTGGGGTAAATGATATCTGGCATTGGCAACCTCTGTAAAGGAACATAGGTTCAGTAATTGTCTTAATTTCTTCTATGTTGCTATAACAATACCTGAAATTTTAATAAGAAATCTGCTCCCATGATCCAAACACCTCCCACAAGGCGCCACCTCCTAACACTGTCACTTTGGGAATCACATTCCTACATGAGTTTTGGTGAGGACAAATTATATTGAAATCATGGAATTAGTCATAATGAATTGCTGTTGTATTCCAATGTCTTCAGACCTCCTGACTGAAGAGAAAGATAGAACTGTAGTCCCAGTCAAGAAAGTCTGTGGTCTGGAAACAACCAAAGTTCCAGTGACTTACAGTTTCATGTTCTCTTACTTCATCACATGCTGTTTCCATTTTTTAAGATCAACTGGGTTTGGACTTCTGAAGAACACAGCATTGCGGGTAAATGACTGGGGCTCCAGGAGGCCACATTCTGGGCAGGGAGGATTAATGTCTATAGTTCATGCTTATCGTATCTACCCTAGCTTTACTCTTCCCCGCAGTGGCCTGGTCTGGAGCAGTTATAGTCGTACAGCATGATGGCTCTGGAATATGCCTTCTGGAACAGTCCTAGCTTTGCCAAATGGTAACAATGTAGTTAGGTTTCTTCAGCAGGCACTGAAAAAAAAAATCCAAATATCTCTGCCCTCATGGAGCTTACATTTTAACAGAGGGATATAAACAATCTACAACAGACTTAATAAGTTAGGCAACATGACAGAAGATGATTGTCACGGAAAAAGTAGAGTAAGAGAGATCTGATGTATTGGGAGGGTGAGGACAGCTGCAGTATTATCAGATGGTCAGGGAGCATTATTGAGAGGGTGACGTATGAACAAAGACTTGAAGCATGTGAGGGAGTGAACAGTGTGGACATACGGGTGAAGAATGTTCCTGAGGCAGGAGAATGACTGACATTTTTTATGGAGCAGTAAAGAAGTTAATGTGGTTGGGTGAAGTGATTGAGAGGGAGAACAGCAGGAGGTGAGGTCGGAGAAGTAAATGGGGCACAGGTGAGGTAGTGATTTTTTGGCCATTGTTAGGACTTTGGCTGTTGTTCTGAGTATGATGGGGAGTCTCTGGAGGGTTTTGAGCAGAGGAGACATGATCTGACTTAGCGCTTTTTTGTTTGTTTGTTTGTTTTGTTTTTGTGAGACGGAGTCTCGCGCTGCCACCCAGGCTGGAATGCAGTGGCACAATCTTGGCTCACTGCAACCTCTGCTTTCTGGGTTCAAGCGATTCTCTTGCCTCAGCCTCCTGAGCAGCTGGGATTACAGGTGCACACCACCATGCCCAGCTATTTTTTTTATTTTTAGTAGAGACAGGGTTTCACCAGGTTGGCCAGGCTGGTCTGGAGCTCCTGACCTCAAGTGACCCATGCCTGGCCCTAATGTAGCTTTTAAAAGGACCCCTCTGGGCTGGGTCCGGTGGCTCACGCCTGTAATCCCAGCACTTTGAGAGGCCGAGGCGGGTGGATCACGAGGTCAGGAGATCGAGACCATCCTGGCTAACACGGTGAGACCCTGTCTCTATTAAAAATACAAAAAATTAGCCGGGCGTGGTGGCGGGCACCTATAGTCCCAGCTACTCGGGAGGCTGAGGCAGGATAATGATGTGAACTTGGGAGGCAGAGCTTACAGTAAGCCGAGATCACACCACTGCACTCCAGCCTGGGCGACAAGCGACACTCCGTCTCAAAAAAAAAATAATAAAATAAACATAAAAAAAATAAAAGGACTCCTCTGGCCAGGCGTGCTGGCTCATGCCTGTAATCCTAGCACTTCGGGAGGCCGAGGTGGGTGGATCACTTGAAGTCAAGAGTTTGAGACCAGCCTGGCCAACATACTGAAACCCAGTCTCTACTAAAAATACAAAAATTAGCCAGGTGTGGTGGCAGGGGCCTGTAATCCCAGCTACTCAGGAAGCTGAGTCGGAAGAATCGCTTGAACCTGGGAGGCGGAAGTTGCACTGAGCCGAGATCGTGACACTGCTTTCCAGCCTGGGCTGGAAAATAAAAAAAAATAAAAATAAAATAAAAGGACCCCTCTGGATGTTTTCCATGTGTTGAGGATAAACTGAAGGAGGGGAAAGAACGGAAGCAGGGTGATTAGTTAGGCGGCTACTGGAGTCATCTGAGCAACACAAGATGGTTTGGACAAGGGTGCTAGAAATGAAGGTGGTGAAAGTGTTCAAAATTTGGACATATTTTGAAGTAGAATTGGAGAAATGTCCTGATGGTCTCCATCGTATGACTCTAAGAGTTTCTGGCCTGAGCAATTGATTATTTTTTATTTTTTGTTTTTGGCTGGCCTGAGCAATTGAAAGGATGGAGTTGGCATTAAGAAGAACAAGACTGTGGACAAAGGAGGTTTTGGAAGGAATATCAGAAGTTCCATTTTGGACATGCTAAGTTTGAGATGCCTGTTCAAGAAGAGATGTCAACTAGGTGGTTGGCTATATGATTCTATGGTTTTATAATAGGTCCTAACTAAGAACATAAATTTCATGAAAAAGTCCGGGAGCGGTGGCTCATGCTTGTAATCCCAGCAGTTTGGGAGGCCGAGGCAGGCAGATTACCAGAGGTCAGGAGTTTGAGACCAGCCTGGCCAACATGGTGAAACCCATCTCTACTAAAAATACAAAAAATTAGCCAGAGGTGGTGGTGCATGCCTGCAGTCCCAGCTACTCGGGAGGCTGAGGTGGGAGAATTGCTTGAGCCCGGGAGGTGGAGGTTGCAGTGAACCAAGATCATGCCACTGCACTCCAGCCTGGGTGACAGAATGAGATTTCATCTAAAAAAAAATAAATAAAATAAATTTCATGAAAAAGCACTTCATGTAATACATGGAAAATGGTAAATGCTCAATAATGTGAACTGCAGTGATGATGATGGTGATTTTGATGATGCTGATGAAGATAATTATGGTGATGATGATGATGCTTTTTTTTTTTTTGAGACAGAGTCTCACTCTGTCACCCAAGCTGGAATTCAATGGCATGATCTCCACTCACTGCAACCTCCACCTCCCAGGTTCAAGTGATTCTCCTGACTCAGCCTCCCGAGTAGCTGGGATTACAGGCACCCGCCACCATGCCCGGCTAATTTTTGCATTTTTAGTAGAGATGGGGTTTCACTATGTTGGCCAGGCTGGTCTCGGACTCCTGACCTCAAGAGATCCGCCCGCCTCAGCCTTCCAAAGTGTTGGGATTACAGGTGTGAGCCATTGCGCCCGGCAATGATGATAATTTATATCACACACCTCTGAGGGCACTCTGACTCACAATTTAACCTGTTCTAGGAATGAATAAATCTTCCTATCCTCTTAATTCAGCAGAAACAAAGTTGGATTTTCCACTACTCTACCTACATTTTACTTACAGCAAAATGGTATAACATTAGAGTGAATTTTAGAAATAAATAGAAGCCTCGTAATCTTACCACCTAACCATACTTTTTATTTTTCCATATATTCCCCTTTTGTCTCCTCATTTTGAAAACACAATTTAAAATAGTTGAATCATGAAGTATGTATACATGTGCATCCCAGTTACTTCAAGTGACATTATCCCATAAGTGATTTTCCAAGTTACTGCATAGTTTCCATAATTTTAATTTTTACTAATTGCAAAATAATCTATATTTACTTGTCCCTTTTGCTATTGTTGCTCATTTAGACTGTTTTGTAACCTATCACTGTTACAGCTAAGGCTGCAATCTCACACATTTAACAAGTATTTTCCTCCAAAGATATACTGCCAAGAACAGAATTACTGGGTCAAAGGGCATAAATATTTTCAGAATTCTCAATACATAATGACAACTTGTGGAAAAGTTTGCACCAATTTACAATGCCAAGGATTGGATCTTTTCATAGGAAAAAAGACAATAGTGAGTAAAATCAAATACATCAGACTGGAGTCACTGACAAAATACATTTCCTACGTCCGTTTTAATGAAACTGTACCCATAGATGTTCTTATGTTCTTAGCTAGGCTACACAGCCTCAGCTAATTTTCATAGCCTCCTTGGTCCTTAAGTTTCTTTCTTTTTTTTTTTTTTTGGATGCAGTCTCGCTCTGTCACCCAGGCTGGAGCACAGTGGCACCATCTAGGCTCACTACAACTTCCGCCTCCCAGGTTCAAGCAATTCTTCTGCCTCAGCCTCCCAAGTAGCTGGGACTACAGGCAAGCGCCACCACACCCAGCTAATTTTTGTATTTTTAGTAGAGACAAGGTTTCACCATATTGGCCAGGATGGTCTCAAACTCCTGACCTCGTGATCCACCCGCCTCAGCCTCCCAAAGTGCTGGGATTACAGGCGTGAGCCACCGCGCCCAGCCATGGTCCCTAAGTTTCACTTAAGTTTTGGCTTCAGTTCAGACTTGCTTGCTGCTAGGTATGGTGAATACTCTTAAATAATCTTTTTGTTACTTGTACTGAAAACTGATTTGAAAACCATTTTTTAAAACCCATGTTTTCTTTTATATCATTCCTCTTATTCAAATGTTTTAGTTTTACATCTGAGTACAGCCCTTTTATTGCACCAGAGAGGAATCAATGGAGGGTAATCAATAATTTAATCTGACCCTGCCTCCACTGCCCTGGCCTAGGTTAGCCATTCAAAGATATTTAAGAAGGCTGGCTACAGTGACTCATGGCTACAATCCCAGCAATTTAGGAGGCTGAGGTGGGAGGATCATTTGAGCCCAGGAGTTCAAGACCAGCCTGTACAACATAGTGAGATCTCTGTCTCTACAAAAATAGAAAAATTAGCTAGGTGTGGTGGCATGCACCTGTAGTCCCAGCTACTTTAGATGCTGAAGTAGGAGGAGCTTGAGGCTGCAGTAAATCATGATCACACCACTGCACTCCAGCCTAGGCAACAGACCCTGTCTCTAAAACAGACGTAAGAAAGAAAATAAATCAAGGAGAGGAAAAAATATAGGAAGGAAGAAAACTAGAATAAATCTTGTGGGTAATTTTGAGGAGGTGAGAATTAGAAACTGGAGTAGGAGTGAGGAGTGACCTTAAGAGATTATAAACTTCTGTACCAGCTGGGCACAGTGGCTCACGCCTGTAATCCCAGCACTTCATCTAAGGTCAGGAGTTCCAGACCAGCCTGGCCAACATGGTGAAACCCCGACTCTACTAAAAATACAAAAATTAGCTGGGCGTGGTGGTGGGCACCTGTAATCCCAGCTGCTCGGGAGGCTGAGGCAGGAGAATCACTTGAACCCAGGAGGCGGAGGTTGCAGTGAGTCAAAATCACACCATTGCACTCCAGCCTGGGTGACAAGAGCAAGACTCCATCTTAAAAAAAGAAAACTTTTATACTGTTTGAAACTTTTGGGGAAAAATAAAGTCAAACTGTATCTCTAAAGAGAAAGGAGCTAACTTGAAATAACTAAACTTTAAAGAGCTGCTAGTCATAAACAATACTTCTGACACCCTGAGACAACCAGATTCTTGGTTTTAAAATTAAAAAAAAAAATAGAGACAGGGTCTTGCTATGTTGCCTAGGCTGGTCTTGAATTCCTGTGCTCAAGTGATCCTCCCGCCTCGGCCTCTCAAACTGCTGGAATCACACGCATGAGCCACTATGGCCTTAAAAGACTTTTAAGGGTCATTTTATATGTTAACTCCTACTGTACACCTACCTATTGCAATATTGCTTCTGTCATTTAAAAGAGTCAGCATGCCATTTTACAGCTAAGTTTAGCTACCAATTTGTTTTTTCTTTTGTTTGTTTACTTTCTCTAATCTTTCATTCATAGGTGTTTGGGAATTTTAAGGTCATGATTCGATAGAACTGACTTTTTTGTATTGTGTTCATATAATCAGAGGTGTAAAGCAGTGGGTAAATATTTAACAAAGAAACAGAAATGAATAAGTACAGTATAGGGAAAGGTTTCTATTATAAACACTAAGATTAAATAAAAGCCTGAACTTTTCTCATTATTCTTGATGAGTCTGCAAGAGTTTAATAATTGGGAGAAAAGTCTCATGCTGAACTTTGCATTAATGTCACATTAGAATTTAAGTCACCTTCGATTTACTGACTAGACATTATAAATGTAAAGAAAGGAGAAAAGGAAGAAAAGAGGAAGAAAGAATTTTAAAAACATACACTATCAAACACAAGGTTGTGCAATTAACTTTCCTGTGTGTGTGTGTGTGTGTGTGTGTTTTTAAGTAGTTTCGAGGACTTAAAGACAGTATGTAGGGGCCAGGCGCGGTGGCTTACGCCTGTAATCCCAGCACTTTGGGAGGCGGAAGTGGGTGGATCACGAGGTCAGGAGACCAAGACCATCCTGGCCAACATGGTGAAATCCTGTCTCCACTAAAAATACAGAAATTAGCCGGGTGTGATGGCAGGGGCCTGTAGTCCCAGCTCTTGGGAGGCTGAGGCAGGAGAATCACTTGAACCCAGGAGACAGTCACAGTGAGCCAAGATTGTGCCACTGCACTTCAGTCTGGGCGACAGAGCGAGACTCCATCTCAAAAAAGAAAAAAAAGAAAAGATAGTATGTAGGCAAGGCCATTTAAGTTTCTTGAATAATATATTTAGTGGGATTTGTTATCTGATGTGTTTTAAAGTCACATGCTTTTGTAAATATTTAAATTTTAGGTGACCCTTCATACTAGTTAGAATCATAGCACTCTGAGCCATCACAGGACCTGATTTCTGGCCCCCCCTTTTTTCTTTCACTGGCCTATAGTGACCATCACATAAGGATACATAAGAGTCAATATTAATAAACACAATAACAAAATGTACATTTAGGGAAAACATGCAAAACATGGTAGGCACCTGATGGAAAGAGGAACTTGAATTTGTAGAATGATTAAGCTTCTGCATTTTAAAATGTTAGTTTTGTTGTATTTTTATTTTTTATTTACCTTTTTAGAGACAGAGTCTTGCCCAGGCTGGAGTACAGTGGCACAGTCATAGTCCACTGCAGCCTTGAATTCCTGGGCTCAAGCCATCTTCCTGCCTCAGTCTCCTAAGTAGCTAGAACTATAGGAATGTGCCATCAAGCTTGGTTAATTTTAAAAACTTTTTGTAGAGATGGGGTCTGGCATTGTAGAGATGGGGTCAGACTGGTTCCAACTATAGCAATCCTCCCACCTTAGCCTCCCAAAGTACTGGGATTATAGGTGTGAGCCACCTTGCCTCTGGCCCTGGCCTGCATTTTTTTTTTTTTTTTTTTTTGAGACGGAGTCTCGTTCTGTCGCCCAGGCTGCAGTGCAGTGACGTGATCTTGGCTGGCTGCAACCTCCGCCTTCCGGGTTCAAACGATTATCCTGCCTCAGCCTCCCAAGTAGCTGGGACTACAGGCGCCTGCCACCATACCAGGCTAATTTTTTGTATTTTTAATAGAGATGGGGTTTCACCATGTTAGCCAGGATGGTCTCGATCTCCTGACCTCATGGTCCGCCCGCCTCAGCCTCCCAAAATGGTGGGATTACAGGCGTGAACCACCACACCAGGCCTGGCCTGCATTTTTTAAAAAAACATACAAAATAAGATTTTAGGCTCTTTTGCAATGCCCAAAGCACCTAGTACAGTGATTGGCTCATAAAAGATTCAGTAAGTACTTGTTGACTTAAAAAACTTACTCTGATATGCGTCCTTAGAGACACATTTCCCAGTCCTGATTCCCTGGGGCTCCTATAAAAATAGACCATGATTAAAATGTGTTGCAGAAACAAACATCTGGAAATATGAAATAATAAGTCATGCTTTTTTAGCCTTTCTACCAATAACCACAGTATAACTACATAAATAGAATTGCAATTTCACCTTCTACTCACTTATTTGCACTAATATTCTGGAAACAATCAGTTTAGGCATTTAATTTTACAATGTTTGAAAATAAGTTCTTTTTCTCTCACAAGTGCTCTCTTATAAAAAAATCTATACAGTTCAGGATTTGACTTTTAGCCTGCACTAATATTAACACACACAAGCTTTCAAAAGGCTTATTTAGGCCTAGTTTTGTGTATTCTCTCCAATAAAATTCTATAAAATAATTGCACACTGATTTACAGAACATTTTATTTGCATCTGTATCCATTATTAAAAGATGTGATTCTTGAAACGTTTCTAGTTTGAGTAACCTAATTTTTATTCAGAATAGAGCAAAGCATCATTTATTTTTTCTTTCAGCCCATTGGTGTTAATATTTTTATAGCATCGTGGTTAAGCAATTAGACTTCACACTGCTTTGTTTCAAGCTCTGACTTCACTACTGGCTCTCACTGTGTGGTTAATTCAACTCCCTGTTCTTCAGTTCCCTTCTAAAAAGGGATACATCATTAAATCCATCCTTATGAAGTAGCTATGATGATATTTTTTTTTTTTTTGAGACAGAGCTTTGCTCTTGTTGTCCAGGTTGGAGTGCAATGGCCTGATCTCGGCTCACTGCAACCTCCACCTCCCGGGTTCAGGCGATTCTCCTGTCTCAGCCTCCCCAGTAGCTGGGATTACAGGTGTCCACCACTATGCCTGGCTAATTTTTGGTATTTTTAGTAGAGACAGGGTTTCACCAGGTTGGCCAGGCTGGTCTCAAACTCCTGACCTCAGGTGATCTGCCTGCCTCGGCCTCCCAAAGTGCTGGGATTATGGGTGTGAGCCACCGGCTCAGGCCAATGATCATCTTACATAATTCTTAGCACAGTGTCCCTGACATAAAGTAAATCCAGTTAAAATGTGCCTAATGGGCTGGGGGCGGTGGCTCACACCTGTAATCCCAGCACTTTGGGAGGCTGAGGCGGGTGGATCACCTGAGGTCAGGAGTTCAAGATCAGCCTGGTCAACCTGGTGAAACCCCATCTCTACTAAAAATTCAAAAATTAGCTGGGCATGGTGGCAGGCACCTGTAATCCTAGCTACTTGGGAGGCTGAGGCAGGAGAATCACTTGAACCTGGGAGGAGGAGGTTGCAGTGATCCAAGATCGCTCCATTGCACTCTAGCCTAGGCAACAGAGAGAGACTCCAATTCAAAAAAAAAAAAAAGAAAGGGGAAAAAAATGTGCCTAACATTGTATTAAACTTTAGCTAAGGTACAAGGAGAAGCGGTTTCAGTTTCCAAAGAGTAGGGGAAAACTTTGAATTGAAGTCCTTGGAGGGGATTTTTTTGGGAGAGTAGAACCTGTACTGTGCTTTGAAGAATGAGTCATGATAATAATTTAGGACATTTTGTAAAAGAGAAGCAGCTTTGACCACACGTTTTGTATTTGAAGATTTCTTGGGAGTCATTCATATACAATTATTTTGGTTATTTTGTTTATATGAAATATTTCTATTTAAAGTTCTTAACTTCTTTATAAATAATAATGCTTATAATCTAGAGAAAATCCAATAAATGGAAAGTACTTAATTAAAGTTCTTTCAGAGCTGAAGAACAAACTAATTTACTAGCTATTAATGACTCCTCAGCATGGATATGCCTTTCTTCTTTCATCTTTTTAAAAAACTTGTATTTGGCAGAACAGGATAAATTTTAACAACTTGTGTCTGTTACACACCTGATGCAAGTATAATTGATCTGTTAGTACCAGGTTTTGCATGAGAATTACAGGTGTGCAAAATCAATGACTATATTGAAGACAGTTCTGTTTAGTGTTCAGTAGGCAGTAGCATACATCGTAATGCATTGTAATTTCAAATAGAGGCATGGCAACCCAGAGCTGAAAAAGACTTCTTACAATGATTTAGGCTGACTTCTGCCTTTTTTGTGTTTAAATTAGGAAATTAAGTCAGATTCTCCCAAGGGCTTATGTAACCCAGGGAAATACATTCATTCTTCCAGGCCTTCCTGGAGCACCATTTGATGTTGTTGCTTTCTTAGTCATCAAATTGCCTACAAAGTGGGAAAATAACATGCAATGCTTACTAGAGACATGTCTCTCAAATGTGATTCCTAGGATTATGCCTACACAAGTCAAGAAATTAAGAAAGCATATCTGTCCAAAAGCCCAGCTTTTTTTTTTTTTTTTT
>NW_016814096.1:983888-989083 GCF_001698545.2 Rhinopithecus bieti
CCGCCCAAAAGCCCAGATTTTAAAAAGCACACTTTGGGCTGGGTGTGGCGGCTCATGCCTGTAATCCCTGCACTTTGGAAGGCCAAGGCAGGTGGATTACCTGAGGTCAGGAGTTTGAAACCAGCCTGGCCAACATGGTGAAACCCCATCTCTATTAAAAATACAAAAAATTAGCTGGGCATGGTAGTGGGCACCTGTAATCCCAGCTACTCAGGAGGCTGAGGCAGAAGAATCGTTTGAACCCAGGGAGCAGAGGTTGCAGTGAGCCAAGATCTCACCAGGGCAACGAGGGCGAAACTCTGTCTCAAAAACAACAACAACAACAAAACCACTTTGCCCTGTGTAAGTTTCCCAGTGAATTCCCTGATGCTTCGAAAACCATCCTTTACCCCTAAGCCTTCCTATCACTGTGACACTACTCACCACTCTTCTGCCTTGTCCGTTCTCTAAGCAATGTTTCATGCTTCATACTTTTCCACTTGTAAAAACTCATCTATCCCTTCTCCAATTCCTTTAGGGTCTTGCTAGGCCTTGCTGGGTCTTGCTAGGCCTTCCTAGTTCTGGCTTAATTTAATACAATAATCACAATAGGAAATCAACAGTTGCTTCCCTTCAGTATTTTACTGAAAAGACCCATCTATTGCTAGGAGTATTCAAAACATTGAAATCTAAGAACACTATGTTGTTCTTGGGAAATTCTCTTTCAAATCTCAATTCTGGTAAGTTATTTCACCCTCAGTGCATCATAGGAGTAGCAATCACTTTTACAAAGCACTTATAATGAGATGGGAAAAGAATAACCTAGGAAAATTTTAGATCTATTAAGATATGTTTATGGCTTAGAAACCTATTGTTAATTTGTACAACATGTTCTGATGGGAGAATAACTTCCTAAATTTGAACTTGAAGTTGACATAGGGAGAAGCAATCTGACACCTATGTTGCAACCAGCCTATTTTCAATAGCCAGAAAAAAAAGTACAACCTAACCCTGAGTTTTTGGTAGGGTAAGACTCAAAGGATGATGTCACTTTTCCTTTCTCATACTTTTAAAGGTCCACAAGGCCATTTTCTGGCAGATGTGTGCTTTTGTTATAATAAACACGGCAGGCAGATAGGTCTCGCAGGGATGCCTCGATGCCTGAAAGTTTTTAGTTTCTGATAAGAGTTGGAAATTTCTATTTTAAGTGGTGGCTTTGGTAAGCAGTCCTGCTAAATGTCAGCCAAATCAGTTTAATTGCTGCTAATTTTCATATTCTGCTTTTGAGTTGAATCTTCAATATTTGACTGAATGTGGAATTCAAGACCAACAAATAAAAAAGACATCTTTGTAAATTTCTTCAATATTTAAAAAAATAATAAACATTTTGAATTTACAGTAAGCACTTATTTCAACAAATTGGGCTGTTGTCTCAAATAGGAAGAAGCTTTTTGCTAATTAGACGTCTTGGCTTTATCACTGTTATGACAAAAAATGATGCTTTAGGCACCTTTGTCAAGAAAAGGACTACCGAGTAATGCTAAGAGGGAATGAACTATTTGGGAAATTATCTTTTAAATTGCAAATGCTTACAAGTAGCATCCTTTTAATAAATTATGTGGCGAAAAGGGAACAAATGTTATCACTTTGGCAGTATAAATTGCATTATTTGCAAGGGCCACACAAGAAAATAAAAAATGGAGGAGTAGAGCTGGGTGTGGTAGTGCATGCCTGTAATCTCAGCACTTTGGGAGGCTGAGGTGGGTGGATCACTTGAGGTCAGGAGTTTGAGACCAGCCTGACCAACATGGTGAAACCCTGTCTCTACTAAAACTACAAAATTAGCCGGGTGTGGTGGCACACGCCTGTAATCCCAGTTACCTGGGGCTGAGGCAGGAGAATCGCTTGAACCCTGGAGGCAGAGGTTACAGTGAGCCAAGATGGTGTCATTGCACTCCAACCTGAGCAACAAGAGCAAGACTCTGTCTAAAAAAAAAAAAAAGTGAAGATTATGTGTTTGATATCACTAAATTTAAAATTATTATTATTATTTTTTTTTTTTTTGAGACGGAGTCTCGCTCTGTCACCCAGGCTGGAGTGCAGTGGCTTGATCTCAGCTCACTGCAAGCTCCGCCTCCCGGGTTCACACCATTCTCCTGCCTCAGCCTCCCGAGTAGCTGGGACTACAGGCGCCTGTCACCAAGCCCGGCTAGTTTTTTTGTTTTTGTATTTTTTAGTAGAGACGGGGTTTCACTGTGTTAGCCAGGATGGTCTCGATCTCCTGACCTCGTGATCCGCTCGTCTCGGCCTCCCAAAGTGCTAGGATTAGAGGCTTGAGCCACCGCGCCCGGCCTAAAAATTTTTTAAGTGAATATATTTTCATATGGGTATGCCTGTTCGTGTCCTCTGGGAAGCAGACACCAAGATAGAATTAGAAGGACAAGAAATGTATTGGGGATAAGACCTTTGAAAGATAGAGGGCAGAGAGAGAGAAGTCAGGAAAAGTCTTTAGTCTGTAATAAACATCTGACACTTGTGAGAGGAGTGAGGGAAGAACTGAAAATTGGAAAGGCAGCGCTTTGAGCTCTGGGGCAACCCTGAGAAAGTCTTGACCTATCCAATAGACAGCTGTAATGCAAAGATTGCCTGTAGAGGACTTCTGTGTTGGGCAAAAATGGCCAGGCCCCAAGCTCCAAGTCATGCTCAGTCATTGGCTGAGAGCTGCCTAGAATGAGTGTGCCCTGAGTTGAAATGCTGTGACAGATCCCAAAGGTGCTATAGCTAGTGAGCGTCAGCTGATTGTATTCTTCAGCAAATTTTCTCTGCAATGGATCTCTGAGCAGTACAACTCCAGAGGTGACACAATGTGCATTAAGTCTGCTAAAGCCAACTAAATATGGCCTGAGAAGGACTCCATACTTCCATATTTGAGTCCTTGTGGATGAACTGCAACCTAACTTTTTTTTTTTTTTTTTTTTTGAGACGGAGTCTCGCTGTGTCGCCCAGGCTGGAGTGCAGTGGCGCGATCTCGGCTCACTGCAAGCTCCGCCTCCTGGGTTCCCGCCATTCTCCCGCCTCAGCCTCCGAGTAGCTGGGACTACAGGCGCCCGCCACCGCGCCCGGCTAGTTTTTTGTATTTTGGTAGAGACGGGGTTTCACCGTGTTAGCCAGGAGGTCTCGATCTCCTGACCTCGTGATCCGCCCGTCTCGGCCTCCCAAAGTGCTGGGATTACAGGCTTGAGCCACCGCGCCCGGCCAACCTAACTTAATAGATAAAAAGATTGAAAACCTAACTTAGGAGTATGCACCTGTAACAATCACTGAGTCTTGGCCAATCCCAACAGCCATGCTTCAACCACTCATAGACTGATAAGTGTTCAAGCTGGGTTCAAATAAGACAAATGCTGAGCTGTAACCAATCCAGTTGTTTCTTTACTTCACTTCTGATTTCTGTGTATCACTTCCCTTTTTTTGTTTATAAATTCGTTCTGACCACGAGGCACCCCTGGAGTCTCTCTGAATCTGCTGTGATTCTGGGGGCTGCCCAATTTGCAAATCCTTCATTGCTCAAGCTCCTTTAAATTTAATTCAGCTGAAGTTTTTCTTTTAACATGTTAGACATGATGTCTAATAAAATACCAATATTATTTGGCCAAATTTGTAATTTTTCTTTGCCAAAAGATGTGTGGCTTATAAGCCAGTGTGCTACACTTTGATTCAGATGACTTGCTTCGTGCGTCATAACTCTGGTTCTGAATTTTCATTTGCTTTGGATAAAAATTAATTTGTGGTGGCCAGGCATGGTTGCGCACACCTGTAATCCCAGCACTTTGGGAGGCCGAGGCAGACGAATCACCTGAGGTCGGGAGTTCGAGACCAGCCTGACCAACATGGAGAACCCTCATCCCTACTAAAAATGCAAAATTAGCGGGGCGTGGTGGTGCGTGCCTGTAATCCCAGCTACTCAGGAGGCTGAGGCAGGAGAATCGCTTGAACCCGGGAGGCGGAGGTTGCAGTGACCTGAGATTGAGCTACTGCACTCCAGCCTGGGCAACAAGAGTGAAACGCCGTCTCAAAAAAAAAAAAAAGGCTGGGCGCAGTGGCTCAAGCCTGTAATCCCAGCACTTTGGGAGGCCGAGGCAGGTGGATCATGAAGTCAGGAGATTGAGACCATCCTGGCTAAGACGGTGAAACCCCGTCTCTACTAAAATACAAAACAAAATTAGCTGGGCGTGGTGGCGGGCGCCTGTAGTCCCAGCTACTAGGGAGGCTGAGGCGGGAGAATGGCGTGAAACCGGGAGGCGGAGCTTGCAGTGAGCCGAGATCGCTCCACTGCACTCCAGCCTGGACGACAGAGTGAGACTCCATCTCAGTAATAATAATAATAATAATAGTAATAATAATAATAATTTGTAATACAGAGCAACATACGCCATCTAATGCTTTCTTATAGATAGATGTCATGCTTATGGTAAGTTTTGGGTGTTTCTCATCTGACGTCTGTAAGATCATTGTTAGATGTTATTAGTGATGCAATTTTGAAACAGACTTCTTATTATAGATCTGTATTTTTAAATGAGTTTAATTAAAGAGCAACTTGAAGTTCCAAGGCATGCTGTTAAAAACAACAACAACAACAACAACATAAAACACCAACATCTATTACTTCTTGTGACTCCATGCTTGTATGATGAGTATTGTGATTCTATACAACCAAAACAAAGTATAAAAGTCAATTGGGCTGGGCAAGGCGGCTCATGCCTGTAATCCCAGCACTTTGAGAGACTGAGGCAGGAAAATTGCTTGAGCTCAGGAATTCCAGAGCAGCCTGGGCAACATATACTGGCGAAATCCCCGTCTCAACAACAAAAAAAATTATCTGGGCATGGAGGCAGGTGCCTATAGTCTCAGCTACTCGGGGGAGGCTAAGGTGGGAGGATCCCTTGAGCCTGGGAAGCAGAGGTTGCAATGAGCTGAGATCGTGCCACTGCACTCCAGCCTGGGCGACAGAGTGAGACCCTGTCTCAAAAAAAATACAAAAAAAAAAAAAAAAACCCCAAAACAAACAAACAACAAAAAAATTTGAAGCAGAGGCAGATGTAAGACAAATGAGTACACATGATTCCCGATTTCTATTTTATACATCCATCAAAATGACTTTAGACTTTATTGCTCTCCATGATTGACTTGATAATAGTAAATACTATAAATGTAAA
>NW_016814096.1:990667-1012567 GCF_001698545.2 Rhinopithecus bieti
ATTTTCCAGGTGTTGTGTGTCTCAGTTCCCCTGGCTAGGAAAACGGATCCCCTTCCCCCTTGCGCTTCCAGGTGAGGCGATGCCTCGCCCTGCTTCAGCTCTCGCTGGTCAGGCTGCAGCAGCTGACCAGCACCGATTGTCCGGCACTCCCTAGTGAGATGACCCCAGTACCTCAGTTGAAAATGCAGAAATCACCGGTCTTCCGTGTCGCTCGCGCTGGGAGTTGGAGACTGGAGCTGTTCCTATTCGGCCATCTTGCTCCGCCGTAAATGAACTTTTAAAATAAGTGTATGCAGATGGACAGTGGAGACTCAGAAGGATGGAGGGGTGGGAGGGGGATGGATAGTGGGTGGTAGCTTGGTGGGTACAATGTGTGTTGCTCCAGTGATAGACGTATTGAAGGCCCTGACTTTACCACAATGCACTATACCAATGTAGCAATATTGCACTTGTGCCCCAGGAATGTATACAAATTAAAAACTAGATAGCCAGATGTGGTGGCTCACGCCTCTAATCCTAGCACTTTGGAAGTCTAAGGCAGGAGGACCACTTCAGCCCAGAAGTTGCAGACCAGCCTGGGCAACTTGTTGACCTTGTCTCTACAAAACATTTTAAAGAGGCCAGGTGTGGTGGCTCATGCCTGTAATCCCACCACTTTCGGAGGCTAAGGTGAATGGATCACTTGAGGTCAGGAGTTCAAGACCAGCCTGGCCAACATGGTAAAACCCCATCTCTACTGAAAATACAAAAAATTATCTGGGCATGGTGGCACGTACCACCTGTAATCTCAGCTACTTGGGAGGCAAAGGCAGGAGAATCGCTTGAACCTGGGAGGTGGAGGTTGCACTGAACCGAGATCACACCACTACACTCCTGAACAACAGAGTGAGACTCCATCTGAAAAAAATAAAAAATAAAAAATGAGGCAGGAGGATTGCTTGATCCCAGGAGGTCACGGCTGTAATGAGCCATGATGGCACTACTATACTCTGCCTGGGTGACAGAGCAAGAACCTGCCTCAAAATAAATAAATAAAATAAACTAATACAGAAAAATACATTCTGCAAAAAACGACTTAAAATGGGTTTTAAAACTTTAAAATTTGGACAATCCCTCTTTTCACTAAAGATGAAGGATGCTTTTCTTGGGGTAGGATAGACTAGGAGTTTTTCAGTTTGTTTTTGAGACTAAGCCTCGCTCTGTCACCCAGGCTGGAGTGCAGTGGTGCAATCTTGGCTCAGTGCAACCTCTGCCTCCTGGATTCAAGAGATTCTCCTGTCTCAGCCTCCTAAGTAGCTGGGACTACAGGTGTGTGCCACCGCACTTGGCTAATTTTTGCATTTTTAATAGAGAAAGGGTTTTGCCATGTTAGCCAGGCTGGCCTCCAGCTCCTGACCTCAGGTGATTCACCTGCCTCAGCCTCCCAAAGTGATGGGATTACAGGTGTGAGCTACTGTGCCTGGCTAGACTAGGAGTTTTTTGAGGAAATAAAAGCACTAAATGTATATATATATATATTTAAAAAAAAAAAGGCTCTGCAAAGGGCTCTATGAAGGTGAAATGGAGAACAGCTTCTTGAAGACCTGCCTGTTGATCTTCAAGCCTTTGGCTGCTGCCACAGCCCATCTTTATAACTCAGTAGGACTGAGTAGGAATAGTAGCTGACAGTCTCTTCCACAATCCTCAAATCAGTGCCACCAATCCTTTGGGAAATTAAAGTCACATCCTCCTGGTGATATCTTCAAAGGATGAAAAAGAATATACAGCACAGTGAAAAGTAAATATCCCTTCCTCCCCTGGTGCTTTCTTACCCAGTGCATTTCCTGGAGAGAGCACAGTTACTAGTTACTTAAATATTCTTTCAGAGATATTATATTTTCAGATTATGTTTACAATTATCTATAAATCTTTACCTTCCACACTAATATCAGCATATTATGCACATCATGTAGACCTTGCTTTCTTCAGTATGTAGCTTGGTAGTTGTTCCATATTACTACATAGAAAGCTGCTTCATTTTTATTTCATGGCTGCACAGTATTCCATTGTATGCATATGCCATAATTTATTTCTGGGTTATTTATAATCTTTTGCTGTTATAAACAATGGTACAAAGAACTACTTACATATACATTATTTCACAAATGTATGAGCATGTCTGCAGTATAAATATTAATACTTTTGTCCATTTTTAAATGAAGGCAGTCTCTTAATGATTTGTGGGAGGCACATATTTATATGAAGGAAATTAGCCTTTTGTGTATGAGTCCCTGATCTTTATTTTTATTTATTTATTTATTTATTTATTTATTTATTTATTTATTTGAGATAGAGTCTTGCTCTGTTGTCCAGGCTGGAGTGCAATGGCACAATCTCAGTTCACTGCAACTTTTGCCTCCTGGGTTCAAGTGATTCTTCTGCCTCAGCCTCCTGAGTAGCTGGGATTACAGGCACACACTAGCATGCCCAGCTAATTTTTTGTATTTTTAATAGAGACAGAGTTTCACCATTTTGGCCAGGCTGATCTCAAACTTCTGACTTCAAATGATCCGCCCACCTCAGATTCCCAAAGTTCTAGGATTACAGGCATGAACCACCGTGCCTGGCCTGAGTCCCTAACCTTTAAAAATTCATGTTAAAAGTGAATTAAAATCTGTCTATATGAAAATTTCAATTTCTTATTATGAATGTTTATAGTATAAGGGAAAGTGGGAATTGTGTAGCTCTAAGGTAAAGATTATCAGTTGAAGTTTATTTAATACAATATCTTCTTTTACAATAGAGTACATCATTATTTATAAGGATATAGTTTTTTTCTTGGAGAAATGAAGGAAAAAAGGGTATATTATGGTTTTTATTGTGATGGTGCTATGAAATAAAATAATCCTTTTAATTTATTCACTACATGACCCTTCTACTTGACACTTTGTCATTTTCAGTGATTTGTCTTTTTCCTGAATGTGGGCCTTAACAGCATATTATATTAAGAACTGGAAAATAGTGAAACAAAGTAATACATAAGCAAAACTGGGCCTTTTGTAACATAATTCCCAGAGACAGATGCAAAGCAGTAATGGAACCCAGTATTCAGGAGCAAATACAAGTATTCTATAACATTTGATAAAAAGTTAAACCCTACTGAGCTATAGATACTTTTGTTTGCATTACAGCAGTTGTGATCTGCAGTTTTTTGTTTGTTTGTTTGTTTGTTTGTTTTTTAAGGCAGGGTCTCTCAAGCCATCCTCCTGCCTCAGCCTCCCAAGTAGCTGGGATTATAGACATGACCCACCATGCCCGGCCTGCAAAATCTTTAAGCAAACTTTTGTTGTAGCAAGCAAAATAATATCCAGAGAATTAGTTTATTTTTGATCCTGTGATTCAGGATTAAAAAAAAAAAAATTTAAGGCCTGAGTGCATGGCTCACACTTAAAATCCCAGCATTTTGGGAGGCTGAGGTGGGAGGACAGTTTGAGCCCAGGAGTTGGAGTAACATAGCAAGACCCTCGTATCTACAAAAAAAAAAATTTTTTTTTTTTTAATTAGCAGAATGGGGCGTGACAGAGCATACAGGCTTAGATGGTTAAGGTGGAAGAATTGCTTGAGCCTGGGAGATCAAGGCTGCAGTGAGCTGTGATCGTGTCACTACACTGCAGCCTGAGTGACACAGTGAGACCCTCTCTTAAAAAAAAAAAAAAATAGGCTGGGGTAGGGGGTGTGGCTCACGCCTGTAACCCCAGCACTTTGGGAGGCTGAGGTGGGCGGATCACCTGAGGTCAGGAGTTCGACACCAGCCTGGCCAACATGGAGAAACCCTGTCTCTACTAAAAATACAAAATAAGACGGGCGTGGTGGCGCATGCCTGTAATCCCAGCTGCTTGAGAGGCTGAGGCAGAAGAATCGCTTGAACCTGGGTGGTGGAGGTTGCAGTCATTGCGCTCCAGCTTGGGCCACAAGAGTGAAACTCTGTTTCAAAAAAAAAAAAAAAAAAAATTTAAACTCTCCTCTACACTCAGTGTTTACAAATTAATTTCCTTTACTTTTCTGAATATTTTTCTATTTTGACAAGAAAGGAATAGCAAAATGTCACGTACAAAATGGCACCATCTTCCTATGATGCCAGTTTTGAACTCTTTAAAGAACATTAACCTTTAGAAAGAAAGATGTTTATCTACTTGCAAGGAACATAACCCCCAAGAGATTTTCCTGGACTGTGCCCTAATTTGTTGGATTTTTATCAAATTTCCTGCATATGCTCATGCAGTCATATTTAATTAGTCATAATTCTTCTTTAGAAAAGGCTTATTTTAAAAAGAAGCACAACAACTGTGATATCTTTGGAACTTATAAATATCTGGTCTAGGATTTCCTTAAGCTAGTCATCTGTTTCCTCATTTCAAAAGCTCAAACAGTGTTAGGCTGTGTTTTTAAAATGTTGGATTTGTTTTGCAAATGCAGGAAAAGCAACACTTCCTAATTTGCTTAGATGGGTGCCCATATAATTTGGTGTTTTATCAGCTCTAGATGAGTGAGTACTGGTGTAATAGTGGGAATAAGCAAGTTGGATGTGTGCGCATGCACATAGATGCCTGTGTGTGTTTGTGTGTAAGTAATATGATGAGGTTCTAGTAGAGAATCAGTATGAAAGTCCATTCATTCTTTAAATATTCAGGACCAACAGAGAGACTGAACTAAAGCGAACAAAACTGGTTCTGCTAAGCACATTTTCTGTCCTTTGGCCATTGATTGGCTCATTTCTCTTAAGTGGAAATAGGATAGAACCTTTTCGTCTATTCTTTAAGGATAGCACATATTTGTCTAAATCCTTGAGTTAGATTAGTGTATTTTTGGCCAGGCATGGTGGCTCATGCCTGTAATCCTAGCACTTTGGGATGCCAAGGAGGGCAGATTGCTTTAGTTTAGGAGTTTGAGACCAGGCTAGGCAACATGGTGAAACTCTGTCTCTACTAAAAATACAAAAAATTGGCCGAGTGCGGCGGCTCATGCCTGTAATCCCAGCACTTTGGGAGGCTAACGCGGATGGATCTCTTGAGGTCAGGAGTTTGAGACCAGCCTGGCCAACATGGTAAAACACCGTCTCTACTAAAAATACAAAATAGCCGGGCATGGTGGTGCACACCTGTAATCCCAGCTACTCGGGAGGCTGAGGCAGGAGAATCACTTGAACCCAGGAGACAGAGGCTTCAGTGAGCCGAAATTGGGCCACTGCGCTCCAGCCTGGGCGACAGAGTAAGACTCTGTCTCAAAAAAGCAAAACAAAACAAAACAAAACAATACAAAAAATTAGCCATGTGTGGTGATATGTGCCTGTAATCCCAGCTAGTTGGGAGGCTGAGGCCCAAGAATTGCTAGAACCTGGGAGTGGAGGCTGCAGTGAGCCGAAGTTGTGCTACTACACTCCAGGCTGGGCAACAGAGCAAGATTCTGTCTCAAAAACAAAAACAAATTAGTGTATTTTTATAGCAGCATAGTATTTCACAAAATGGTGTTTTAGGCCAGGCGCGGTGGCTCAAGCCTGTAATCCCAGCACTTTGGGAGGCCGAGACGGGCGGATCATGAGGTCAGGAGATCGAGACCATCCTGGCTAACACGGTGAAACCCCGTCTCTACTAAAAAATACAAAAAACTAGCCGGGCGAGGTGGTGGGTGCCTGTAGTCCCAGCTACTCGGAGGCTGAGGCAGGAGAATGGCATAAACCCGGGAGGCGGAGCTTGCAGTGAGCTGAGAACCGGCCACTGCACTCCAGCCTGGGCGACAGAGCGAGACTCCGTCTCAAAAAAAAAAAAAAAAAAAAAAAAAAAGGTGTTTTAAAATGGGTTACACATTATTTATTTTTGAGACAGAGTCACAGGTTCAAGCAATTCTCCTGCCTCAGCCTCCTGAGTAGCAGGGATTACAGGTGCAAACCACCACGTCTAGCTACTTTTTTTGTATTTTTAGTAGAGATAGGGTTTCACCACATTGGCCAGACTGGTCTTGAACTCCTGACCTCAGGTGATCCACCTGCCTCGGCCTCCCAAAGTGCTAGGATTACAGGTGTTAGACGCCGCGTGTGGATGACTTCAATTTTTTAGGATAGTTTTAAATATACAGAAGAATTGAGAGCATAGCACTGAAAGTTCTCATAGACTCCATCCCCACTATTATTTACATAATTTCCCCTATTATTTACATCTTAGATTAGCATGGTACCTTTGCCACAATTAACGAACCAATACTGATATATTATTAATAACTAAAGTTCACAGTTTATTCAGATATCCTTTGTTTTTATCTAATGTCTTTCTCTGTTTCAGTATCTCATCTCTGGAACATTAGGTATCTAATAATCATTAGGTTACATTATATTATTTTTAATTTTAATTTTTATTTATTTATTTTTTTGAGACAGAGTCTCACTCTGTCACCCAGGCTGTAGTGCAATGGCATGATCTTGGCTCACTGCAACCTCCATCTCCCCAGTTCAACTGATTCTTCTGCCTCAGGCTCCTGAGTAGCTGTGATTACAGGCACCCACCACCACGCCTGGCTCCTGAGTGGCTGGGATTACAGGTGCCCACCACCATACCTGGCTGATTTTTGTATTTTTAGTAGAGATGGGGTTTCACCATGTTGGTCAGGCTGGTCTCAATCTCCTGACCTCGTGATCTGCCCGCCTCGGCCTCCCAAACTGCTGGGATTACAGGCGTGAGACACCGTGCCCGGCCAATGTTATGTTTTTTTTTACGCTCTTCTTGCCTGGGACAGTTTTTCAGACTTTCCTCATTTTTCCTTGAAAGTTTTGAAGGGTACTGGTCAATTATTGTGTAGGATGCACCTCTATTGAAATTAACTGAGGCCGGGCACAGTGGCTTAGGCCTGTAATCCCAGCACTTTGGAAGGCAGATGCGAGCAGATCTCGAGGTCAGGAGATTGAGACCATCCTGGCTAACACGGTGAAACTCCATCTCTACTAAAAATACAAAAAAAAATTAGCCGGATGTGGTGGCAGGCACCTGTAGTCCCAGCTACTCGGGAGGCTGAGGCAGGAGAATGACATGAACCCGGGAGGCGGAGCTTGCAGTGAGCCGAGATCATGCCACTGCACTCCAACCTGGGTGACAGAGCGAGACTCGGTTGTCTCAATACACACGCACATACACACACACACAGAAATTAACTGGATGTTTTTCTCATGATTAGACTGGTGTTACAGGTTTTAGAGAGGAAAAACAGAGGTAAAGTACCACTTTTGTCATATCACATAGTGTCAACATGATTCATCACTGTTGATGTTGAACTTGATCACCAAGCTAAAGTAGCGTTTGTTAGGTCTCTTCACCATAAAGTTACTCTTCCCTCAACCCTTGTTTTGATACTGTACTCTTTGGAAGGAAGTCACTGTGCATAGCCCACACTTAAAGATTGAAGGGTTATGGTCTCTCTCTTTGAGAGCTGAGTATCTACATAAATTATTTAAAGTTCTTCTGCATGGGAGATTTGTCTCTTCTTCCCCATGCATTTACTTATTTAATTATTATTTATATCACCATAGAATTATGGATATTTATTTTTCACTTTGAGTTATATAGTCCAATGCTATTTCATTTATTTTGTTTAAAATGTTCCAGGGTTAGCCATTGAGAGCTCTTTCATTTGGCTCCTGTGATCATTTGACACTCAGCGTTTTTATTTTTGTTTGTCTGAGAACTTTCTGGAATCTAATTGAATTTTTACAACGATGTTATTGTAAGTAGGTATTAGAATCTCCTTAGTTACAGATGAAGAGACTGAAGTTTAGAGAGATTAAGTAGCTTGCCTAGGTCACATAGGAAGTAAATGACAGGATTTGCATTTTGCTCTGAAAGCTTCTTCATAATCTTAAGTATCTTATTCTGGTATTTGATAGTTTAATAAATTACACATCCTTTTAAGAAAAATAATTCTGCCATATAGTCTGTTAGATGTATGCATTTCTATCTTTATTTTGGACTTAGAGGGGAAAAATGTATCTGCCTGGAGCCAAACACATAATTTTTGGAATTGCATAACCCTGTGAATGAGTGGGTGAGTGTGTGACGGAGTGTCCACTCAAACTGCCAGAGTTCCAATTATCTCTGGCTCAGGGATTGTCCACCTTCCTGTGGGAGTTCATTTGCTCCTCTATGCATAGGTTACTGCAGGCATTTATAGTAGAATATGTCAGGCGATGATTTTGTTGCCAATGTCTTAAGGGATGACACTCCTTTCATTCATCCCACAAGGCTTTATGAGAGTCTGCTGCTCTGGTGGAGCTTACACTGTAATAGGAAGAGACAAAATAAACAAGCATGAAGTTAGTACAGCCACTATGGAGAACAATATGGAAGTTCTCAAAAAAATAGAAATAGAACTACCATATGATCTGACAATCCCACTGCTAGGTATATCCCCAAAAGAAAGAAAATCAGTATATTGAAGAGATACCTGCACTCCCATGTTTCTTGCAGCACTATTTGCAATAGTCAAGATTTAAAATTAACCTAAGCATCCATTAATAGATGAATGAATAAAGGAAATTTGACACATATATACAATGGAGTACTATACAGCCATAAAAAAGAATGAGATCCTGTCATTTGAACAACATGGATAGAACTGGAGGATATTATGTTAAGTGAAATATGCTAGGTACAGAAAGACAAACTTCACATGTTCTCATTCATTTGTGGGAGCTAAAAATGGAAACAACTGAACTCATGGAAATAGTAGAATGACGGTTATCAGAGGCTGGGAAGGGGAGTGGGGGCAGGGGACAGGGGAATGTTAATGGGTATGAAAATGTAGTTAGATTTTTTTAAAAAAGAAAATATATTAGCATGAATAAGATCTGGTATTTAACAACACAATAGGGTGACTATACTGAACAATTTATTGTACATTAAAAAATAATTAAGGAATATAATTGAAATGTTTGTAACATAAATAAATGATAGATGCTTGGGGTAATGTATACTCTATTTACCCCAATGTGACTATTAACACATTACGTGCCTGTATCGAAATAACATATATACTCCGTAAATATATACACCTACTGTGTACCCACAAAAATAAAAAATTTAAAATAAAAAAAAGAAAATATAGGCCAGGCGCAGTGGCTCAAGCCTGTAATTCCAGCACTTTGGGAGGCCGAGGCTGGTGGATCACGAGGTCAGCAGATCGAGACCATCCTAGCTAACACGGTGAAACCCCGTCTCTACTAAAAATACAAAAAAATTAGCTGGGCGTGGTGGCAGGCGCCTGTAGTCCCAGCTACTCAGGAGGCTGAGGCAGGAGAATGGTGTGAACCCGGGAGGCGGAGCTTGTGGTGAGCCGAGACCGCGCCACTGCACCGCCAGCCTGGGCGACAGAGTGAGACTCCGTCTCAAAAAAAAAATAAATAAATAAACAAGTATGTAAGAAAATTAACAAGGTATTTTTGGATGTGATAAATGCTAACCAAAGGCCAGTGTGCCCAGAAAGCAATAACCGAGGTGGGTAGCATGGTAGGGGATGAGGTAGAGAGAGAGGCTTTGTGGCTCACAGTAAAGAACATGGGTATTACTCCCTTTTCAGTGGTTGGCTTTGGCTGGGTTCAGAAAGGTAAGGGATATGGTCTCTCTTGCTACTCACAGACCCTATTGCATACCACTCTTTCTGGTTCCTCCTCCCAAGCCACCCTGGCTTTCTGACTGCTCCTGGAATATGTCAAGTTTTTTTCTGCCTTTGAGTCTTTACATTTTTTATTTCATCTGCCTGAAAAAACAATGACCACCACAAAAACCAAAACTATTCCATCACATAATGGTATAATTCTTCCTTCATATCATTCAGGTCTCTACTTAAAGCTATCTCCTTGTATATCCTATCTAAAAATGCTTCACTCCACTCTCATCACCACGTCTCTTCTTCAATCCCTAGGAACTCTCTATATCTCCATCTGGCTTCGTATTTCTTTCTTTTTTTTTCTTCTTGAGAGTGAGTCTCACTCTCAAGTGCAGTGGCGTGATCTTGGCTCACTGCAGCGTCCACCTCCCAGGTTCAAGCGTTTCTCCTGTCTCAGCCTCCCGAGTAGCTGGGATTATAGGTGTGCATGACCACTGCTGGCTAATTTTTGTATTTTAGTATTTCACCACGTGTATTTCACCACGTTGGCCAGGCTGGTGTCAAACTTCTGACCTCAAGTGTCCGCCTGTCTTGGCCTCCCAAAGCACTGGGATTGTAGGTGTGAGCTACTGTGCCTGGGCAGGCTTTGTATTTCTTAGAGTATGTATTGCTACCTGGCTTTATTTCTTTCTTTACTTGTTTATATTCTGTCAGCCCCATTAGAATGTAAGTGCCACATGAGGGCATGGATTGTGTCTGTACTGTTCATCATTACATCCTCAGTGCCTGGAACATTGTCTAGTACATACAGGGTGATTTTATTAGTTATCACTTACTGCAGAACACATTACCCCCAAAACTGAGTAGCTTAAAGCAGCAACCATCTATCTCATAGTTTCTGTGGATGAGGACGTCAGGAGAGGCTAAGCTGGGTTCATGTGGTTTGGGGTCTTTAAGGAGGTTGCACTCAATGTTGATCAGGGTTGCATTCATCTGAAGGCTTGACTGAGGCTGCAGGATCTGCTTCCAAGCTCTTTCATATGGCTACTGAGCAAAGGCTTCAGTTCCTTGCCAAATGAGTTTCTCCATAAGGCTTGCAACAT
The DNA here is from genome assembly GCF_001698545.2 of Rhinopithecus bieti. Classification (NCBI taxonomy): domain Eukaryota; kingdom Metazoa; phylum Chordata; class Mammalia; order Primates; family Cercopithecidae; genus Rhinopithecus; species Rhinopithecus bieti. The sequence goes on from NW_016814096.1 coordinate 1,001,395, forward strand.
AGCAATTGGAGAAGTATCGAGGTGAAAGCCATTTTTATGACCTACTGCCTGAAGTTGCACATCATCATTTCCATTTTATTTTGTTTGTTAAGAACAAGTAACTAAGTCCAGCCCACAAAAGGAAGGGAATTAGGGTCCACTTCTTTTTTTTTTTTTTTGAGAGAGAGTCTCACTCTGTCCCCCAGGCTGGAGTGCAGTGGTGCAATCTCGGCTCACTGCAACCTCTGCCTCCTGAGTTCAAGCGATTCTCCTGTCTCAGGCTCCCGAGTGGCTGTGAATACAGGTGTCTGCCACCATGCCCAGCTAATTTTTGTATTTTTAGTAGAGATGGGGTTCTGCCATGTTGGCCAGGCTGGCCTCAAACTCCTGAACTCCAGTGATCTACCCGCCTCAGACTTCCAAAGTGCTGGGATTACAGGCATGAGCCACTGCACCCAGCTGACCATCTCATTTAATTCTCAGCTTCATGCAAGGTAGACATAATTACATCAAATTCAAAGATGAGGAAAAAGACTTTGGAGGCTATGAAATGTGCCCCAAGTTGCACAGTTAACCGAGGATTCTCCTTCTCTTGTCAAAAGACAAGAAAGGAAGACTGTATCAGCACAGCTCCTACATGAGGACAGGCATGCTTTACATTGCAGATATCACAGATGTGTGTGTTTATTATGATGTTTTTCTAACAGATGGCAACAATGTGTTGCCTTAACAAAATTGGTATATTAAAAAAATTTTCTGGGTTAGGTGCAGTGGCTCATACTTATAATCCCAGCACTTTGGGAGGCAGAGGCTGGAGGATCACTTGAGAACAGGAATTCAAGATCAGCCTGAGCAACATAGACAGACTCTACCTCTACAAAAAATTAAAAAATTGGCTGGATGTGGTAGCACATGCCTACAGTCCCAGCCACTCAGGAGGTTGAGGTGGCAGAATCACTTGACCCTGGGAGTCTGAGGCTTCAGTGACCTGTGATCACACCATTGCACTCTAGTCTCAGCCATAGGAAAAAACTGGTATATATTAAAAAAAATAATAATAATAATTTTCTGACAGATGGAAGTAGAGTCAATGCCTTTTTCTTATTCCAACAAAGGCTTTGTTTGGGCTATTGTTTACTCTGGATATTATAAAACATAAAATAAAAGTATGTTTTAAATAGCATACTTTTCCTGGCTGGCTGTGGTGGCTCACGCCTGTTATCTCAGCACTTTGGGAGGCTGAGGCGGGCAAATCATGAGGTCAGGAGTTTGAGACCAGCCTGGACAACATGGTGAAACCTTGTGTCTACTAAAAATACAAAAAACTAGCTGCGCATAGTGGCAAGTGCCTGTAATCCCAGCTACTCGGGAGCCTGAGATGGGAGAATCACTTGATTCCGGGAGGCGGAGGTTGCAGTAAGCCGAGATAGTGTCACTGCACTCCAGCCCAGGTGACAAGAGTGTCTCAAAAAAAAAAAAAAAAAAAGGCATACTTTTCCTAATATTAAACTTGAATTTACTTGGGGAATGAGTATTTTGATCAAAGAAAGAACTAATTTCAGTGTGAAGGATCTCTGCGTACCTGGTAGGAAGAGGTGTGTTCCAATGGGGTGCTTTTGATAATGAGAGCATAATCTGAAGTTGTTTGAAGAGACAGTCTTTGAACAAATAAGGGAGAAAACCAAGTATGTAGACAAAATGTAATATAAGGGGCATCCTGAGGAAAAACAAGGAAGAAAGAGGGCCAGTCCAAGCCTCACAAATGTTCTTAGACCCACTTCTATTGTCTGTTATGAAAGTTTTATTTTATGTATGTATGTGTGTATTTATTTTTGAAACAGAGTCTTGCTGTGTTGTCCAGGGTGGAGTGCAGTGTCCCAATCTCGGTTCATTGCAGCCTCTCCCTCCCAGGTTCAAGCGATTCTCCTGCCTCCTCCTCTTGAGTAGCTGGGATCACAGCCGCCCGCCACCACACCAGGCTGATTTTTGTATTTCTAGTAGAGACAGTGTTTCACCATGTTGGCCAGGCTGGTCTTGAACTCCTGACCTCAAGTGATTCTCCCACTCTGACCTCTCAAAGTGCTGGGATTACAGGCCTGAGCCACGGTGCCTGGCCTGTTCTGAAAGTTTTAAAGGCACAGCTATTCTCAACGTTCATCCACTCTGGCGCCCTTCTGTCCCAGTAGAAGGAACAGTTCCTTACACTGTGTCCTCTAGAATAGTGGACTAACATATATACAGGATAGATTATGATGTGGTATGAGAATTGAACTTCAACCCAGGAGGCAGAGGTTGCAGTGAGCTGAGATAGGGCCACAGCACTTAAATAATTTCTTTTTAAGTGCCTGACATTTCACTATCCCAGAGGAATCTGTGTTAGCAGGCAGTTTTTGCTGTAGTTGGTTATAGTTATGTGCATGACTGAACACACTCCACTTTCGTAAGGTCCTTGCATACTTCCTGATACATTTCACCATGGCACATGAGCTCAGAAACAAGGAATGGGTGATTTACTACCTAAAAATAGGCACTCAACGTTTAATATGGAAGGACTGAAGGGAAGAAGGAATATAAAGAGAGGGAAGAAGGAATTTGGAAATAAATAAATAATAAATCAGGGAGTTCCTATTTTGGGACTACAGACAGTCATTCTGATTTATAAATGGGATGACTGAGGCAAGAGGACTGGACCTGTATGGTCTCGGGCAAGTAATGAAATCTGAGTTTTTGTTCTTACTTAACCGAACCTTTGTTCTTTCATCCGTAAAACGAGATGAAACCAGATGAGCTTGAACCACTGTTCTCCATGTACCATTTTAGAGGATCATAAAATTCTACTTTCCTTTCATAGTTTAATATTTGTCATAGTCATGATTTGATACTGAGAACTGTCAGGAACACAAATCTCAATTTTAAGTCCTCGCAAGAGAAATTAAAATCTCCTTTAGGATTACATGTTTTCCAGAAACATTTTAAAGACTTCATTTAGTGGAAATCTGTATTTTGAAATAGAGGTTTAAGGCCAGACAGCTTGGGTACGAATCCAGCTCCATCATTTACTATGTAACCTTGGACAAGCTGGTTCTCCTTCTTCTTTTTTTTTTTTTAATTAGACAGGGTCTCTGTACTTCAATTCCCTCACTGGTAAAATGAGAATAGTAATAGTTACCATTTTTTTATTTATTTGAGACAAAGCCTTACTTGATCACCCAGGCTGTAGTGCAATGGTGCAAATTTGGCTCATTGCAACATCTGTCTCCTGGGCTCAAGCCGTCCTCCTGCCTCAGCCTCCCCAGTAGCTGGGACTACAGGCATGTGCCACCTTGCCCAGCTAATATATATATATATATATATGTATTTATTTATTTATTTTTTTCCTGAGACAGGTTCTCGCTCTGTTGTCCAAACTGGAGTACAGTGGCGCAATCTCTACTTACTGCTAACTCCACCTCCCAGGTTCAAGCGATTCTCATGCCTTAGCCTCCCAAGTAGCTAGGATTACAGGTGTACCACACCATGCCCAGATAATTTTTGTATTTTTAGTAGAGTTGGAGTTTCACCATGTTGGCCAGGCTGGTTTGGAACTCCTGACCTCAAGTGATCTGCCCAGCCTCCCAAAGTGCTGGGATGATAGGCATCAGCCACGAAGCCCTGCCTAATTTTTGTATTTTTTGCATAGACTGGGTTTTGCCATGTTCCCTAGGCCTGTCTAAAACTCCTGGAATCAAGAGATCCTCCTACCTCAGCCTCCCAAGGTGATGGAATTACAGGTGTGAGCCATCATGTCCAGCCTGGAGAAGGTTCTTAAGCTCTCTGTATTAATGTTAATCTCTCTGTATCATTTATTTAGAGACGGAGTCTCACTCTGTCACCCAGGCTGGAGTGCAGTGGCACCAATTTAGCCCACTGCAACCTCTGCCTCATGGGTTCAAGCGATTCTCCTGCCTCAGTCTCCCAAGTAGGTGGGATTACCACACTTGGCTAATTTTTGTATTTTTAGCAGAGACAGGGTGTCGCCATGTTGGCCAGGCTGGTCTCAAACTCCTGGCCTCAAGGGATACTCCTCCCAAAGTGCTGGGATTATAGGTGAGCCACAGTGGCTCAATTACTGTTGAGCCACAATAGTTATCCTTGTGTTATTTAATAAAATAATTTGGAACAGTGCCTGGTATATAGCAGGAACTAAACAATATTTGTGAGGTGAATGAATATCACTTAAGAATTGGATGTTCAGGCGGGGCGTGGTGGCTCACTCCTGTAATTCCAGCACTTTGGGAGGCCAAGGTGGGTAGATCACCTGAGGTCAGGAGTTCAAGACCAGCCTGGCCAACATGGTGAAACCCCATCTCTACTAAAAAATAAAAAAATTAGTTGGGTGTGGGGGCTCGTGCCTGTAATCCCAGCTACTCGGGAGGCAGAGGCAGGAGAATCACTTGAACCCGGGAGCTGGAGGTTGCAGTGAGCAGAGATGGTGCCACTGCACTCCAGCCTGGGTGACAATAGTGAAATGCTGACTCACATACACACACACACACACACAAGAATTGGATGTTCAATCAAAGATTTTTGGAAGGGTGAACATTTAACTTTGAAGAATGGCTACTGGGCATGGAGAAATAAGGGTTAGAGTTGGGGAAAGGGAAAAGAACACTTTGGTGGGATCATATGGAGTATAGGAAAAATGGTTAAAACGTTAAATTTATGGGATCCAACTGTAATGTGCCTCAACAGCCAAACTAAAACACAGGGACATTTTCAGTAGGTAAAACAATAGTCCTAAGATTTGTGAGCAGGGAAATGTTGAGATGAAAACAAGACTGAAGGCTTACTTGCTTTGTTTTGCATTACCTTAGTTTAAACATTTTTAAAAATATAAAACCAATGCTAGTTTGTTATATTGCATCATAAGTTCATTTGACTTCTGAGAACTAAATGTAGCAGCTCTGGAGAGAAAGAACAATGTAAATAGTGTGAGTGCTGGCAGGACTTTCCACTCAAGTTGTTGAAGTACGTGGGCAATGATTCAATCAAACCTGAAAGGTGTATTTTGGCAAAACCTATGGAAATAACGTGCCAAGGACTTTAATGATTCCCCAATCACAGAGAGATTGTTTGGGTGTCAGATGGGGTGGCATGCTAGTGTATTCATTATCCTGGAGGAAGAAATTGAATGATTTATTGAGGGCTCTAGCAAAACTTTGACAAAGAGGGTGATTACTATACTGTATATAAAGAAGATGATCAGCCTGGGCAACATGGAGAAACCCCGTCTCTACAAAATATACAAAAATTTGTCAGGTGTGGTGGCACATGCCTGTAGTCCTAGCTGTTCGGGAGGCTGAAGCAGAAGAGTCACTTGAGCCTGGAAAGTCGAGGCTGCAGTGAGCTGTGATTGTGCCACTGCACTCCTGCCTGGGCGATGGAGCAAGATCCTGCCAAAAAAAAAAAAAGAAACTGAAAAAGCTAACCAGTTATTACAATCTTCATAAAATTTCTGAAGGGCTCCAAGAGATGAAAAGTGAAAATTTAATTTATGACTAACTATAAGTAACATATCATTAATATAGACACATTGTGTCCAGGTTGTATATACAAAACAACGTATATTATGCTTTATGGGTAATTTAGGTAATTTTCAAGGATGAATTTTACTATGTGAGATTTTTGCCTTGCGCTGGCTGTAGTACCTAACTCTCAGAGGAAGATGAGATTGTGGAGTTCTAAAAATATGTGTTATTGTACAATTTAGTGGAAATAGTTTCTTTCTTCTTTTTTTTTTTTTTAAGAAGGAGAAGCAAATCTTTGGGCTGCAAAGAGTTACATGAGTGGGCTTTTTAGTTATGCAAAGTGGTAGGAGTGGCACACTCCTGAATGGATTCTTTTTTTTTTTTTCCATTCCAGTTGCCCCTTCCTGAGGCTCAGGTATACAAAGCTGATCTGCGGGAAGAAGACAGATTATTTGTATAACAAAGCTAGGATAGCCAGGCGTGGTGGATCACGCCTGTAATCCCAGCACTTTGGGAGGCTGGGGGTGGGTGGATCACCTGAGGTCAGGAGTTCCCGACCAACATAGTGAAACCTATCTCTACTAAAAATGCATAAATTAACCGGGTGTGTTAGCACACACCTGTAATCCCAGCTACTCGGGAGGCTGAGGCAGGAGAACTGCTTGAACCCGGCAGGTGGAGGTTTCGGTGAGCCAAGATTGAGCTATTGCATTCCAGCCTGGGCAACAAGAGCAAAAAAAAAAAAAAAAAAAAAAGAGAGAAAGAAAGCAAGCCAGGATCTCCTGGGAGGGAGGAGACAGAAGTCCTCTTGGTGAACATCTCCTCCTTGATACTAGTAACTAGGGGGCTCTTTTTGGTTGACAGGGTACCTCCTATTCTCCCAAGGTCTAATGGTAAGAAAGGATACCCAAGGACTGGAGAAAAAAACAAAAACAAAACAACAACCAACTTCCCTGAGGAAGGGAGTATGGGTTGGTGACTCAGGCTCTGAAAAAGTTCCCAGCTTTTTCTTGAAACTGCATGGCTTTGGACAGAAGCATTGGCATCACTTGCGGAGCCTGCGGAGGGCCATTTCTTCATAGGAACACCTATATGTGGTTTAACGAGGAGCAATGGCAGCGAAGAACACAAGGTGAGTGCGAGGAGGACTGGCCTCCTTTGGGAAGAGTAATTTATTTTTATTTTAATTTTAATTTTTTTTTTAAAAGGCAGAGTCTCATTCTGTCACCCAGGCTGGAATGCAGTGGTGTGATCTCGGCTCACTGCTACCTCTACCTGCCAGGTTCATGCTATTCTCATGCCTTAGCCTCCCCAGTAGCTTGGGATTACAGGTGTGTGCCACCACAACCAGCTAATTTTTGTATTTTTAGTAGAGACGGGTGGACTGGTCTCGAACTCCTGATCTCAGGTGGTCCACTCACCTTGGCCTTCCAAAGTGCTGTGATTACAGGCATGAGCCACCATGCCTGGGCTGGGCAGAGTAATTTTTGGAGGCAGAGGTGGGAGGAAGAGCTGAGGGAAAGGGCTTGGATTTCATGGCTGGGTCATCTCAAACAGTTGTGACTTCTCGCAGTGTAAGTTTATGGAGGGCTTCTTACTGATTCCACAGAAGATTTATTTTTTCACTTTACAAATATTTGAGTTCCCTTTACATGCCAGGCCCTGTTCTAGGCTCTGGGGATCAAAGCATCAAGAAAACAGACAAAAATTCTTGCCCTCTGAAAGCTTACCTTGAGGGACAACTGGACCGAAAATATATACCATAGTATCTAAGATAATGGCAAGCCCTAAGGAGAAAGATAAAGACAGGGAGTGTAAATATAGGTGGTCATCACTGAAGAGGAGGCTTCGCCATGAAGGCAATATTTGAGTAAGGACAGGAAAGAAAGTTGGATGGCTATACTTGAGGAATGTTTCAGGCAGAAGGTGATCCAGGCACCTATGGAGTGCTAGACAGTGATTGGAGTAAGGAGACAAAAAGTTGATTGAGTCCCTTGTGAGCTAGTTCTGTGAAGGATTTTATTTATTTATTTATTTATTTATTTATTTATTTATTTAGAGACAGGGTCTTACTCTGTCACCCAGGCTGGAGTGCAGTGGTGTGATCACAGCTCACTGCAACCTCAGGGCCCACCTCAGCCTCCTGAGTAGCTGGGACTACAGGCGTACACCACCAGGCCAGGCTAGTTTTTGTATTTTTTTGGAGAGAGAGAGGGTTTTTTTAAGAGGCTAGGTCTTGCTCAGTGATATAATTACAGGTGTGAGCCACCAGGCCTGGCCCTTAAGTAATTTGTTTGAATGAAAAGATTAAGGTTTTTTTTAGTATCTTCTTGTTTAGTTTTTAGAGGCAAGATCTTGCTCTGTCACCCAGGCAGGAGTGCGGTGGCGAAATCACAGCTCACTGCAGCCTGGAACTCCTGGGCTCAAGCGATTCCCTGCCCTCAGCTTTCCAAAGTGCTGGGATTACAGGTGTGAGCTACCATGCCCTCCCCCTAGCTGGCATTTTTGAGAGATCTTAGCACTATGACAAATTTTCCCTAAAAAAAACAAAAAACAAAAAACCCTCAAACTTTATAAAAGAGCTACATCAGGGGCTTTGAGAAATTATCTAGATGTTTGTATTCAGAATACATTTGAGGGCCCGGCGCGGTGGCTCACACCTGTAATCTCAGCACTTTTGGGAGTCTCAAGTGGGCAGATCACTTGAGGCCAGGAGTTCCAGACCAGCCTGGCCAACATAATGAAACCACATCTCTACACTAAAAATAATAAAAAAAAATTAGCCGGTTGTGGTGGTGTGTGCCTGTAGTCCCAGCTAGGTAGGATGCTGAGGTGGATGGATTCCTTGAGCCCAGGGAGTTGAGGCTGCGGTGAGTAGAGATCACACCACTGCACTCCAGCCTGGGCAACAAAGTTAGATTCTGTCGGGTCAGGAGATCAAGACCATCCTGGCTAACATGGTGAAACTCCACCTCTACCAAAAATACAAAAAAATTGGCTGGGCGTGGTGGCACAGGCCTGTAGTCCCAGCTACTCGGGAGGCTGAGGCAGGAGAATCGCCTGATCCTGGGAGGCGGAGGTTGCAGTGAGCTGATATCGTGCCACTGCACTCCAGCCTGGGCGACAGAGCAAGACTCCATCTCAAAAAGAGAAAGATGTGAGGGGGAAAAAATTAGAGGTAAAGAAATTAGGTTAGGAGACAATAGGTATAAAGTGAAGGGGGGCTGGAATTAATCATTTACTTATTTTGCGACATTTACTAATGTCTTACTACAAGTCAGGCACTGTACTGGGCACTTGCGATGTAATGGTTAAAAAGAAAGATGAGACAGGGCACAGTGTCTCACGCCTGTAATCCCAGCACTTTGGGAGGCCGAGGTGGATCGATCACGAGGTCAAGGGATCAAGACCATCCTGGCCAACATGGTGAAACCCCGTCTCTGCTAAAAGTACAAAAATTAGCTGGGTGTGGTGGCATGTGCCTGTTGTCCCAGCTATTCGGGAGGCTGAGGCAGGACAATCACTTGAACCCAGAAAGGCTGCAGTGAGCCGAGATTGTGCCACTGCGATCCAGCCTGGCAACAAAGTGAGACTCCATCTCGGAAAAAAAAAAAGAGTGAATCCCCTCCTGGAATGTATAGTGTAGTGAGTAGCAACGTATAGGCGATAGAAAGGAAAATAAATCCTTGTCCCTCATTTCCACCTCTTCATAGAAGTAGCAAATACAGGGAATGAAAGCCCTCCATTAGAGATGGCTTCCTTAAATGTCTGCAAAAATTCTGAAATTTGAAATTCTAGTGGAATAGTTTCCCTGTTCCTCCTGAAAGATTTATCTACTATTGTAACTTTCTTCTTTGAGTAATGATTTTATCCTATTTGGTTCTTTTGACTATTGTTCTTAAGAAAAATAAAAAGTAACGAAATACTAAGTGAAAAGGGATGGTTCATAGGCTGCTCTCTGAAAGGCAGCCATTGTTTTGTTCTTCTATATTGGAAGACTTTTCAGCTGGTTATCCTCCATAACTTGAAAACAACTGTCATTCGAAAGTGTTATTTCCAGTGGTCTCAGGGCATACTATCCTTTCTCTTTTATTTTTTGAGACAGAGTCTCTGTCGCCCAGGTTGGAGTGCAGTGACTCAAGCGATTCAAGGGATTCTCTTACCTCAGCCTCCTTAGTAGCTGGGATTACAGGCGCCCGCCACCATGCCCAGCTAATTTTTGCATTTTTAGTAGAGACCAGGTTTCACTATGTTGGCCAGGCTGGTCCTGAACTCCTGACCGACCACAGGTGATCCACCCGCCTCAGCCTCCCAAAGTGCTGGGATTACATGTGTGAGCCACCGCGCCCGGCCTCCTTTGTCTCTTAAAGGCATTCTCCAAAATACTCATCTTCCGGTTTGAAGAGCAGCAGGGATTAAATGTGTATTATTATATATGCAGCAATTTGCCACTCCCTTTGCCCTGCCCCAGTTACTGCAATAGAAAATGTCTGGGAATAAATACATCTGTGGTAAATTCAATCTTCCTAGTTAAGATTATGAAGGAAACAAAGAAAGGACACTTCCATTCCAGAGAGAAAGGTGTTTGTTTCCCAAAAGGTTAGACATTGATTCAGAATAAAGGGAACCTGAGGAAACCGGTATTAAAGAAAATCAACTCTGAATGTGAGGTATTAGAAAGCCATTTGTTTCCTAGGGAAAAGTAAGGAGGAAAGAGCGGGTGGGAGACACGGGCTTTGCTGTATAACCTTGGTCATGTCACCTAAACTTCTTGGAACTCCTCAGTGTAAGAGTTGGGACCAAGGATCTCAAAGGTTCTTTCATTCCTAAAATTCTATGGTTCCACGATTATGTGAGTTGAAACAGGCCATTCTGTTGATTTCCTAATCTCCAGGAGGAAGGAAACTGGTCTTTGGGGGTTAAACCGACTAATTTAATGGAGAATCACCAATGTGGAGGTGGGCGAACTTCACAATTACGGGGTTTTGGACAGTAGAGATGCTCTTGAAAAATTTCCAAGAGAACCTTTCCCCCGTCCTTTAACCTTACTTTACAATTCTCTTCACTCTTTGGGATAGGGGAGCGGACAGAATCTATTTCAGATTGTGGTAGTTCATTTGACTGAGCATTTCCCCTTTCCGTATTTTTGGACCCTTAACGACCAAATGCCGAGAAACATTGGACCCTTAACGACCAAATGCCGAGAAACAGATCCTTAATTACGGTTCCAGGATCTCGAAAGGCCTGTAAAATCCTGCTTCCGCATCTTAATCCTTTCTTCGGGTACTGGGATATTTTTTAAAATGTTAATTTCTGGCGGAGGGGGCATGGAGTGGGTTCAGAACAGCAGCGCGGGACTGATGGATGCTTCTTTCGCGTGAGGCTTGGCTTGTGGGACTCCGGGTCGGGGCCGCACGGGCTGCCAGGCGGACTCCGGGAGACAAGGGCGCGGCTGCGGACTGACGGGCGGACCCCGGGGAGGGGCTTCACGGAGGAGCCGCGGCCAGAGCGGAGCGGAGCCGCCCGGGCTGGGCGCGCAGCGCTGCCGGGCGGGCGGTGGCGCTGCGGAGGCGGTGGCCGAGGCCGGCGGGCGCGGAGGAGGGGCCCGAGGCTGGGGCGGCTGGTAGCAGCTGCCTCAGTGACGACTGCCGGCATCTCGGCGACCTGAGGAGATCAAGCCGCGGGCC
>NW_016814096.1:1012930-1027903 GCF_001698545.2 Rhinopithecus bieti
CAGCGCTGCGGGCGGGCGGTGGCGCTGCGGAGGCGGTGGCCGAGGCCGGCGGGCGCGGAGGAGGGGCCCGAGGCTGGGGCGGCTGGTAGCAGCTGCCTCAGTGACGACTGCCGGCATCTCGGCGACCTGAGGAGATCAAGCCGCGGGCCCCGTCGTCGCCGCCACTCCCGCCTGTCTTCCTTCTCCGCTCCCGGCCGGGGCGTCAGGAATGGGCCCCAACCGCCGTGGGCCCCGCACCCTGCGTCGCCCGTAGGCCCCAGCAGCCGGAGGCCGGCCGGCCTCCCACTACCCCTCGCCCTAGCTAAGCCGTCCCCACCCCAAATCCCCGGGAAGGAAGATGAGGGAGACAGGCCCGGCGCTTAGCAGCCAGAGCAGCAGCAGCAGCAGCAGCAGCGGCAGCGGTCGCGGGAGGGTGTTTCGCCGTTTCCTCTCAGCCGCCAGGACAAGATGGCAGCGGCCGCGGAGAGGGGCTGAGCCCGGGCTGGGTGGTGCCGCCTGCTGAAGCGCCTGGCTCCCGGTCCCCGGCACGGCTCTGCGCCCCACCCCGGACATGCTCAGGGCTGCGGCCGCCCGAAGAGGAGAGAGCGCGGGCCTCTAGGAAGGTAAGGGAGTTGAGCGAGGGGCGCCGCCACCCCGGGGTGTGGGGATCGGCTCCGTCCGCGGGCTCCACGGGCAGCGAACCCCAATCCTGACCCGGGTCTGGCCCGACCCCTAAAGAGCGGCCTGCACTCGTTGCGCGTCCCGTGCCCCATCCGCATCCCCAGCGCTCTCGTGCTCCCAGTTTCCGCCCTAGCCCCCGCGGTGTGGCCCGGTATGGGCCGCTCCCTCGAAGCCGGCGCCACGCCAGGCCCTGGGCCGCCGGACGCGGGGGCCGCAGCCTCCGGGAAGCCGCGCTTGGCCGGGGCTCGGGGCCTGGGCCTCCCCTCCCCTGCCAAGGTTGCGCAACGGCTCTTCCCAGCAACCGAAGTTTTGTTTAGTCCCACGGGGAGCCTCTTCCCCCCTCCGCAGCCCAAGGCCGTAACTGCGGACATCTCTTTCCTTTCATTAAGGGGAACAAACGCAAACACGCGCACGCACGCAGCTTGAGCACCCCAGCCGATGGCCCAGTCCCCGGCTTTGTGGCCCCGTCCCCAGCGTCGCGGAGCGGCGGGTTTGCAGGGTGTCAACTCTGGGGACGTGCGTGCGTGTGATTGTTGGGGAGGAGAAATGTGATCCGCGGCTCCGCGTCCCCAGCGGCGGCGGGAGGAAGGCGTGGCGGCCGCGCGGCGGGGCTGTTGCCGGCTTCTCTCGTTACGGTGGCGGCCGCTCGCTTCCCTTCGCTGCACTAGGAGAACTGGCGGAAAGACTTTGGATGAGAATGTCTGTTTCTCTGTCGGGAGGGAGACGGCTGTTGTAAAATGGTATGTGGCTCTCGGGGAATCCTGTTGTTCCCCAGTCTCATCTCTGCTTGAGGAATTGCGCTGAAGAGTTTATGCGTAAATTACCCTGGACTTGTTACAGAGTAGTCGTAACACGTTCAGGCCTTTGAACCGTGTTTTCACAACCTCTTACTGTCCTGTTAGGGAATTTGTTTTTCCACCTGTCAGTTGGCTGCTTCTAATTATAATAAGGGGCTTCTATTAGCAACAGCAAAAAATTTCAGTTTATCGTCCAGTTTAGAGGGAAAGCTCATAGTTGGTTCTATTGTCAACTTTGTTTTGATGTCTGTCTGGTAGGGCCGGAAAAGTTAGCTGGCAAACCAGTCTGCGCGTGTGCTTTTGCGTACTTTCTAGTAGTTTGGAGATCTGCTGACGCTTTTTCCCTTTTTGCTGTTTTAGGTATTTGCTTTTAGCTGTAGCTTCTGAAGTGGGAGTACTTCTATTCAAACCATTTCAGTTAATTTCAAAGTTTTGATTGCTGGGCTCTTTAAAATTTTTAAAGCTGATCAGATTTTTTGATGAAAAGTCTTGAGCCGTAACGATGGTTACTGTTTACCCAACTATGACATTTTAATCCTATATTCTTATTTAATTTTTCAGAAGCTGGTGAAGTCTCACCATATGTTTGATAAGTCTAGATTCTGCTTATGTTTGCAAGTGCAGTGCTAATTTTATACAATGAGCAATGATAAGGTTTAGATAGGTCATGATTAAGCTTAGTATTTTAAGTAAACAAAATATGATGACCTTTTTTAAAAAAGTTTTCATAGTTTTATTGATTATCTTATGCTTTCGTGACACTTATCAGTAATTGCAAGTTTACCAGCCAGATACAGTTATTTAGTTGTAAGTCAATGAAATATTTCTTGGTGTATTTATGGCTGCATTCATAAAGTGCAGAGGACTCTTGTTTATGAAATATAATGCTTAACCTGTTTGAGGTTTCTTTTTCTTTTTTGAAATTTATGTATTTAAAATTTGTGTTAAGGTAGAGGTGTGTTGAAATATTTGTGATGTTTGGGCTTGTCGTTTTTTTGGAAAAATTTGTTCCTTAAGTCTCCCCCCGACCCAAGGGGATCTCTTTTCTAAGAAAAAAGTATTTGTGGAGAACCTTAGATTAAAACTGTTGTAAAAAAGTAAGATGAGTTTGAAATCTAGAACAGAACTGGCCATTAAATGTTTCAACTTTATATTTGGGCCTTGCTGACTACAGTAGCTAAACATACATATTAGGCAAGCAGATCATAACATGGTAAGCCAGCCTTACTTAGTTTATTGTCAAAATATATTTTCCATTGAACTAGTCATTACCTTGCTTATAAACCAATGTCATTGGCTTTTGGGCATGGGGTTTTAGAGTCACATTAAAATGGATGGTTTATATGAGATACTTACTGTGAACATGCTTGAAAAGAAGCTGTAGATCATACTCTTAACTTTTTGGATACCATAAAATAGGGTGTAAATTACAGAGGTAGGTTGCTGTTGCAAGTGTGGCGTGGGCACATAGGTTTTTATGTTTAATGCAAGATATGGAGAGCCTCCCTGCACCCCCTGCAACTTAAAAAAGCAGCAGCTATCAAATTAATTTTTTGATTGAGCTTTTGTTTTTATTTATTTATTTATTTATTTGTTTGTTTTTGAGACGGAGTCTCCCTCTGTCGCCCAAGCTGGAGTGCAGTGGCCGGATCTCAGCTCACTGCAAGCTCCGCCTCCCGGGTTCACCCCATTCTCCTGCCTCAGCCTCCCGAGTAGCTGGGACTACAGGCGCCCGCCACCTCGCCCGGCTAGTTTTTTGTACTTTTAGTAGAGACGGGGTTTCACCGTGTTAGCCAGGATGGTCTCGATCTCCTGACCTCGTGATCCGCCCGTCTCGGCCTCCCAAAGTGCTGAGATGACAGGCTTGAGCCACCGCGCCCGGCCGAGCTTTTGTTTTTAATATTTGATGCATGAACCTGAAAGCATATGGATAGGAGGAAAGGGAAAATGTAAATTTCAGAATGCTGCAATATTATTTTTCAGACCTGATTCACATCTATTTCATGGAATGCTTGTTTGCATGTTGTTTTTTATTTGAAGGTTAGTATGACTTACCTTGGTAACTTTTGAAGTTAACTTTATTTTACCAGGTAAGAGAGTTAACTTATTAAGTGTTATTTTCGTAGCAACAGTTTTCCAAGTATGATGATGAGGTAAATTAGAATTGCACTATTGGTGGTTAATTCAAAGGCATAAAAATGTAGTTCCCATTGCAACCTCACATTTAAGTTTGGAGATGAAAAGATGTCATGGTAATATTTAGATTCAAAGATATTCTATGGAAATTCTCCATATTTAAAAATGCTTCCAGAAGTTGTTATTCCTGCCTCTTAACTCTTAGAGGACGCAGAATAACTTGATTTATCGCTGCCAAAATAAATATTCGTGTTGTAGCTGTCCTGGTTTTCTAATGTCCAAAGTTGAGACTTCCAATGTGGTGTGTTTTACTTGGAAGTTACTTCTGAAGACAAACTACTAAAACTTTGTTAAAATGGAGCACTCTATCAGTGTGTTTATTTTTTAAAAGGTATTCCGCTCCCACCCCCCAGCCTTTCACTGGGTATTTCTCTTTTTAACTTGTTGAGAGCTTTGTCGTGGGGATTCTTTTGTGTATGATACCAGTGTAAGTCTAAAGGGATTATATATATATATATATATTTTTCTTTTTAAACTTTCAGGTTCAGGGGTATATGTGCGGGTTTGTTATATAGATAAACTTGTGTCGTGTGTTTGATGTACAGATTATTTTGTCACTCAGGGACTAAGCCTAATACTCAATACTTTTTCTGCTCTTCTCCCTCCTCCCATCCTCCACCGTCTGGTAGGTCCCAGTGTCTGTTGTTCCCCTCTTTGTGTCCATGTGTTCTTATCATTTAGCTTCCACTTGTAAGTGAGAACGTCTGGTATTTGGTTTTCTGTTCCTGCATTATTTATTAAGGATAATGGCCTCCAGCCCCATCCATGTTCCTGCAAAGGACATGACATTCTTTTTTTATGGCTGGGGAGTATTCCATGGTACATATGCAGCATATTTTTAAAAAATCCAATCTTCCATTGATGAACATTTAGGTTGATTCCATGTCTTTGCTCTTGTGAATAGTGTGCTACAATGAACATATGCATGCATGTGTCTCTATGATAAAACAATATATATTTCTTTTTTTTTTTTTTTTTTTTTGAGACAGAGTCTTGCTGAGTCGCCCAGTCTGGAGTGCAGTGGCGCGATCTCGGCTCACTGCAAGCTCCGCCCCCCGGGTTCCCGCCATTCTCCTGCCTCAGCCTCCCAAGTAGCTGGGACTACAGGCGCCCGCAGCTATGCCCGGCTAATTTTTTGCATTTTTGGTAGAGATGGGGTTTCACCGTGTTAGCCAGGATGGTCTCGATCTCCTGACCTCGTGATCCACCCGCCTCGGCCTCCCAAAGTGTTGGGATTACAGGCGTGAGCCACTGCGCCCGGCAAACAATTTATATTTCTTTGGATATATACCCAGTAATGGGATTGCTGGATCCAGTGGTAGTTTTGTTTTTAGCTCTTTGAGGAGTCACCACACTACTTTCCACAATGGCTGAACTAATTCCCACCAACAGTGTATAAGCCTTCCCTTCTACAACCTCATCAGCATCTGTTATTTTTTGACTTTTTAGTAATAGCCATTCTGACTGGTGTGAGATGGTATCTCATGGTTTTGATTTGCATTTCTCTAATGATCAGTGATAAACTTTTTTTCATATGCTTGTTTGGCCACACAGATGTCTTTTGAAGAGTGTCTGTTGATGTCTAAAGGAATTATTTTAAATGTCCTAACTGGTTCCGGATCCAGCTGCTTAAAAATATGTATCTTGCCTAATACTTAGGCAACTTATATTAAGAATATATATTTGGAGAAGTACTGAGTCAGTGGAGGCTTTTAGGATAGTCAGTACTTATGTGGCCTACTTAAGGAAGAATAGTTCACTTCTTTTGGTTGGCTTGGTATGTAGTTAAGAGTAGTTTGGAGGAAGAACAACTTATTATTAGTGTGCTGCTTCTGTAGCTTTGAGCTTTTGTTTTGAATATTAGTCACTTGTAGGACCAAGATAGAATAGATATTTGCAGGATGTATGTAACACATTTATAAGTTTGTCAAATGAAACCTTGAGCTTTTTAGCAGATCAGGCTGTTCTCCTCAGTTGATACTTGGAACATATGTTACTAAACAAAGGCAGCATATTGTCTGGATTCTGAGATGCCACTGTTATACCAGGGACCTAGAGCTTCTGTTCTTACTGTGTGGAAATTAAAACAACTGGATGAGTATTGTCAATATGTATTGTATTTTTAGGACAGCATTTGTGGTTTGGAGACAGTTAAGTTATTAAGCAGATTTACTTTGTCTTTTATATTTGGCAGTTAATGCCAAGTTAGTACTTGCGAAGGCTTTTTTCAACAGAAAGTCCTTGAAAGGGAGCAAACTGAGGACCATATTTTTGACCTTACATGGTATTTTGTTACTTTAAACTAATTCTCTAATTTTTATATTTAATCTTTTATCTTTTATATTTATTTTTTCTATTTTTGTATTTATTTTTTCTTTTACAGACAGGGTTTTGCTCCATGGCCCAGGCTGGAGTATAGTGGTATGATCATAGCTCACTGCAGTCTCAACCTCCTGCGCTCAGGAGATCCTTCTGCCTCAGTCTCCAAATAGCTGAGACTACAGGAGGTACCGCCACCATGTCCGCTCATTTTCATTTCTTTTCTTTCTTTCTAACATGGTCTTACTGACACCTGGAATTTTCATTTTTCATAGAGATGGGGTTATGCTTTGTTGCTCAGGCTGGTCTTGAATTCCTGGGCTCAAGCGATCCTCCTGCCTTGGCCTCCCAAAGTGCTGGGATGACAGACGCGAGCCACCATGCCAGGCCCAATTTCTCTAATTTTCTAAAATAATGAGACCTTTTCCATTCTTTAGGAGACTGAGTGGGACAGTGGGTGGTGAGGCAGGTGAGATAGGGGAGACTGGACAGTAGAAGGGGGAAGAGCTTGGTTTAATTGAATTTGGGAGACTGAAATCGGCTTTAATTAATTAATTAATTTATTTCTGAGATAGGGCCTCGCTCTGTCACCCAGGCTGGAGTGCAGTAGTGCGATCTCGGCTCACTGCAACCTCCGCCTCCAGGTTCAAGTGATTCTCCTTTCTCAGCCTCCTGAGTAGCTGGGATTACAGGTGCCTGCCACCACACCCAGCTAATTTTTGTATTTTTAGTGGAGACGGGAATTTGCCATGTTGTCCAGGCTGGTCTCAAAGTCCTGGCCTCAAATGATCTGCCCACCTTGGCCTCCCAAAGTGCTGGGATTACAGTAAGCCACCGGGCCTGGCTGCTATGATTTTAAATGTCCAAGTTGCTGGAGACCAGAGTTCACTTAGTGAAAAATTGTAATAGCTTGAGGGAAAGATTAAGTCAGTGACCTGCTAAGTGATCAGTCTTGTGAAGTAATAGCATCTCTGTTTATCATCCTTGACCTCAGTTTTTAAAATCCCTGCCCCAACCCCTTCCTCTTTCTGCCTTTTGTTTCTTCAATCTGAGAGACTTTTCCTTAAGGTGGAGTTTGGGGAAGACAAGCTTTTCTACAATTAAAAAAAAAAAGTCTTATGTTCCAGGACTAATCTGAAGCTGCAAGTGCGAAGACTATAGAACATAATATTGCTGTTAAAATGAGTTTGAGTTGTAGGATATATCCTTTTAGTTTCTGGAGATAATAAAAAATAAAACTCAGATACATCATGTATGAATTAAAACTCAGACTTCTGATACCTATGTCTGTCACACAGTCCTTTTCACCTTTTCTGAGATAAATATGTCTTTTAAAAGACCAGATTTCCAGGTACACTTTCACCTTTGCGTTCTCTTTTGGTGCTAATCTTGTCTTTTCGATTTTAAACAAAAAGGTCACACTTAAAGAAAGTGGCTATTTAGAGAAGCATAATAAAGGGAATGTGGTTTTGCTCATTTTGAGCTGTACTTCTTTCTTTAGCTAAAGATCTAAGTTGTGAAAGACTGATTCTTTCATGTAATTCTTGGATGATGATGAAAGTAAAGGATTGCCAAGGGCTGGTCAGATATAATTTCTTTTTATTTTTCGTAATTGTTTTTTATGCTGAACACCTTTTCCATCCAAGTAACTTGAGTGAGGTCTGACCCTGCTTAGCTCCAAGATCAAGGCACGTTCCGAAGATCAGAAATTTTTCCATTTCAATTCTAGTTCGAAAAAAACAGTTTAGGATTTTGGTAGGCATTGAAAATCAAAGGTTTTGGAGGCGATCTTCCCCACCCTAAAATTTTGTAGTTTATTAAATTCATATTTGATTTAATACGGATTACAAGAAAATTGTTTTAAGGATGTAGAAATAAAAACTTGGCTGATTTGGCTTAGACAGTATTTTACTGTGGAAATTTTAGAAAGATATTTGATTTGCTAAAAAAAAAATGTTTATTTCAAATTCTTTAACTTCCCCCTACTTGGTTGTATATTATTTATAAGTATACAAAATATTTTAGAGTTTTTAAAAACAAAATAGCGAACTTGAAAACATTTGCAGGAAATAACTTTGCTTATTAAATATTTCCTACCCTATAAAGTGGCATATAAAGGCCTAAAAGTGCCAACTTTTAAAGTCTGTTTCAACTTTTTAAAAGTATATTTCAACTATGTGTTATCTCTTTAATAATACAGAGAGTCTGGTAGGTTTGGTAAACTATACGACTTTAGATATATAATGCTACAGTTTTAAATAGTTAATAAGATAGATAAGAGTGATAACACTGACAACTGAACCTGACTTTCTAGACATTTCTTCCAACGTATGACTTAAATGAATACTTCTGAAGGCTCTATGTATGTAATTTATTATAATTTCTATTGAGTTTAAGTAGGGTATAGTGACATAAAATCACAATGAAAATTACAGGTTATGCTGTTATATGACCTATAGCTATGATGATGCTGTGCTATATTCTCAAAACCAAATAAGAATGTTTTGGGCCAACTTCTAATAAGACAGTTTCAGTGGAGACAGTAAAATGTCTCTGCAGTATATTGGTTGTAGTTTTGTATTTTAAAGTTAGGTAAAATAATATTGGGTTCAAAATAGTAGATTTGTAATCACTGTTTAGTGTGCTTTAAATATTTTTTGTAGCTGATCACAGACTGTTGCCACAAAAAAGCTAGAAAATTTATTATGACAGATAATGATAAAATATTTGTATGAAAACTATTTATCTTATCAGCCAGGCACGGTGGCTCATGCCTGTAATCCCAGCACTTTGGGAGGCTGTGGTAGGTGGATCGCTTGAGCATAGGAGTTCAAGACCAGACTGGGTAACGTGGTGAAATCCTGTGTCTACAAAAAATACGAAAACTAGCTGGGCGTGGTGATGTGCACCTGTAGTCCCAGCTACTGGGGAGGCTGAAGTGGGAGATAACTTGAGCCCAGGAGGTCGAGGCTGCAGTGAGCTGAGATCGTACCACTGCAATCCAGCTTGAGTGATGGAGTGAGACCTTCTCTCAAAAAAAAAAAAAAAAAAAAAAAAAAAGGGCCGGGCACCGTGACTACACCTGTAATCCCAGCACTTTGGGAGGCCGAGGCGGGCGTATCACAAGGTCAGGAGATCGAGACAATCCTGGCTAACACGGTGAAACCCCGTCTCTACTAAAAATACAAAAGAAAAGTAGCCGGGCATGGTGGCTGTAGTCCCAGCTACTCAGGAGGCTGAGGCAGGAGAATGGTGTGAACCCAGGAGGCGGAGCTTGCAGTGAGCTGAGATCGCGCCACTGCATTCCAGCCTGGGCGACAGAGCGAGACTCCATCTTAAAAAATAAAAAATAAAAAACAAAAGAAACAAAACAAACCTATTTTATCTAGTACATATTTGTCCACTAAGTGCAAAGTACTGTGCAGTGAACGAAGAGACTAACACGTGGTCCCAGCTTTGAACAAGTGTATGATAAGTGAAATTAGCTGAATACTGTAAGTTTTCTTTTATATTTGTATATGTACACCTAAGTTAGAAAAACACTGCTTAAGAAAAATGATTTAACGATAGCACATTCAAACTTCTTAGGCTGTTTATTTTATTAAATATGAAATATTTAAATGATATTAAAATAGTAGCATTCATGTTAAAGTTGTGTGTTATTCACTGCTGCTCTTGCAGTGGGTAAAACCAAAATAAGTCATTGAAAAATATGAACACTCCTGTAGTCCCAGCACTCTGGGAGGCTGAAGCGGGTGGATCCCTTGAGGCCAGGCGTCTGAGACCAGCTTGTGCCAACATGCAGAAACCTTTTCCTACCGAAAAACGAAGAAAATACAAAAAGTATTCAGGCATAGTGGTGCATGCTTGTGGTCCTGGCTGTTGGAGAGGCTGAGGTGGAAGGATTGCTTGAGCCCAGGGAGGTGGATGCTGCAGTAAGTAAACCACAATTGCGCCACTGCACTCTAGCCCCTGGAGACAGAGTGAGACCTTATCTCAAAAAAAAAAAAACAAAAAAAACCCCAAAACCCAAATTTTAACTTTATTCATTTTTTTTATACTTCGTCAAGTCCTGATTGAAAAAAAAAATTACCAGTTTTATCTTGTGACAAGTGTTTTCATTAAGGCTACCCAGATTTATAGTCGAAGTATCTTATAGAGATAAACTATATGTTAATTTAAATAAAGAGAAAGTCATATTTCTCAGATGTGGCTAATAATATAGTTCTCTTGTTTTCTCATGGTTTTTTCTTCTGGACCTGTACAGTTTTCACATTGCCTGAGGGAATTCTATTAGGCTTGCCTTTTCTGGCAATATTTCCTTTCTCCTAAATTTAGAATGCAGAGCCCTTTAAACCTCATTCCTCTGCCAACCTGTGGAAAGTAAACAAAAGGTGAAAACATTTCAAGTTTTTTTTTCTTTTCTTTTCTTGAGACAGAGTCTTGATCTGTCCCCAGGCTGGAGTGCAGTGGCGTGACCACGGCTCACTGCAACCTCTGCCTCCTGGGTTCAAGCGATTCTCCTGCCTCAGCCTCCTGAACAGCTAAGGTGACAGGCAACTGCTAGCACGCCTGGCTAATTTTTGTGTTTTTAGTATAGACGGGGTTTCACCATGTTGGTCAGTCTGGTCTCAAACTCCTGACCTCAGGTGATCCGCCCGCTTCAGCCTACCAAAGTGCTGGGATTACAGGCATGAGCCACTGAGCCCGGCCTACATTACAGGATATTTTTAAGAATGTTGAACCTGCTAGCTTTAACTTATTTGAAACCACTACGCAAAAGGAATATTATTTTTGTTTTTCATTTATGTAAGTTGAAAGTGTATTTAACTTGGAGTCTTTAAAAGCAGAGATGTGAAAATGACAAGTATTTTATTGTTTTGCTCCTAGTATAATTGTATATAATACAGTATTCTTGGCCAAGCGTGGTGGCTCACGCCTTTAATCCCCGCAGTTTGGGAGGCCGAGCCAGGCAGATCACCTGAGGTCAGGAGTTCGAGACCAGCGGGACCAACATGGTGAAACCCAATCTCTACTAAAAATACAAAAATTAGCCGAGTGTGGTGGTGGGCGCCTGTAATATCAGCTGCTCAGGAGCCTGAGGCAGGCAAATCGCTTGAACCCAGGAGGTGGAGGTTGCAGTGAGCCAAGATGGTGCCACTGCACTCCAGCTTGGGCGACGAGTGAAACTGCATCTCAAAAACAAACAAAAAACAGTATTCTTAATGAAATTCAACAATTTGGCAACATTTTGATATTTTATACACATGTTTTTAAAATCGAATTCTGGGCCGGGTGTAGTGGTGCAAGCCTGTAATCCTAGCACTTTAGGAGGCTGAAGTTGGAGGATTGCTTGAAGCCAGGAGTTTAAGACCAGCCTGGGGTATATAGTGAGGCTCTATCTCTAAAAAATGCAATTACCTGAGTGAGGTGGTGCATACCTGTAGTCCTAGCCTCTCAGGAGGCTGAGATGGAAAGATCATTTGAACCTAGGAGTTAGAGGCTGCAGTGAGCTAGAATTGCACCACTGCATGACACCTTAGACAACAGAGTAAGAGTCCATCACCAAAAAAAAAAAAAAAAAAAAAAATTAAAAAAAGAATCTTGTATGCAGAAGTGTTTGGTATGATAACATAATTAATTGCCAATAGCCTCGAACGGAAAATTTTTAGGAGTATTTGCCTTATGAGTTGCCTTCTCTAAGCCTAGTGTGGCATTTCTGAAACTATTTGTAGTGACCACTCTGTAATTTCTCCTTAAGTATCTCAAAATCTGAAATCTCCTTAAAGTATCTCACATCTGAAGGTCTATCTAGCTTGAAATGGTTTTGCATTAATTCTATTGCAAGAAAATGAAATACCTCATTTCTTAACCTATTAGAAGTTAATATATAACATTTTGGGAATGTTATACTTTCATTTAAAATATGAAATAGTATCTGAACTGTTCCTCAAGTTTAGGGACCATGTTCTATCCGTTTTTATGTTCCCTAAAGTGTATAATAGACGTTGGAAAACAAACATATTATTATTATAAAAGGAGTCAAATACAGACGTATGATACTCAACTTACATACCTTAATCAAAGTGTAGCCTCTTTATTGCGTAGCTTGGCAGGTACCTGACCAAGCAGTTGTGAACGTGTCATCGACAAACTTAGCTTCTCAAAACTCTCCTTTACTCCTGCCTCTTTTTTTACTTCTAACAGATGAGTCTCTTTCCTGTATAAAGGTCAGTAGGTATGACCTTCTCCCAGATTTCCAACCCTTTACCTCTGGACTTAACTCCAACAGTACACACTTTGGGATTTCACTCCTCTCTCAAGGAAAGATACATCTCTTAATGCCTCCGAGATTACTCCCTATTTTCTATGTGGGCTTCATCCAGAATTGTGTTTTTCAACATCTGGAGCTTGTCCAAAAACTTAAAGTTCTCCTTTTTTCCTGCTTTTTTTTTTTTTGACAGGTAACATTATATATATTTATTGTGTACAACATTGGCTCTTTTTCCTTCAGCCTTTTAATATGCCCAAGTATCTGAGATCTTAAGCAGCCATCTTTTAATTGTACCTCTTCAAGTCTAGGGTCCTCTGTTTCTTTTTCTGTTTCTTCTGACCTTCTTTAATGTGTTCTCTGACCTTTACTTGGATTTCTGTTACTTCATAGCCTTTGGCAGTATAGTTTTGTCCATGCCACTTTAATGAAATTGCTCCTACTAAGCTCCCCTGTTGTTTTCTTTTATTTATAGTTTATGTATTCCTTCAGATTGTGTTTATAGTGCCCCCTACTCAGTTCTTAGCTTTCAGCCCATATTTTGAACCTCCTTTTCATCTCCATATTTTCCCCTACAAATACCTCAGGGTTATCTTGTTTCTAAATCCTTTGCCTAAACTCCCTATCTAGCATCCTCATTTCTGTTGCCTTCTGTGTGTGTGTGTGTGTATACATATATATGTGTGTGTGTGTATATATATATATTTTTTTTTTCTTTTGAGACAGAGTTTTGCTTTTGTTGCCCAAGCTGGAGTGCAGTGGCGTGACTTGGCTAATTGCAACCTCTGCCTTTCAGGTTCAAGCGATTCATCTGCCTTAACTTCCCAAGTAGTTGGGATTACAGGTGCGTGCCACGAGGCCTGGCTAGTTTTTTGTATTTTTAGTAGAAACGGGGTTTCACCATGTTAGCCAGGCTGGTCTCGAACTCCTGACTTCAGGTGATCCACTGGCCTCATCCTCCTGAAGTGCTGGGATTACAGGCGTGAGCCACCATGCCTGGCCTGCCTTTTGTTTATGTTTAAAACTTTTATTTATTTATTTATTTATTTTTTGAGAGAGAGTCTTTCTCTGTCACCCAGGCTGGAGTGCAATGGCGTGATCTCGGCTCACTGCAACCTCTGCCTCCTGGGTTCAAGCAATTCTCCTGCCTCAGCCTCCCAAGTAGCTGGGATTACAGGTACCTGCCACCACGCCTGGCTAAGAAAATTGAGAATGTATGAAAACTTACAGTAAAAATAAGATATTAAAAAGAAAGAATGTATAACAACTGTATGAAAGTGCTAATTACAGTTTTATATGAACAGTGAAAAAAATGGAAAAAAAGTGCAGCAAATTATGATATGCACATAGGATAGAACATTATGCTGCTATTTAAAATAATAATAGTTGATAAGAGTCTGAGTGTGGTGGCTCATGCCTGAAATCCCAGCACTTTAGGAGGCCAAGGTAGGTGGATCACTTGAGCGCAGGAGTGCCAGACCAGCCTGGGCAACATGGTGAAACCCTGTCTCTAATTAAAAAAAGAATACAAAATGTGATAAAAAGAATAAGAGAAAACATTGTTATATCAATTTATCATGTATTTTAATTTTAACCATATGATAAAACATATAAATGACTTGAAGGAATTAGGTTCTTTTCCCTGAATACTTTGTAATTTTATAGTAATGGAATAATTTCAAAATGATTGCTATACTGAAATTTAGCCTCTTGTTAATGTGAATGATGTATCTTTTCATGATTTTATGGCAAAATACTTTAAGTTTTATATTCGTTAGTATACCAATTCTAGCAGTGTGATTCCGGGTAAATGATACTGCCTTAGTGGTAATTTTTACTCAATTTGCAAGGTTCTATGAGTAAATAGCATTCTAAGTGTTAATATGATAAATAATGATATAAAATAACTGGTTTGGCATATTTCATCATGTATAGTGAATATGCAATCATTATTTTCATATCTGAGATTCTATCTAGTTTCTTGTGCAAATGCCTAAAAAATGGTGGCTGGGTGTGGTGACTCACAACTGTAATCTCAGCACTTTGGGAGGCCAAGGTGGGCAGATTACTGGAGCCCAAGAGTTTGAGACCAGCCATGGTGAGACCCTATCTCTACAAAAAAGTACAAAAAATTAACTGGGTGTGGTGGCATGTGCTTGTAATCACAGCTACCAGGGAGGTTGAAGTGAAAGGATCACTTGAGCCCTGGCGGTCTAGGATGCAGAGGAATGATTGTACCACTACATTCCAGCCTGGGCAACAGAGCAAGACCCTGTCTCACAATAAAGAAATAAATTTAAAAAAGTCAATTTTAGTTACTATTCGAGAATAGATTTCTTTTTTTTTCTTTTTTTTTTTGAGACGGAGTCTCGCTCTGTGGCCCAGGCTGGAGTGCGGTGGCCGGATCTCAGCTCACTGCAAGTTCCGCCTCCCAGGTTTACGCCATTCTCCTGCCTCAGCCTCCCGAGTAGCTGGGACTACAGGCGCCCGCCACCTCGCCCGGCTAGTTTTTTGTATTTTTTAGTAGAGACGGGGTTTCACCGTGTTAGCCAGGACGGTCTTGATCTCCTGACCTCGTGATCCGCCCGTCTCGGCCTCCCAAAGTGCTGGGATTACAGGCTTGAGCCACTGCGCCCGGTGGAGAATAGATTTCTAATCAGTAAACTGTAACTACTTTGCAGCCATTTTCAGTCTAATGAGGAAGCACATTTTTATTTATGGGATCATTGG
>NW_016814096.1:1028587-1096556 GCF_001698545.2 Rhinopithecus bieti
GTCTCGGCCTCCCAAAGTGCTGGGATTACAGGCTTGAGCCACCGCGCCCGGCCGGTTCTAATAGATTTTTAAGAATTCAATGTCGTGGCTGGGTGCAGTGGCTCACGCCTGTAATCCCAGTACTTTGGGAGGCCGAGGCAGGTGGATTACTTGAGATCAGGAGTTCGACACCAGCCTGGCCAACATGGTGAAACCCTATCTCTACTAAAAATTCAGAAGATTAGCCAGGCGTGGTGGCAGGTGCCTTCAATCCCAGCTACTCAGGAGGCTGAGGCAGGAGAATCGCTTGAACATGGGTGGTGGAGGTTGCAATGAGCCGAGATCGCACCACTACACTCTAGCCTGGGTGACAGAGCGAGACTCCATCTCCGAAAAAAAAGGAATTCAATGTCGTTTCTTTGTGGGTACTGTCTTGAGAAGCTGCTTGTTTTCTTTCCTTTTAGATTTTGTAAATTACATTGTTGTTCTTTAGTTTTTCTGGCTTTCCTAAGGAGACCTGTTGCAAATTTCTGCTTTATCCCCCTTCCTCAAATTTGTCATAAGAATGAGAGAGATCTTTCTCCTTTCCTTTTCCCTTTTCCTTTTCTTTTCCTTTCCTTTCCTTTTCTTTTCTTTTCTTTTCTTTTCTTTTCTTTTTTTCTTTTGATGGAGTCTCATTCTGTTGCTGAGGCTGGAGTGCAGTGGTGCGATCTCAGTCTTCCCTCCCTCCCTCCCTCCGTCCTTCCACCCACCCTTCCTCCTTCCTCTGTCTCTCCCTCCCTCCTACCTTCCTTCCCTCCTTCCCTCCTTCCTTCCCTTCCTTCCCTCTCTCTTTCCCTCTTTCTCTCTTCCTCCCCTCCCGTCCCCTCCTGTCCCCTGTCGAGATGACTGTTGCTTTGTCACCCAGGCTGGAGTGCAGTGGCAGGCATTATCATAGTTCAAGCAACCTCAAACTCCTGGGCTCAAGGCATCCTCTCAAGTAGCTGGGACTATAGGTGTGTGTCACCGTACCTGGCTAATTTTTTTTTTTTTTTTTAAATAGAGATAGGGTCTTGCCATCTTGCCCAGGATGATCTTAAACTCTTGGGTTCAAATGATCCTCCCTCCTAGGCCTCCCTATTGTTTCCAACTTGATACCAGAGAGTTTCCTGAAGCCATTGTAAAGGGCCATCCTCAGTTGACAAGATATAAGTGACAGTTAAACTTTGAAAATTAAAAAGATTATTTCTACATTAGAAAGGTTTTGGGCTGGGCGCGGTGGCTCACGCCTGTAATCTCAGCATTTTGGGAGGCCCAGGAGGGCAGATCACGGGGTTAGGAGATTGAGACCATCCTGGCTAACATGATGAAACCCCATCTGTACTAAAAATACAAAAATAATTAGTCGGGCATGGTGGTGGGCGCCTGTAGTCCCAGCTACTTGGGAGTCTGAGGCAGGAGAATGGTGTGAACCTGAGAGGCGGAGCTTGCATTGAGCCGAGATTGCGCCACTGCACTCCAGCCTGAGAAACAGAGTGAGACTCCATCTCAAAAAAAAAAAGAAAGGTTTTGGATGATACTTCGCAAAATTTCTTAAAAAGGGCATTTATATAAGGTGGAATGTCTGGCAACTGCAGCCTGAGTAGAGAGAAAACATAATTGCAGAAATTTAAAAAATGCTTTGAATTTAGCAGTGTAAGGCATATTAGGACCCTGTAGGATCTTAATAGAATTTGGAAAAGAGAAACAGTTGACTTTTCTGTTCAACTTAATTTTTCCAGGCCCCACAATGTCTTTCATAAAGATTTTTAAAAACTGAAAGTACTGTACTCAAGCTTATGCAGTTGTAAATATTTAACTTTTCAGCTTTTACAATAGAGAAACTGTTATATGTCTGGCAGAGGAGATGGTAGCCACTGTTCTCACTACATTGATTTTTAGATCTTTAATTCTTGTGTGATTTACATTACTGTAGAGTGATATTTCTCTTTCAGGTGTGAATGTAGTGATTAGAATCTTAAGGTTGTTTAAGGTAGACCATACTTTCGAAAAGTTTTATGGAACCTGACCCTTGGTTCTCTAAATGTTCATTTAGAGCTTTGAATCATTATCTCATACAAAAATCTTACTTGTTGGCAGAATTTTTTCCTTTTTATTGGTGTCAGCAGTGGGCATTCAGTCAAATTATTAATCTAGGATTCCAGTTCACCTGTTGAGTTGTTTCAAAGGTAGATGATGTCAGGTGATCTTCTTGTAGGAATCATTTGACCTTTGCCTTCTTAATCTTCAATATTTTGTATTTATCTTTGTCTGAAAGTTACATAGATTTTTATAAGAAATAAAAGTTCTGTGGTGGTTCTTTTGGGACGGATTTTCCTATAAAGTAGAAAGTAATACATTTGCTTTCTATTAAGGGAGTTGTTCATAACCCAAACTTAAAAAACTGTTTACTCTTTCTGATAGCCCATTGGTATATTGGGCATTGTGTGAAAAATTTAAGTAAAATTTTCTTTAGTACTTAAGTTTTATAAGCTGAATTTGAATTATTAATCTTAAGTTTATATCAAGAAAGAGGGAGCTTCAGGTAAACTTTTTATCTTTAGTCCACCTTTCTGTTAGGGTGTCCATTTCTGATTTTTTATTTTATATAGCTTTTTAAAACCTAGAGAATTATCTGCTTTAGTAAGAGTAATCCTTATGTAATTTTTAAAAATTAATTAACTCTTTTCTAGCCTTGTTAAAGATTTGTACTGGCAGGGTGATTTCTAGCAGCTTTGAAATGTCCAACAGGTCATTTTCTGTTCCAAATGTTGGAACATTTTGCTAAGTCAGATGAAGCTTGTTATTTAACATGCTGATTTGTGTTATAGTCAACACATTCTCTAGATGCTTTGTTCACAATACTGCTGGAAAATACCCAAGACTTTAGTATTTTCAAAATAAATGTTCTGTAGGCACCTTGGACAGCAGGTTTAGTTTATTAAGTTTTACAATGCATGGTGGTTCATTTATGTGAAAATGTTTCTTTCTTATATGAAATGGTAGACACAATTTTTTTTTTTTTTTTTTGAGATGGAGTCTCGCTCTGTCGCCCAGGCTGGAGTGCAGTGGTGTGATCTCGAGTCACTGCAACCTCCGCCTCCCGAGCTCAAGTGAGGCGGAGGCTGCAGGAGGCTACTCTCCTGCCTCAGCCTCCTGAGTAGCTGGGATTACAGGTGCATGCCACCATGCCCAGCTAATTTTTGTATTTGTAGTGGAGACAGGGCTTCAACATATTGGTCAGGTGGGTCTTGAACTCCTGACCTCGTGATCCGCCGACCTCAGCCTCCCAAAGTGCTGGGATGACAGGCGTAAGCCACTGCGCCCAGCCAATGAAATGGTTTAGTATTATTTCCTGGATTTAATGCTGGTAAAAATAATCTGTTAAAATAATAGAGGTATTTAAAATACTGACAACTAGTTAACCAATGAAGAATTAAACTCATTTACTGTTCATACTAGCAACTTACTGTCTAGTGTTTCCTGCCTTTTTTTTTTAATGGCATGTTATTTTGTCTTTTATAAATCTGCACTTTAAGCAAGGTAATTGAGAAATGAAATAAACTGACTAGAAACTCCTTTTTACTGGCTAAATATTGTTTGTTATATAGTTCGATTTTGTAATTTCTATTTATAGAACCACGCATAGACTGGCACTATGGTTCTGTCCTTTGAAGAATGAAAAGCTCTTTTAATTGTCAGAATTTATTGGATCACATAATGAAATTTTACTTTTAGTCTTTATTGATTGAAGAAGTTATATAATGACCAACAGTTTTAAAAACTGTTATGAATTAGGTAATACTTTTAAATGAAGAAATTTGCCCTCACTGCTTATGATTACTTTTAAAATTAATGCTGGCAGATGATCGCAGGGACTCTTCATATACCTGGCAATTCTAGACTTTAGGTGCTCTGGGCCACGCCTACCACATTTGGCTGTTCATCCACAAGTTAGTGACCCTCGAAGAAGAGTCTTGTTCAATAAAGACATTGTTTTATACCTGTCCCTCATTCTTGTTTTCTGTTTAACTTATCCTTTGACAAATATTCAGACCTACAGAAAAGTTGCAAGAATAATACAAAGAATTCCTGTGTATTTTTCACCTGGATTATTCAAATGTTAACATTTTACTGCATTTGCTTTTACCTTTTTTTCTCTATATCTATGTTATGTTTTTATCTGAACTTTTTGCAAGTGAGTTGCAAGCATGATGTCCCTTTACCTCTAACTAATTGCATAAAGACTGGTCAGTTGTTATATCTCTTTAGTTTAATCTGTGATCTGAAAACTTCCTCAGTCTTTATGTTGATTTGACACTGACATTTTGAAGAATACTGCCATTATTTTGTAGACTGTTCCTCAATTTGAATTTTTCTTATTTTTGAGATAGAGTCTATGAATAAATAATACTGTAAATGCTAATATGGTAAATAATGTTATGAAATAACTTTTGGATATTCATTATGTATAGTTTACATACAATCACTTTCATATCTGAGATAGATTCTAGCTAGTTTCTTGGGGTACATGGCAAATATTTTAGGCTTATATGGATTGAACAGGTGACTGCTTCACTTTGGTGTGATTACCAAATTGGTATGGTTACCAACTGAATGAAATAAGGTATGGCTGATTGATTATGTTAATAAAATATATCTAAAATGGTCATATTTTTGTGATTTTATTTTATTTTTTTATTCTTACTTTTTTTTGAGATAGAGTCTCACCTGTTGCCCAGGCTGGAGTGCAGTGGCATGATCTCGGCTCACTGCAACCCCTGCCTCCTGGGTTCAAGTGATTCTCATGCCTCAGCTTCTCAAGTAGCTAAATTACAGGTGTGCACCACCACACTCAGGTAATTTTTGTATTTTTAGTAGAGGCGGGGTTTCATCATGTTGACCAGGCTGGTCTCAAATGATTCACCCGCCTCGGTCTCCCAAAGTGCTGGGATTACAGATGTGAATCACCGCGCCAGGGCTGTATTTTGTAATTTAAAATAAACAATTACTAAAATAGGTTATTCCTATTCTCTGATAGATTTTTTACCTTTATTTAAAAATTAATGTAAACTCAGGCTATGAAAGTATAGGGAGTAATAGAATCACTTCCTATGCAGCTGTCATCCAGTGTGCAAAATAAATTTGCGGTCCCTTCCTTCTCTTTTCTTCCTTGACATGTCTGTCATTTTCATGCATGTTTTTATACCTTTACCACATATAAAACATGGTATAGTTTTATGTTCTATTAACTTTATAATAAATGATACATGCTCTTCTGCAACTTTTTTTGTTCTATATTGTTTTCAGATTTATGTACATTGATGTATGTAATTTCAGTTAATTCATTTTGCTGCACTTCAGTTCTAGCACATTTCCTTCCAACATTTTAACATCTTTGAAACTGGAATGCATCTTAAAATCAATGATGTCTTGCTCTAACAATTGGTATATTTTCTTTTTTTTGGTACGTAAATATATAATAGTGATATGAGCCACACTTGCATTACATGCTTTGTATTTTATGACTAAGCCACAATATCCAGTCCTTTTCTGACGATTAGATTATTCTGAAATTTTGATACTACATATATGTATATGTAGTGCTGCAGTGAACATTAATTTACCTGTTTCTTTGTGCATATTTGTGAGAGTTTCTCTAGATGGGATATACACCTGGGAGAAGAATTGCTGGATTATAGAGTATGTCCATTTTCAGCTTTGCCCTCAAAAGTAATTGTACTTCTTACCCTAGTATATATACCCTGTTGCCCTATTCTTCAACAGTGGGTGTTGTCCTACTTCTTTTTGCCAGTTTGATAGCTATAAAATGGCATCTTACTGTGGTTTTAATTTGCGTTTTCCTTATTACTAGTGAGGTTGATAATTTTTTAAAATAAGACTTGGCTTGTATTTCTTTTATGTGAATTGTCTGTTTATATCTTCTGTGTGGTTTTAATTTGCATTTTCCTTGCTAGTGTAAGACTTGGCGTGTATTTCCTGTCTGTGAATTGTCTGTTTATATCTTCTGTCCATTTGTCTCCTCAGTTTTACCAAACATAATATGACTTCTTTAGATATTTTCTCAGTTACGTGCAAATAACTTCTCTATGTCAGTGGCTTATCTTTATTTCAGGTATCATTTGATGAATGAAAGTTTTAAATTTTAATAAAATCAAATTTGTCATATTTTCCCTCTTAGAATGTGTGCTTTTTACGTCTTTAAAGAAAACCTTTCATTTCTGTCAGAGGTCGATGATTAATTTGTTAAAAATGTAACTAATTTTAAACTAAGAGAAAAAAATTATAAATCTTTATGAATACCTTTTGTGCTATGTAAGAAAAGTGTTAATTTTCAATCTATAATTTTATTAGAAAGAGGAACTAGAATTTAGCCAAAAATATTGTGAGTCTGTGGTGGGAAATAATCAGGAAGAGATGATAGGTCAAAGGAAAAGGACGGTATTTTGAGGACAGAATGTGAAGGACTGTGTTTATAGGAGCATAAACTCCTATCTCAGGGTTTGATTGAGATAAGGGAGGAAAGAGAAGACTGCGAGAGATAACTGGGTCCATGTAAAGACCAAAGTAGGAATAGGAGAGGGACTTGGTAGTTGATCAAGAAGCACCTACTTGTGTTTCTTGGTGTTGCTGGTTTCTTTGTTTTTTAGCACGCTCCCTGTACTTAATGTCACTGAACAGTACACTTAAAATGATTTAAGACAGTAAATTTTATTTATTTTTTACCACAATTTTTAAAAAGGAAAAGATTTTAAAATGGAGATTTCAACAGATAGAAGAAGTAAATTGAGTAAGGAGAGTGCAAGGCATTATTGTCTTTTATTAAATTTATTTGTGATATCAAAGTACATTTAAAAGAAGAACTCAGTCAGGTATGGTGGCTCATGCTTGTAATCCCAACACTTGAGAGATTGAGGTGGTTGGATGGCTTGAGGCCAGGAATTTGAGACCAACCTGGCTAACATGGTGAAACCTCATCTCTACTAAAAATACAGAAATTAGCTGGACATGGGGGTGTATGCCTATAATCCCAGCAACTTGGGAGGCTGAGGCACGAGAATCACTTGAACCCGGGGAGGCGGAGGTTGCAGTGAGTTGTGATAACGTTACTGCCCTCCAGCACTCCAGCATAGGTGACAGAGGGAGACTCTTTGTCTCAAAAAAAAAAAAAAAAAAAAAAAGAAGAACCCTATTACATTTGGGGTGTGTATAAGTTTGGTCAAAAATAATTCAGAAATGTCATATTGGCAAATAAATAGAATATAGCTTGGTAAAATATTTCTGTTTCTGTTTTCTCCCTCCCTTTTCAGAAGGGCTAATATTATGTGTAGTAAAAAAAGATGGAAACAGCCCACTATGGTTAGCAATGATCAGACTCATGACTATGGGTGTCAATATTGATTACATTGCTGGTTTGGTGAACAATTTGGATCGAGTAGTTCAGATGAGACTTAAAGTTTGTTAGAGAATTGGAAAAATAAGATCTATATGTTAGTCCATTTGGGCTGCAATAATAAAATCCGTAAGACTGGGTAATTTATAAAGAGCATAACCTTATTGCTCACAGCTCTGGAGTTCAAGATCAAGGTGCCAGCAGATTTGGTGTCTGGTGAGGGCTCACTTTCTCCTCCTTCAAAGATGGTGCCCTTTTGCTGTGTCCTTATATGGTAGAAGGGGTGAACAAGCTGCCTCAGGCCTCTTTTATGTAAAAGAGCACTAATCCCATTCATGAGGATAGAGCCCTCATGATCTACAGCTCCCAAAGGTCCCACCTCTTAATACCATCTCTTTTTTGGGGGTTAAGTTTCAACATACAAATTCTGGGGGAGCCGAGGGGCAGGGTCGGGGACACAAGCATTCAGACCATAGTAGA
This sequence comes from Rhinopithecus bieti, assembly GCF_001698545.2. NCBI lineage: Eukaryota > Metazoa > Chordata > Mammalia > Primates > Cercopithecidae > Rhinopithecus > Rhinopithecus bieti. Next base: position 1,036,479 of record NW_016814096.1, read on the forward strand.
TTAAAGAACCTGAAATTGTTAATTCTAAGGAATGAAAGTGTAATGGTTGCTCTAATAGGAGTCTTCACTATCCTCTGAGTAATGTTTTATGGGGAGCTCCAGCTCACAAAGGGGTAGTATTTCAAAACATCGTTTCTTAGTTGATAAGAACAATTGGCAAGGTCATGAATAATATAGCTGCAGAGGACAACACAGTATATATTTTAATGAAAAATAGGAAATAGTATTGTACTAAAAAAATATTTTGGACTCTATGGGCTTCAGTAGCTCCTGGGAATATAGTACTTTGTAAAATCCATAAACAGCAGATATAACAAGTCATGAGTCTATCTGATGGAGGGTAGGAGAAGGAAAAGAGTTAATTACCTGGATATACTAGGAAGTCACAGTGGTCAAGTTAATAAGTAATTTATAGGTCTTATGGTTTTTTATACTTGTCTCCAGCACCACCACCTATGCCTTCTGGTGAACTATAAATTGCTTGGTATTTCTATCTGTGTTTATTTTCTAAAGTGCCTTTTGAGATGGGTTCACAGAGCACAGTGGTTGAGAATTGGCTGGTGGGGGATAATAACACTTTGTCTAAGTTTCATGTAGTCGGTCCTGGTTGGAGCCTTGGGTTGATTGATTGCCTTCCAGCTTGGCATGTTGGGAAAGAAAAGCTAGCAACGGCAGGATCCAGAAATTGCAGCAGTTTTAAAAATTTCTCTATGTCATTTATCAGCTGTTTCTACAATTTAACACGGCATGAATTAGCCTAGAGTGGTGGGCATTGATCTGATTCCCTGGCACTTCATCCTGTTTTTTCAGACTTGGGGGCCCTAATTTGGTAGGACTTGAGTTTGCCTGTGGTTTTTGTACGGACGAGGTCATTGGTTCTCAGATTTTAGCATGACTCTAAGTGACCCTGGGAGCTTGTACACTTTCAGATGCCTGGACCTTATCACAGACTACTGAATCAAAATCTTTCTGATTAGAGTTTTATGTGTATATTTACTTATTTATCCTTTTTTTTTTTTTTTTTTTTAGGCAGAGTCTTGCTCTGTTGCCCAGGCTGGAGTGCAGTGACACGATCTCGGCTCACTGTAACCTCCACCTCCTGGGTTCAAGCGATTCTCCTGCTTCAGCCTCATGAGTAGCTGGGATTACAGGTGTGTGCCACCACACCTGGCTAAGTTTTGTGTTTTTAGTAGAGTCAGGGTTTCACTATGTTGGTCAGGCTCGTCTCGAACTCCAACCTCAAATGATCCACCTGCCTTGGTGTCCCAAAGTGCTGGGATTATAGGTGTGAGCCACTATGCTTGGCCCTTACTTAACTTTTTATTAAGGAAAAATATAAACGTATTCAAAAGTAGACAGGATAGCATAATGAACCCCAATATACCCATCATCAAGCTTCTATAAATAACAGTTTATGACTCATTTCATTTTATCCATATCCCCATCCACTTTTTCCTCTTCTATATTATTTCAAAGCAAATCCCAGATTATTTTATTTTTAAATATATATGTTTTAATAGGTTCCACAGATGATTAAAAAACTTTCTTTGAACAGGTGATACATGTATGTAGTAAAGGATGCACAGTGAAAAGTAATTATTTTCATTGCTCCCAGTATTGTTACTCTTCACCAAGGCAAAGAAACCCTCAGTTTCTTTATGTATCTATAGATATTCAGTGCATATGCAAATATATGCATATAATTCCTCAACACATATGGTAATATCTGTTGTAAAGTACACATTTTTTGAAATCTTGCTTTTTTTCAGGTAGCAGTATTATCTTCAGAATCAGGTCAATAACAAGGCAAATAAATTGTCTTCATTCTTTTTAAATTGGTCCATGTGTCAAGGTCTGTTTAGTACCTTTTGATGGATATGTAGGTTATTTACAGTATTAGGTTGCTTTACACAGTGCTGCAGTGAATATTCTTGTACAGTGTCTGAGTTGCCTACATTTCTAGGTCAGAGGGTATGTTCATTTGCAATTTTGTTAAATACTGCCAGATTGCCTTCCCACTATCTGTGCATGTATGGTGTACAGTGTTCTTCTATATTTTTCATGTCTCTCCTACTTATGTTCATGCTTTCCTTTAAATCCACAAGTATATAATAGCTGTTTTAAAATTTATCTGTTGGCCGAGCTCAGTGGCTTATGTCTGTAATTCCAGCACTTTGGGAGGCCAAGTCAGGAGGAGAATTGCTTGAACCCAGGAGTTCGAGACCAGCCTGGGCAATATGGCAAGACCCCATCTCTACAAAATTTAAAAATTAGCTGGGCATGGTAGCACATATCTGTGGTCTCAGCTACTTGGGTGGCTGAGGTGGGAGGATCATTTGAGCTCAGGAGGTCGAAGCTGCAGCGAGCCGTGTTTGTGCTATTGTACTTTAGTCTGGGCAACAAAGACTCTGTCTCAAAAAAAAAAAAAAAAAATGGGCTGGGTGCAGTGGCTCATGCCTGTAATCTCAGCACTTTGGGAGGCCGAGGTGGGTGGATTACTTGAGGCCAGGAGTTTGAGACCAGCTTGGCCAACATGACGAAATCCTGTCTCTACTAAAAATAGAAAAATTAGCCAGGCGTGGTGGCGGGTGCCTGTAATCCTAGCTACTCGGGAGGCTGAGGCAGGAGAATTGCTTGAACTTGGAAGGTGGAGGTTGCAGTGAGCCGTGATCACGCCACTGTACTCCAGCCTGGGCAACAGAGTGAGACTGTCTCAAAAAAAAAAATTATCTGTGAATTTAATCATCTCTTTTTCTGAGTCTATGGGTATGGGTTACAGAAGTGGTTTATAAGTTAGGAGAATTATGGCAATGTTAAATTATCGAGCAGGGTGCAGTGGCTCGAACCTATAATCTATTTGAGATTACTTGGGAGGCTGAGGTATGAGGATCATTTGAGAACAGGAGTTCAAGACCAGAGTGGGCAATACAGTGAGACCTAGTCTCTTAGAAAAACTATTGCAGGTAAGATTGGAAACCTCACAAAAGTGCCTTAATGGATGAGTTTGATACATTTAGCAGTTTTCAGTGTGGTTTTTCTTCATTAAAAGAACGATCAATTGATGGAGTTTCAAGATCTCTTCTGAGTAAAGGTATGGAATAAATGTCAGTAGATGCCAATGAGATGGTTTGGAACTCCAGAATTTCTTTTTTTTTTGAGACAGAATCTCACTCTGTCACCCAGGCTGGAGTGCAGTGGTGTGATCTCAGCTCATTGCAGCCTCTGCCTCCTGGGTTCACGCCGTTCTCCTGCCTCAGCCTCCTGAGTAGCTGGGACTACAGGTGCCCACCACCACGCCCGGCTAATTTTTTGTGTTTTTAGTGGAGACGGGGTTTCACTGTGTTAGCCAGGATAGTCTTGATCTCCTGACCTTGTGATCCGCCCGCCTTGGACTCCCAAAGTGCTCGGATTACAGGCATGAGCCACTGTGCCTGGCGAAACTCCAGAATTTCAATTTATGATTTTCTCTTACAGAATGAACATCAAGTCTTAATTTGTCTAGTAAGGTTTTGTAGCAGATTTATTAAGGTCAAGTCAAATTAGGAATGTGGTGGATTGTGCACAGGAAAGCTGAAGGAGGTATAAATTTACACCTTTTATCTGAAAGGCCATGCATTTACTTGTTCCTTTTACCATACCTTAGCTATTGACTATGGGCCAGTTACCTAGTCTTGGTAAACTTCAGTTTCCTTTTTTTTTCTTTTTTCTTTTGGAGATGGAGCCTCGCTCTGTTGCCCAGGCTGGAGTGCAGTGGCACGATCTTGGCTCACTGCAACCTCTGCTCCTGGGTTCAAGCGATTCTTGTGCCTCAGCCTCTCCAGTAGCTAGGATTGTATGTGTGCACCACCACACCTGGCTGATTTTTGTATTTTTAGTAGAGATGGGGCTTCACCACGTTGGCCAGGCTGGTGTCGAACTCCTGACCTTGTGATCTGCCCACCTCGACCTCCCAAAGTGCTGAGATTACAGGCATGAGCCACTGCGCCTGGCCAACTTTAGTTTTCTTAAAAGCAAATTGGAAAGATATTGCTATGATTAGATAAAATATTGTAAATAAAGTGGTAAACTGTTGCATAGTAAGTGCTCAGTAGGTAGTTGCTCTTATTTTTAATACAGATATTACAGATTGTGATGGTAATCTGTGGATTCTGAGTTAAAGAACTGATGTTTGTGATTTGTTACAAGAGTAGGAGACCACATAGTTAATATAATACAGATTTTTAAATTGTAGAAAATGAAGATATTTCAACCAACCAACGAACCAACATTTATTGAACACCAACTCTATATCCTTGGCACTTTGCTTTAGATCTAGTGTGAAAGACAGATATATACACTGACAATTACAATATAATGAAATGTAATCGCAAAATGAGAAGAATTTAGGAACTACTGTGAGAGCACTGAATGCTCACCCCTGCCTGGAGGGTGAGTTTATATGTTTCTGGAAAGGCTTCAGCAAGGATATATTATTTTACTTTGATTGAAATCTAAAAGAGTTTTTAAAGTGTTCAATAGTAGATGTGAATCTGGGTGCAGTGGCTTATGCCTGTAATCCCAGCATTTTGGGAGCCTAAGATGAGAGGATCACTTTAGGCCAGGAGTTGGAGGCTGCAGTGAGCTATGATTGTGCCACTGCGCTGCAGCCTAGGTGAGACCTTGTTGAAAGAAGAAAGGGTAGATGTGCAGAAAAGCACTAAGAGAACACAATGCAAAGTTCCTGTATCTGGTTTCTCAGCTTATTTTTACACTTGTTCATTTGTATTAGGATTTTACCATTAGGAAAATTACCAAGATAATTTTATACAAGTAGAAAACATGGAGTATTACTTAAAGTGATGATTCTATCAAATGGTGGTTTTGATGTACACGTTTATTATATGTTGTTGTGGCAGACCAAGTAGATGGAAGGCAGATCTAACACCTGTGTAATTATCAGTTTTTCTAGCTATGGTACTGAGGATTCATTCTTATGTGTATATATGTTTTAAGTTCCTATAGATAGGTCAGCAGTTGCTAGGTGGATTTCATATTTTATAAATTCTAAGTTGGTAAAATAAGGTCATAGGGGAGAATTAAGTATGCCAGAATAAAACTGAATCCTCTTTCGTATCTATGTTATATCTGAATCAAATAATGTTTATAAAATCATTAAACACTTAATGGTTGTGTGGTAAGAATGTTGGCTATTTCACCTTCAGTAAATCACATCCTTTTTGGATGCAGGCATAAAATAAATAGAATGTCATTTAGTCCTTGAGAACTTGAGAATGATTTTAAATCTGTTTTTCAAATATGATTTGAAATTTGATTTGAAAATATGCTTTGAAAATTTCAAATATTTTCCAATATTATTTGGAGGAAGTTTAAAGGAATATCCATATAATAAAGTACAAATTGAGAAGAAAGAGAACATGAATATAACTGGGTAGAAAGTCATTAACTTGTCTTTGTAATATAATGCTTTTTAAGATCAAAGGATAATATATTTAGTAAATAGAATGTAGGATCAGCTATTCATGAAATGGGCACCCTAATTTTATTTAAAATCCCTGCCATAGGTGGGGCGTGGTGGCTCACGGCCTATAATCCTAGCACTTTGGGAGGCCGACGCAGGTGGGTCACCTGAGATAAGGAGTTCAAGACCAGCCTGGCCAACATGGTGAAACTCCATCTCTACTAAAAATAAAAAAAGTAGGCGTGGTGGCGCATGCCTATAATCACATTTACTCGGAAGGCTAAGGCAGGAGAATCGCTTGAACCCAAGAGGCCAAGGTTACAGTGAGCTGAGATTGTACCATTGCACTCTAGCCTGGGCGACAAGAGCGAAACTCTGTCTCAAAAAATACATATATTTTTTGAGACATATAATATATATACATATGTTATAATATATACACATATATACATATAATATACACACATATACATATGTACATATATCATAAACATATTGTATATACATATATATCATATGTACTATATGTATATATATTTATTACATATATATACATATATAATATATACACACATATATAATATATATTATATATATAGTTAAAGCAGACATAGATTTTTTTTCCTCCTGAGGCAATTCTTGGGCTTTAGGTTTAAGAAATATGCCTATAAACTATGTTTATGTAATGCATATTTTCTTTTCTTGTCATTGGTTCATACATTTTAATTTGGTAATAGAGTGTTTTACTTTTGTCAAATGTGTACAGTTAAAGGATCTGTACTTTTTTTTTGAGGCAGAGTTTTGCTCTGTTTCACAGGCTGAAGTGCAGTGGTGCAATCTCGGCTCACTGCAACCTCTGCCTCCCGGGTTCAAGTGATTCTCCTGCCTCAGCCTCCCAAGTAGCTGGGACCCCAGGCATGCACCACCACGCCCAGCTAATTTTTGTATTATTAGTAGAGTTGGGGTTTCTTCACTATGTTGGCCAGGCTGGTCTCGAACTCCTGACCTCAAGTGATCTAACTGCCTCAGCCTCTCAAAGTGCTAGGATTACAGGGATCTGTACTTTTCTTTTGAGGGAAAAGGTTGGCACCGTTTCTAGGGCATATTGGCCATTTCAGCTTCTCAGTAAATATTTGTTAAGTAATTAAATGCACTTGATTCTTTATTCTTAGACTTTTTATGCAATACTCAGAATATCTGAAGCATCAATTAACTGAAATGGAGATATTAAAAAGACAGTTATCTTCTCCAAGGGAAAAAATTATCTTAGTGGAAATTAATTACTGTTTTACAAATTGTGAATTTAACCCTTAAGAGTTTTCTTCCTGAGATTTAAAATTGAAAAAAAAATTGTTGACATTAATATTTCTTCTTTCCTTTTTTTTTTTTTTTTTTTTTGCAGGTATGGCCTCACAAGTCTTGGTCTACCCACCATATGTTTATCAAACTCAGTCAAGTGCCTTTTGTAGTGTGAAGAAACTCAAAGTAGAGCCAAGCAGTTGTATATTCCAGGAAAGAAACTATCCACGGACCTATGTGAATGGTAGAAACTTTGGAAATTCTCATCCTCCCACTAAGGGTAGTGCTTTTCAGACAAAGATACCATTTAATAGACCTCGAGGACACAACTTCTCATTGCAGACAAGTGCTGTTGTTTTGAAAAACACTGCAGGTGCTACAAAGGTCATAACAGCTCAGGCGCAGCAAGCTCAAGTGCAGGCACCTCAGATTGGGGCGTGGCGAAACAGATTGCATTTCCTAGAAGGCCCCCAGCGATGTGGATTGAAGCGCAAGAGTGAGGAGTTGGATAATCATAGCAGCGCAATGCAGATTGTCGATGAATTGTCCATACTTCCTGCAATGTTGCAAACCAACATGGGAAATCCAGTGACAGTTGTGACAACTACCACAGGATCAAAACAGAATTGTACCACTGGAGAAGGTGACTATCAGTTAGTGCAGCATGAAGTCTTATGCTCCATGAAAAATACTTACGAAGTCCTTGATTTTCTTGGTCGAGGCACGTTTGGCCAGGTAGTTAAATGCTGGAAAAGAGGGACAAATGAAATTGTAGCAATCAAAATTTTGAAAAATCATCCTTCTTATGCTCGTCAAGGTCAAATAGAAGTGAGCATATTAGCAAGGCTCAGTACTGAGAATGCTGATGAATATAACTTTGTACGAGCTTATGAATGCTTTCAGCACCGTAACCATACTTGTTTAGTTTTTGAGATGCTGGAACAAAACTTGTATGACTTTCTGAAACAAAATAAATTTAGTCCCCTGCCACTAAAAGTGATTCGGCCCATTCTTCAACAAGTGACCACTGCACTGAAAAAATTGAAAAGTCTTGGTTTAATTCATGCTGATCTCAAACCAGAGAATATTATGTTGGTGGATCCTGTTCGGCAGCCTTACAGGGTTAAAGTAATAGACTTTGGGTCGGCCAGTCATGTATCAAAGACTGTTTGTTCAACGTATCTACAATCTCGGTACTACAGGTAGGTAACAACTCCATACTTTTTGGTTGTTTATTAATAAATGTTAAATTTCTGCCAAATGAAATAATTTTGTGTGTGTTTGTGGTAAAAGAGATTGATTCAGTTAAAAAGGAAATCAAGAGAAGATCAATTTAGGTTTGTTTTAAAGAGATTTAAAAAATCAAGACATAAAATCTACCCAAGCAGGATAGAAATCTCCACTGCAAAATTCTATGCCAAAGACATCTGGTTATTTTTATTTTTAATGGAAGACTTGAAGGAATGATAGGTGATTAATAATGATCAAACAGAGGTCTTTAAATGTTGGAAAGTATTTACAGTAATTTTTGTGTATATCATTGGGCATTTCAGTACTTGAGAGAAATAGTTTATTAGAGACATAATCATATGTAACTGAACATTTAGAAAAATTATATACAGGTTTGAGTAGCCGTTATCTGAAACTCTTGGGGCCAGAAGTGTTTTGGATTTCAGATTTTTCTGGATTTTGGAATATTTGCACTGTCAACTAGTTAAGCACCCCTAAATCTGAAAATTTGTTTCCTTTAAGTGTCATGTCAGTGCCCAAAAGTTTCAGATTTTGGATTTGGGATGCTCAACCTGTGTAAGAATTCAGAAAGTTATTCTGATTAATGATTTTAAGATTCAGATATAAAGCCGGGTGCGTTGGCTCATGCCTGTAATCCCAGCACTTGGGGAGGCCGAGGCAGGTGGATCACCTGAGGTCAGGAGTTCAAGACCAGCCTGCCCAACATGGCGAAACCCCCATCTCTACTAAAAATAACACAAATTAGGTGGGCGTGGTGGTGGGCATCTGTAATCCCAGCAACTTGGGAGGCTGAGGCAGGAGAATCACTGGAACCCAGGAGGTGGGGGATGCAGTGAGCTGAGATCGCACCATTGCACTCCAGCCTGGGCCACAAGAGTGAAACTCCATCTCAAAAAACAAAACACAAATATATTTCTTTTCCTTCCCGTGGCTCTTCAGGTCACCTGATCATAACCAGTTTTATTATGTTCTGTCCACATATATGCTATGGGTAATGCTATTTTGGTCTTGGTTCTGGGGGGAAGTTAAAGAAGAAAATAATACCCATGTAAAGTATTGATAACGTGCTACAATGTAACACTAGCCTGACGTACAATAGATAGTATGAGGGGCTAACTAGTGATTACCAAGATTGAGAATACTGAAAACTCATTCTGGAGTGTAAAATGGCTTTGAATTCATAGTTTGATAACTTTGAGCATTAATTATTTTCATATAAGCCTGAATGAATTTGTTATTGGTATATGCTACAGCCCTATGAGCTCCAACATGATGGACCTGCCATAAAATATAGACAAATACAGGATCTGCCAGTATTGGTCATTCATGCAGTTTATTGTTAGAAATGCTTAGAACATGGGGGATATAAATTTAGACCCAACAAGGGGTATTTTCTGATACTGCATTTGCCTTTGCACTGTACCTGATTACCCTTCTTGCAAGTATATGCTATAGTGCCCAGTACAAAATAAAGGAGAAATTAATTAGCTCCTACACAAATCAACTCTAAATATATGCCCTACTAGTAGGTTATCAGAAGGAATTGCCCATTTATGTCACTTAGTGTTAGTAAAGCTTATTAAAATATGTGTTAGAGCTGGGCTTAGTGGCTCACACCTGTAGTCCTAGCACTTTGGGAAGTGGGAGGATCACTTTAGGCCAAGAGTTTAAGATCAGCCTGGGCAACAGAGCAAAACCCTGCCTCTCCAAAAAAAGAAAAAAATAATCAGCCAGGAATGATGGGAAATACCTGTAGTCTTAGCTATTCAAGAGGCTGACGTAGGAGGATCCCTTGAGCCCAGGTGTTAGAGGCTGCAGTGAGCTATGATAATGCCACTGCACTCCAGCCTGAGCGATAGAGTGAGACCCTCTTAAAAAAAATAAATTATGTATTAGGAATTAGAAATAACAGCCTGATATACCTTTAGTATATTCTTTTTTAAAACATTATTTTTATTTTTATGGGTCCATAGTAGGTATATATATTTATGGGGTATATGAGATATTTTGATATAGGCATGCAGTGCATAATAATCACATCAGGGTAAATGGACTATCCATTCCTTCAAGCATTTGTCATTTCTTTGTGTTACAAACATTCCAGTTAGACTCCTTTACTTATTTTTAAATGTACAATAAATTATTGTTGACTGTGGTCACTCTGGTGTGCTATCGAATACTACATATTGTTCATTCTAACTATATATTTGTACCTGTTAACCATCCCTACTCCCGGCCCCCATCTACTACCCTTCCTAGACTCTGGTAACCATCATTCTACTCTCTATCTCCATGAGTTCAATTGTTTTAATTTTTAGCTCCCACATATGAGTGAGAACATTGTGAAGTTTTGTCTTTCTGTGCCTGGCTTATTTCAGGTAGCATAATGCCCTTTAGTTGCATCCAAGTTGTTGCAATCGACAGGATCTCATTCTTTGTATCCATTGTGTATATATATACCACATTTTCTTCATCCATTCATTTGTTGATGGACACTTAGGTTCATTCCAAATCTTGCCTATTGTGAATAGTGCTGCAGTAAACACTGGATTGTAGATATCTCTTTGATAGACTTTCATTCTTTTGGCTATCTATCTTAGTATATTCTTGATTGTATGGTTTTGGTAGTAGAGTGCTAGATACCATTAAAACTTCTTAGATCATTTAGAATTTTAAATTTGCTGTTGTTGCAGGGTAGTAGCTCTTGCTTAGTATCACATAATTAGATTTACTAGATATCTCTGCTCCCCAAAAGATTTTTTTCAATATACGAGATTAGCTTTTTTCTGGAAAAAAACTGTAAAATCTTATTTAACAGTATTAGAAGAATAGTAGTTTTTGTTTTTTTCTTTCCCTTGGTACTCTATGGATTCTGTTTTGAGAGCTTTTAGTAGTGAGCTAGCATATTATATAAACTCCCAGGCTTCAGCTGCTTGGGCTGTATATTTAGTTCACTTGCTAGTAAATGACTTCACTTCATTTGGGTCCTGCATTATTCTGCATATCAGAATTGCCTCATTTTCTTTATTTGAAATCTTTTCCACTAGAGTAAAAAAAAAGTCTTTTTTTTTTTTTTTTTAATACTTGATAATGTCTATTGGTTTACCAAATCTTTCAAGGGAATAAAGGAAATCCCTTAAAAAGCAATCTAAAATGCTAAATATTTTATGATACTGGTTTCTAGCATTAGGCCTTTGCACAAATACTAGCCTTTGTATTAGGAATGAAGAAAATCTGAGTAATTACTAAATAGTTTAGTAGTTTCTAATTTGTATTTATATATAAATTTCAGGTAAATAATTTACCTGATGTTCAGAAGCTATACAGTTGCGATGCTAAATTACAGGCTCTGGGTTTAGAGTGAAAAACAAAAGGCTCTTATTTGTAAACAAAGACTAGTGCAGGCATTTTGGTTGATGTTGCCTGGATAAAAAACTAAAAATAGATTTTATGTCATTTAGATTCAAGTGTTTGCAGACTTAGTAAATATTAAGGTATATTGGTGAAAATATATTGTAGTCCTTAATTATGTACTGTTTTAATATCTAGTGTAATTTTGCAAGAAAATGGCAGATACCATTACTCTCTTTAAGTGTTTGTTTGTACTTTATTTGGGACCCTGACAATTCTGACCTAGTTGATGACTACGTTACTTACAAATCTGATTAGGCAGTAAGCTAAAGTGTCTTATACTTGATTTTTCAATTTTTGTTAAAATATTTTTTATTTCATAAATGAAAGCAGGAAGTGGAAACTAACCAAATTAAATATTTTTGAGCAAAGCACAGTAGGAATGCACATATCCTGATTTCTGAGGTAAACTATTTGTGTTTAAACACAGGTTTATGTGTTATTCTATTTCTTTGTACAACACAGAAGTGTAGTAGGGATATCTTAAAATAGACAGGGGACAGTGGCCAGAAATTGTTGACTACTATAGATGGTGAGGCTGTCTAACTCTTGCAGTGATACAAGCCAGAAGTACATGCTAAGGGCATTGATTTGCTTAAGGTCAGCATGTTCTAAATTCAGCTGCTTGAGTATGGTTTCTGTCAAGAACACGTAGGGCTCTTAAATGCATAAAAGGCTTTAGCCGCAGAAGGTGCTGTATTTATGAGGTGTGGTGGCAACATTCAGGTCATGAGTTTGTTTTTCTTTTTTTTTTTTTGTTTAATATAGAATTTTAGCCTGTGATTCTGAGTCATTTCAGAACACAGAGATAGGAAAGTGGGCTGTAAAAACCTCTGTAGCAGTTACATTCTTTGCTACTCTACTGAGTAATTTACCTTTAATTGCTATTGAGTTTTAAAAAATGCTGTTTTGCATGTAATAGTTAACAAAAAGGTATGTAATGATAAACAGTTAATTTAGATATATTTATTCTTTCATGGCATCCTTACCTCTCATGCCTTCTTAGATCCAGAAGTATCAGTTTCTGTAACAAAATTAAGCTACACAGGAAGACCCATAAAATAATAACTAATATTTTACATAGGGTTCTTTATAATGAAACACTGTGTATGTATAATGCATCATTTTTTCAAAGTGCCTTTCGTTATATTTTCTAGTTTGTTTCTCACTTCTCTATGAGTTAGTTACTGGGCGGCATTACTCTTTGATAAGGAGAAAACTGGGACTTAACATAAGTCAAACAGGTTCAAATTCACACTGTAAGTTTAACTTTACAACTTTTGTTAGGTCTTTTTGGGTGCTGGTACTGTGCTAGGTGCTAAGAATACAAAGGTGATTTATATATGTTCATTAATTTATTTGATTAATTTCATCATTTAATGGAGGGGAAAAACAGTTTGCTTCGAGAAATGCCAGGGTGGAGAGATGTGTGCAGGGTGATATATGAACCCAAAGGAGCGCACTTAGCCTGATCTGAGGGGCAGGGAAGACTTCTAGGGGAGAGATGACCCCAGAATGACCCTTGAGAGCAGAGCAGAGAAGGAGCTAGGGTTGACTGTTCTTAAGCATTTTCTCTCACTAAGCTACTCTTAACCTAAAAAAAGCTCAGCATTGGGATGAAATTGTTGGTAATTTCTTTTGTATATCATAAAGTAGTTGTTTGGGAATCTTTATTAGACAAATACAAGGTTGTCAGTTGAGTTTAGTTTTAATAGAATATTAGGAAATTCTAAAATGAAATGGTTTTCTTTTTTTTGAGACAGTCTCGCTCTGTTACCCAGGCTGGAGTGCAGTGGCGCAATCTCGGCTCACTGCAAGCTCTGCCTCCCGGGTTCACACCATTCTCCTGCCTCAGCCTCCTGAGTAGCTGGGACTACAGGCCCCTGCCACCACGCCCAGCTAATTTTTTTTGTATTTTTAGTAGAGACGGGGTTTCACCGTGTTAACCAGAATAGTCTCTATCTCTTGACCTCGTGATCCACCCACCTCGGCTTCCCAAAGGATTATAGGCATGAGTCACCGCGCCCAGCCAAATGAAGTGGTTTTCAATGTCATACCTGTGGCTGCAAATGTATAGTACTTTACTATATAAAAGACTTTACATAGACACAGATGACTACATATATCAGGCCTACTATTAAAAATTCTAGCAGAGCTCTTAAGTTTTTTTTTTTTTGTTTTGTTTTAAAACAGCTTTATTGAGATATAATTTACATACATTGAAATTCATTCATTTAAAGTGTATAATTTAATGGCTTTTAGTATATTTATAGTTGTGCCATCAGCACAATCAATTAAAATTTTAAGTTAAAAATTCTTTTGGCCAAATTATTTCTCACCTGACACAATTTTAGAATATTTACATTACCCTCAAAAAAAGCCCCTGTGCTTTTTAGCCATTGTTCCCCACTCTGCCCATCACCCCCAGCCCTGAGCAAATACTAATCTACTTGCTGCCTGTGTAGATCATCTATTCTGGACGTGTCATATACATGTAACCATACAATAGATGGTCCTTTTTGATTGGCTTCTTTTTTTCACTTAACGTAATGTTTTCAAGGTTCATCCATGTTGTAGGATGTATCAATACTTCTTTTTATTGTCAACAATAAACCATTGTATAGATATATATCACATTTTATGTATACATTCAGCAGTAGAATATATTAAAATTGTGTCAGTGAAAAGATGTGAATAGAAACTGTAATATGGTCCAAGGTTAAATATCAAAATATTTAGTGCCTCTAAAATGTAAAGTGTGGTGCTTGGTGCTGCTTGTACAGGAGGAGAACAAAACGAGTCTCTGCTTTTATGGTATTTGCAATCTAATGGGTAGACAAAGAACAAAAAAAAAGTAGTTGGAGAGGCTGAGTGCCATGGCTCACACCTGTAATCCCAGCACTTTGGGAGGCCAAGGTAGGCGGATCACCTGAGATTGGGAGTTTGAGTCCAGTCTGGCTAGCATGGTAAAACCCCATCTCTACTAAAAATGCAAAAATTGGCCAGGCGTGGTGGCAAGGGAAGCTGAGGCAGGAGAGTCGCTTGAACCCGGGAGGCGGAGGTTGCAGTGAGCCGAGATCGCGCCATTGCACTCCAGCCTGGGCAACAGAGCGAGATTCCCTCTCAAAAAAAAAAAAAAAGTAGTTGGAGCAAGGAGAGAGGACAAGAGGAGCTCAAACTTTTTTGGTTCCTTTTTTCTTTAATTTTTATGTTGAAATTATCTACAACATACACAATAAGTAAATTTAGGCATACAAAAAAGTTGTAAAAATAGTACGAAGGATTCCTGTTATCCTTCATCCAGATTCCCCAATGTTTCAAATGTTAGTATTTGACCACCCTAGTTTCATCAATCATTCTCTCTTTACACACCCACACGCCCACACTCACCTACCCACCCACCTACCTTTTCCTACAGAGTTTGATATGAAGCTGCTTTACCTCTAAATGCTTCAGTGTACATTTCCTAAACATTAGGACATTCTCTTGCATAACTTCAGTACAGTTATCAAAATCTCATCCGTTAACATCAGTTCAGTATTATTGATTTGATGAACTGTTTAAACTATTTTTTTTTTTTTTAAAGACAGGGTATTGCTTTGTGGCCCAGGCTGGAGTGCTGTGGTGCAGTCATAGCTCACTGCAGCGTCAAACTCCTGGGCCCAAGCAATCCTTCTGCCTCATACTCCTGAGTAGCTGGGACTGCAGTCCTGAGCAAGCGTGCTGGGCCTGTATTTAAACTATTCAATAGCAATTTGGTTTTAACGAAATTAAAAGCAATTCAATACTGTTAGCTAATTTACTGACTTTATTTAGATTTTGCCAACTGTCCCACTAATGGACCTTTTTTCTTGCTCAGAATTCAGTCCTTCATCACATGTTACATTACTTGTCCTGTCTCATTAGTGTCCTCTAATCTGGTGATATATCATAATGATGTGATTCTGATGTCTCAAAATGGGGTCACTCATATCAAGTAGCATTGAGCTCACAGCAAAGTCACCCCCACTCCCCCCAGCAATAAACATATATAATGGACTGCTGTGAAAACACCTGCCCTGACCGAGTAGCACCTGAGACCTGACACGAACCCATAGAAAGCACAGGTGACTGAGATAATGAGAATAGACCCATTTGGGAGAATGGACTGCTGTGACAACACTTGCCCTCACCGGGTACCACCTGAGACCTGAAGCGAACACATAGAAAGTGAAAGGTGGCTGAGATAATGAGAATAGACCCATTTGGGAGGATCATAAAATGTGCCAGGACCAGGCCTTGCTCGAGACGCTTTTAGAGGCTGTGCCCAGGAGAGCTCTGAAGCTTTCTCCCGATTTTGGCATCTGCTGCCACCCGGAGAGAAGCAGCCACTACCCCCACAACTCCACCCCATCCCCACCCAGGACGTCCGAAGGACTTCGGGACCGTTCGGCTCATCTGTTTGCATGTTGGTCTCCCTAGCCAAGGGTTGTGCTTGGTTCCTCACAGCCCCCTTTTCTTCTGCCTCTGTGTTGAGTATTGTTTGCATGATTGGTTGGCTGTGAAAGCCTTGCAATGAAATGTGAATTCGAGCTTATGTTGCGTCGTTATGAAACCTTAGGGCGTAGGCTCCGCCTTTGGTCGGAGTCAGCACACCTGTGCAGAACCTTGTTCACATAGCACTCTGCTTAAGGCCCGACAGCTGCAGCAGCTCCTTATGTCTTTCTTTGCCTTCATGCCTCTGATGCTTTTGAAGCGTACTGGCCAGTTATTTTGTAGACTGTTCCTCAGTTTGCTTATGGCTGATGTTTTCTCACGATTGGATTCAGGTTTTGCGCTTTTGGCAGGAACTTTACAGAACTGCTGTTGTGTCCACACATATTGAGAGGCTCATGATGTCAATTTGTCCCATTATTGGTAAGGCAACTTTGATCACTTGGTCGAGGTGATGTAACTGCCAGGTTTTTCTCACTATAAAGTTACCATGTTTTTTCTTTGTGACTAACAAGTACAATATCTTGTGGAGAGATACTTTGAGACTATTCATGTATACTATTTCTCATCTTACATTCACTGACCAATTTGAGCATTGTTGATGAGTTTGGCCTTAAACAACTGAGGTTTGCCAAATGGTTTTCTAATTCTGTAGTTCCTCTGTTAGGCATTCTTCCACAAGTAAGAGCTTTTTTCCCCTCCCTTCCTTTCTTTAAGTGTGGACTCATAGATTTTTGTTAATTCAATGGGTTGTAAATATCACTCGTCATTCTTTGTTTTGTTCAGCAAATTATCCCAGATGGTTCAGAGAGAGCATCTTTCTTTAGGCTTACTCCAGTGTCCTTGTGGTATGTCCCAATCCTTCCTTCAGGGTTTACTTTCTGGCACCACAGATATTCTGACTTACCTTGTGCTTTTTCTGTCGAGCCCTTGGATTGGAGCTCTAAGGAGCACTTGTTCCTTTTACTGGAGAATGGCTTTTGGAAAACAGGACCTGGACACAGACCAGGTGTGCTCATTGGTACTAGGATATTACTTCTTTTAGACCTTTTGAGTGGCAAAGTTAGAAAATATAGAGGCATACCTTGCTTTCGTGTTTTGCTTTATTGCATTTCACATATACATGCTTTTTACAAATTGAAGGTTTGTGGCAACCTTGCGTCAGGTCTGTTGGTGCTATTTTCTCAACAGCATGTGCTCGTTTTATGTCACTTTTTGGTAATTAATGATATTTCAAACTTTATTATTATATTTGTTACAATGATCTTTGATCAGTGGTCTTTGATGTTACTATTATAATTGTTTTGGGACACCACAAACTGCGCCCGTATGAAATGGTGAATGTAATAAATGTGTCAGCTCCGACTGCTCTAACAACCAGCTGATCCTTGGTCTCTCCTTCTCCTCTGTCCTCCCTATTACCTGAGACACAACAGTATTGAAGTTAGGCCAATTAATAACCCTGAAGTGGCCTCTCAGTATTCTTAGAGAAAGGAAGATCTCATGTCTTTCGCTTTAAATCAAAAGCTAGAAATAATTAAGCTTAGTGAGGAAGGCATGTGGAAAGCCAAGGCAGGCTGAAAGTTAGGTCTATTGTGCCAGTCAAGTGGTGAATACAAAGGAAAAGTTCCTGAAGGAAAATAAAAGTGTTACTCCAGTAAGTAGTAAATGGTGAAAAAGCAAAACAGTGTTATTGCTGATATGGAAGAGAATTTTTTTTTTTTTTTTTTTGGATGGAGTCTCTCACTCTTGTCGCCCAGGCCGGAGTGCAGTGGCCCAATCTTGGCTCACTGCAACTTCTGCCTCCTGGGTTGGAGCAGTTCTCCTGCCTCAGCCTCCCGAGTGGCTGGGATTACAGGTGCGCACCACTACGCCTGGCTAATTTTTGTATTTTTAGTAGAGATGGGACTTTGCCATGTTGGCCAGGCTGGTCTTGAACTCCTGACCTCAAGTAATCCGCCCGCCTTGGCTTCCCAGAGTGCTGGGATACAGATGTGAGCCACCGCGCTGGCTGGAAGAGATTTTTGTGGTCTGGATAAGTGATCAAATTAGTCACAACATTACCTTAAGCCAAACTCTAAGCCAGAGCCATGCCCTCTCTTCAATTCTGTGGAAGTGGAGAAAGGTGAGGAAGCTGTAGAAGAAAAGATGGAAAGTAGCAGAGGTTGATTCATGAGTTTTAAGGAAACAAGCCACTCCATAACATAGAAGTGCAAGTGCTGATGCAGAAGATGTAGCTGAGATCATTGATGAAGGTGGCTACACTACACAACAGATTTTTAAAGTGGATGAAACAGCTTTGTATTGTAAGAACATACCATCTAGGACTTTCATAGCTAGAGAGAAGTCAATGCCTGGCTTCAGAACTTCAAAGAACAGGCTACCTTTTTTTTTTTTTTTTTTTTTAATCTTGAGATGGAGTCTTGCTCCGTCGCTCAGGCTGGAGTGCAGTGGTGTTATCTTGGCTCATTGCAACCTCTACCTGCCAGGTTCAAGCGATTCTCCTGCCTCAGCCTCCCAAGTAGCTGGGATTACAGGGGCACACCACCATGCCCAGCTAATTTTTATGTTTTAGTGGAGACAGGGTTTCACCATGTTGGCTGGGCTGGTCTTGAACTCCTGACCTCAAGTGATCCTCCCTCCTTGGCCTCCCAAAGTGCTGATGTTACAGGTGCGAGCCACTGCACCCAGCCAGAACAGGCTAACTTTTTTGTTGGGATAATGCAGCTGGTGACTTAAAGTTACGGCCAATGCTCATTTACCATTCTGAAAATCCCAGAGCCCTTTAGAATTACGCTAAATCGACTCTGCCTTGACTCTGCCTGTGTTCTAGAAATGGAATACTAAAGCCTGGATTAGAGCATATCTGTTTACAGCACGGTTTACTGAATATTTTAAGCTTACTGTTGAGACCTACTGCTCAGACAGAAAGATTTCAAAATATTTATTACTGCTTATTAACAAGGCACCTGGTCACCCAAGAGCTCTGATGGAGATATATAGGGAGAATAATGTTTTCATGCTTGCTAACACAGCATCCATTCTGCAGCCCATGCATGCATCAGGGAGTCATTTTGACTTTCAAGTCTCATTCTTTAAGAAATATGTTTGGTAAGGCCATAGCTGCTATAGATAGTAATTCCTCCGGTGCATCTGGGCAAAGTAAGTTGAAAACCTTCTGGAAAGGATTTATTATTGTAGATGCCATTAAGAGCATTCATGATTCATGGCAGCATTAACAGGAATTTGGAAGAAGTTGATTCCAGCCCTCATGGATGACTTTGAGGGGTTCAAGACTTCAGTGGAGGAAGTAACCGCAGATGTGGTGGAAACAGCAAGAGAACTGTTAGTAGAATTAGAAGTGGAGCCTGAAGATGGAACTGACTTGCTACAATCTCACAATTAAACTTGAAAAATTGACGAATTGCTTCTTATTTTTTGTTTGTTTTGAGATGGAGTCTGTGTTGCCCAGGCTGGAGTGCAGTGGT
This sequence comes from Rhinopithecus bieti, assembly GCF_001698545.2. Classification (NCBI taxonomy): domain Eukaryota; kingdom Metazoa; phylum Chordata; class Mammalia; order Primates; family Cercopithecidae; genus Rhinopithecus; species Rhinopithecus bieti. The sequence continues at coordinate 1,055,859 of NW_016814096.1, forward strand.
ACGATCTTGGCTCGCTTCAACCTCTGCCTCCTGGGTTCAAGCAGTTGTGCCTCAGCCTCCCAAGTAGCTGGAATTAATAGGCACCTGCCACCATGCCTGGCTAATTTTTGTGTTTTTAGTAGAGACTGGATTTCACCGTGTTGGCCAGGCTGGTCTTGAACTCCTGACCTCAAGTGATCCACCTGCCTCGGCCTCCCAAAGTGCTGGGATTATAGGTGTGAGCCACTGCGCCTGGCCTAGATGAGTTGCTTCTTTTGGATGAGCAAAGAAAGTGGTTTCTTGAGATGGAATCTAATCCTGATGAAGATGCTGTGAACGTTATTGAAATAATAGCAAATGATTTAGACTATTATATCGACTTAGCTGATAAAGCCAGCAAGCAGCAAGGTTTGAGAGAATTGGCTCCAATTTTGAAAGAAGTTCTCCTGTGGGTAAAACATCATTAAATAGCATCGCATGCTATAGAGAAGTCTTTCGTGAAAAAGCAAATCAATGTGGCAAACTTTACTGTAGTCTTTAAGACATCGTTGGCTGGATGCAGTGGCTCACTCCTGTAATCCTAGCACTTTGGCAGACTGCGGTGGGAGGATCACTTGAGTCCAGAAGCAGAAGTTGGAGAGCAGCCTGGGCAACGTCGCGAGACCTCATCTCTACAAAAACACAAAAATTAGTTGAGCTTGGTGTGTGTCTGTAGTCCTAGCTTCTTGGAGGCTGAGGTGGGAGGATTGCTTGTGCCTGGGAGGCAGAGGTTGCAGTGAGCAGAGATTGTGCCACTGCACTCAGCCAAGTCTGGGTGACAGAGTGAGACCTTATCTCAAAAAAAAAAAGAAAAAAAAAGAAAACAAAGAGGCCAGTCGAGGTGGCTCATGCCTATAATCCCAGCGCTTTGGGAGGCCGAGGCAGGCAGATCACAAGGTAAGGAGTTCGAGACCAGCCTGGCCAACATGGCAAAACCCTATCTCTACTAAAAATACAAAAATTAGCCGGGCGTGGTGGTGGGTTCCTATAATCCCAGCTACTCGGAAGGCTGAGGCAGGAGAATCGCTTGAACCCGGGAGGCGGAGTTTGCAGTGAGCTGAGAGATCTTACCAATGCACTCCAGCCTGGGTGACAAGAGCAAGACTCTGTCTCAAAAAAAAAGAACTTCTTGCAGCCACTTTAACCTTCAGCAGCCACCATCCTCATTAGTCGGCAGCCATCAACCTGAAGATGAGACCCTCCACCAGCAAGAGCATTACAACTTGCTGAAGGTTCAGATACCTATTAGCGTTTTTTAGCTATCAAGTATTTTTAAATTAAGGTCTGTACATTTTTTTAGACATAATGCTGTTGTACACTTAATAGACTACAGTATAATGTAAACATAACTTTTATATGTACTGGGAAACCAAAAAATTTGTGTGACTCACCTTATTGGGGTATTTGCTTTATTGTGGTGGTCTGGAACAAAACCTGCAGTATCTCTGAGGTATGCCTGTATGTTGATGTATTTGTGGGTGTGTATGTGTGGAGTATTTTTTTGTTCTGTGTTTTTGAGAGTCTCACTCAGTCACCCAGACTAGAGTACAGTGACATGATCTTGGCTCACTGCAGCCTCCATCCCCTGGGCTCATATGATCCTCTCACCTGAAGTAGCTGGGACTTCAGGTGCGTGCTATCATGACTGTCTAATTTTTGTATTGTTTTGTAGAGACAGGGTTTTGCCATGTTGTCAATGGTGACCTGAAGTGATCTGCCAGTGTTGGTCTCCCAAAGTGCTACAATTACCACACCTGGTTTTATGTGTATATTTCTATGTCTGTCTGTGTATTAAAAGCATAAATTCGTGCTGATATATTAAATTTTGATACCTGATAGTTTGTTCGTTCTTATGTATAATCCCTCATTTGACACCAAGAAATAGGCTGTCATTAGGCACAATATGTTACTTATTTGCTCAATTTTAGAATACATTTAAAGTAGTTTTAGAATTGTTCACCCCTGCCACTCCTAATTTAGTAACTAGAGTACAACATTTATTTGCAGCTCTTTTATTCTTTAGCCTGAGACTTGGAGTATGTAGTCAAAATACTGTGTTCCAAAGTTACCTAGGTTAGTTTCTCCCCAAACTCCTTCTCTCCCACCTTCAGTGTGATTATGTTATTATTTTTGAAATATAGTTAAGTTCATTTGTTTCTGTTTGTATTCCATTTTGGGTCTCCCATGTCCTTGTTGATTGATTGATTCCCCCATGTGCAAAATTAACATGTTTCTAAAAATCAGAACTAATGGCGAGGTGTAGTGTCTCATGCCTGTAATCTCAGCACTTTGGTAGGCCAAAGAGGGAGGATTGCCTGAGCCCAGAAGTTCAAGACCAGCCTGGGCAACATATTGGGACCCCATCTCTATAAAAAAAAAAAAAGAAGCTGGGCATGGTGGAGCACACCTGTAATCTCAGCTACCTGGGAGGCTGAGGTGTGAGGATCTACCTGTCAGCTACCTGGAATGCTGAGGTGGGAAGATTTCCTGGGCTTGAGCCCAGGAAATCAAGGTTGCAGTGAATTGTGATTGTGTCACTGTACTTCAGCCGGGGCAACATAGTGAGACTCTCTCTCTCTCTCTCTCTCTCTCTCTCACACACACACACACACACACACACACACACACACACACACACACACAGTACAGTACAGTACCTTGGTTAGAACATTGTCCTTGGGCTCTATGCCATGGGAATATATTTTAGATAAGTCTCTTAAGTACTTTTATATGTACTGGGAAACCAAAAATTTGTGTGACTCAGGAGACCTGTACAGTACCTAAGGAATTAAACTCCTTAGAAAGAGGGAGAGGGAGAAGCAATACTACTACTTTACCATGTACTAAATTCTATTCATTTGGAAACAGCATTGTAATCAATGTAGATATCTAAAGTGTTAGATCCTGTGAAGGTTATCTAGAATCCCTTTCAGTTCCAGAATTCCATGATTCCTGTGTGCCTGGACACTAGTAACTTCTAGGTTCCTTCCTTCCCATTTTTTCCCTAACTTCCCTCCCTTCCTGAAATGAAAAATGGTATCATGTTTCACATCTAATCATTTTCTACATTTTAATGAATCCATACTAATTCTGTCCAATGAACTTCTCTATGATAATTCCTTACTTTTTTTTTTTTTTTTTTGAGGGGAAGTCTCACTTTTTCCCAGGCTGGGATGCAGTGGCACAATCCGTACTCACTGCAACCTTCGCCTCCCTGGTTCAAATGATTCTCCTGCCTCAGCCTCCCAAATAGCTGGGATTAGAGGTGCCTGCCATCATACCTGGCTAATTTTTGTATTTTTAGTAGAGAAGAGGTTTCACCATGTGGCCAGGGTGGTCTCGAACTCCTGACCTCAAGTGGTCCACCCACTTCGGCCTCCCAAGTTCTGGGATTACAGTCATGAGTTACTGCACCCGGCCACTTATTTCTTTCTTTCTTTCTTTTTTTTCTTTGAGACGGGAGTCTTGCTCTGTCAGCAGGCTGGTGTGCAGTGAGTGGCACGATCTTGGCTCACTGTAAGCTCTGCTTCCTGGCCACTTACTTCTTTTTATATAATGGTAAACCAGTGCATTTGATTCAGTAAGTGATTTCAGTAATATGAAGAAGATAAGAATAATAATATAATCAAATCTGCATAGAACGAGTAGACTAGGAGCTCTGAATTTTAATCTTAATGTTATTACTGATTTTTATATGTGACTTTTGAGGAGGCTACTTAATTTTATATGTTTGTACATTAATGAGTTAAAGCATGTATTTCTATCCTCTTTCCTTATGTGTGACATTAGATTGTAAGGCAGTAATACATAGATGTTAAAGAATACTGGTCAGGCATAGGGCAAAAACATTTTTTAAGGCTTGGTCACAAAGTGAGTTTATTTAATTCTGTACACTGTAGCTGTAAAATATGTAGTAGATATAATACCATGCAAACTAGGCTGATCTGTCATTTTATATCAGGTTTTAATGACTGTATTTAAGAATTGTTTATACATCCATTCGATGTGGTCGTCCCTTGATATCTGAGGGATTGGTTCCAGGACCCCCCAAGGATATCAAAATCCACAGACACGTAAGTCCGTTGTATAAAACGGCATAGTATTTCCACGTAAACTATGCACTGTTTCCTGTATACTTTAAATAATCTAGATTACTTATTATAATGCCTAATATAATGTAAGTGCTTTGTAAACAGTTATACTGTATTGTTTAGGGAATATTTACAAGGAAAAAAAGTCTGTATGTATTCTATACAGATATGATCATCCATTTTTTAATCTGTGGTTGGTTAAGACCATGAGTGTAGAACCCACAGGTACAGAAGGCTGACTGTAGTTACTCGTAGGTTAAAAGAAGACCTTAGTGGTGGTTTAAAAATTTTTGGAATAAAAACCTTTAATGTCAAAGGTTATTAGTTTTTTCCTTGTGCTATATATGTAGCTTTGTTTTAAAAGCACATATAGCTTCATGAATGTACTGTGTCAATAGAATGTAATGGTGTCATGGATTAGATGTCCTTCCTGACCTCACACACTTCAAAATGTGTGTACCTATTTGTTCTGAGTCTTCAGCATTTTCCTGTGAATGGAACTCAGCACCCCTGAATGTTATTAACAGCATGTGTGCTACCATGGAAGAGTGCCAGTTCAGTGGCCAGTGAATAATTTAGGCATCAGCTGATGTGGTAAGATTGTATTACTTAGGACAGAGAATCTAATATGTGCTAAACTTTGACATTAAAAGGAACAAACATTTCTCTTGTGAGAAAGCATTGCATTATAAAGAATGTTGTGTATATCTAAAAACCAGTATACTAAATTAAAAATTATTTTGTGTATATATATTTATGTTTTTGAGATGGAGTCTCTCTCTGTCACCAGGCTGGAGTGCAGTGGCATCCTTGGCTCACTGCAATCTCCGCCTCCCAGGTTCAAGCGATTCCTCTGCCTCAGCCTTCCGAGTAGCTGGGACTACAGATGCGCATCACCATGTCCAGCTAATTTTTTGTATTTTAGTAGGTATGGGTGTCACCATGTTGGCCAGGATGGTCTCAATCTCCTGACCTCGTAATCTGCCCCCCTTGGCCTTCCAAAGTGCTGGGATTACAGGTGTGAGCCACTGCGCCTGGCCAATTAAATCTTTTTTAAGTTAAAAAAGTAATGGAAGTGACCGGGCTTAGTGGCTCACGCTTGTAATCTCAGCACTTTGGGAAACCGAGGCGGGTGGATCACTGAGGTCAGGACTTCGAGACCAGCCTGACCAACATGGAGAAACCCCGTCTCCACTAAAAATGCAAAATTAGCTGTGCTTGGTGGCGCATGCCTATAATCCCAACTAGTCGGGAGGCTGAGGCAGGAGAATTGCCTGAACCCAGGAGGTGGAGGTTGTGGAGAGCTGAGATCATGCTGTCACACTCCAGCCTGGGCAACAGGAGCAAAACTCCGTCTCAAAAAAAAAAAAAAGGGGGGCAATGGAAGCTCTGTCAGACAAAATTCAATAATAGAGAAAGGATATGAAGTAGGGACAATTTCTCCTTTTATATTGTGGCTGTATTTTATAATTTTACAAAATACACATTATACTTCATTTAACCAGTCCTCAATGATGTGCATTCAGTTTTTTTATTATGTCAGAGAGAACCTTTTTCTGTGTCCATGGATACTTTTAGGCACATTTTCATAATATATTTCTTTTTATTTTCTTTTGAGACGGAGTCTCGCTCTGTCGCTCAGGCTGGAGTGCAGTGGTGCGATCTCAGCTCACTGCAAGCTCCGCCTCCCGGATTCACGCCGTTCTCCTGCCTCAGCCTCCCGAGTAGCTGGGCTACAGGCACCCGCCACCTCGCCCGGCTAATTTTTTGTATTTTTAGTAGAGACGGGCGGGGAGGGGGGTTTCACCATGTTGGCCAGGATGGTCTCGAACTCCTGACCTCGTGATCCGCCCACCTCAGCCTCCCAAAGTGCTGGGATTACAGGCGTGAGCCACCGCGCCCGGCTCATAACATATTTCTAGAGGGAAAATTGTTAGGTCAAAGCATATGTACCTTTTGACCTTTTGTTCATGGACACTGCCAAATTTCCTTCAGAAATAAGCTAGTCTGGTTTACCATCTCATCAATAGTGTGAAAATGCCCTTTTCTTCACATTCTTGTCATGACAAGGATATTTCTGGTTTTTCACATTATTGGCTTTGAATAGGCAAAACCAAAACTTTTATTTTGTTTTTTGAGATGGAGTCTTGTTCTGTCGCCCAGGCTGGAGTGCAGTGGCACGATCTTGGCTCGTTGCAGCCTCTACCTCCCGAGTTCAGATGATTCTCCTGCCTCAGCCTCCCAAGTAGCTGGGATTACAGGCTCATGCCACTATACCTGACCAACTTTTGTATTTTTTGGCAGAGGCAGGGTTTCACCATATTGGCCAGGTTGGTCTCGAACTTCTGACCTTAAGTGATCTGCCCGCCTCAGCCTCCCAAAGTGCTGAAATTACAGGCTTGAACCACCATGCCTGGCCTATTTTTAATTTTAATTTTTCACTACTCTGTATTACCTTGAAATAAGTTTTAGGTCTGTGTTCTCTTTCTTCCTTTTTTTTTTTTTTTTTTTGAGACGGAGTCTCGCTCAGTCGCCCAGGCTGGAGTGCAGTGGCACGATCTTGGCTCACTGCAAGCTCCGCCTCCTGGGTTCACACCATTCTCCTGCCTCAGCCTCCCAAGTAGCTGGGACTACAGGCGCCCGCCACCAAGCCCAGCTAATTTTTGCATTTTTAGTAGAGACTAAAGTTTAGAGTTTCACCGTGTTAGCCAGGATGGTCTCGATCTCCTGACCTCGTGATCCACCGCCTCGGCCTCCCAAAGTGCTGGGATTACAGGCGTGAGCCACCGCGCCTGGCCTGTTTCTCTCTTTCATATGTTATTAAGGTAGACACTCTTATATGAGGAATAAGAATCTAAAAGTAAACAGTTCATAAAATAATGATATTTACTGACTGCTTAGGTTCAGCCACTGTGCTAGAAACTTTACATAATTACCCTTTACTCTGACACCAACCATAATAGATGATAATACTATCTTCATTTTACAAATAGGGACATTGAGATTCAGGTATGTTAAGCAGCTTGTCCAATGGTGTACAGCTAATAAACTGCAGAGCTATGATTTGAGCTCAGTTGTGGATCTCTATTCCCCACAATCCTCCAGGGATTTTCTCTCATCTTCCTGAAAATCTCTCAGAGACACTGATGAGTTATTTGTTAATCACCAAATCTGGTGGATTTTTTTGTTTATTTGTTTTTTAAGTTCTCATCTGGTTGAACCTTTATCATTCAGCACAATTAGTGCTATATTTTATTGAAACTTTCTTTCCTGGCTTCCTAAACAATTTTTTTTTTTTTTTTTTTTTTTTTTTGAGACAGAGTCTCGCTCTGTCATCCAGGCTGGAGTGTAGTGGTGTGATCGTGGCTCACTGCAGCTATATGTCACCCAGGCTGGTCTTGGACTCCTGGGCTCAAGCGTTCCTCTTGCCTCAGCCTCCTGAGTAGTTGGGACTACCCGGCTGGAAGCATGTAACTTTAAAGCTGAAGATATTTTAGAAAACGTTTACACAGGCATTTGTCTAACTTAATTTATAGAAGAGGCAACTGAAATCCAATATACTTAAATGAGAATTGGTGTATCAACATTTATAGATAACTCTTTTACTTAATTTTTATGTGTATGTTATAGGAATGTATTTGATTTTGAGTAATAGTAAAGTGAAAATACAATTATACTTCTAAGGAAAGCATTCATTGTAATGATTAAATATAATTGGAGAAATTGTCAATTTGTGATTGTAAAAACAGGATACCATTTTCAAACAGAATACTTAGAAAATAAATTCATTGAGGAAATTTTTGCTTGTAATATGCTTTTGAAGCTGTCTAACATGACAGAAATGTGTTTAAATTTATTAAAGATTTTACTTGCTCTGAATTGCTTTTTTTTAAAAAAATTTTAAGTCATAAAACTATGAAACAATATACTTATGTCTGATAGTGCTAAATAATAAGTAATTATATGTCCGTATTTATTCACAGGCTTATAATTTTAGTTCTGCCACTTATTGTGTCACCCTGAGCAAGTTGTTTGAACTTTCTTGACCTCAATTTAGTCATCTGTAATGTAATGATGATAGTAACTACCTCACAGGTTGTTGTGAAGGTTAAACTCCATAATGTATATAAAGTATTTAATACAGTCTTAGGGCATTGTGTACATTTTATAGGTAGAAGCTATTAAAGTGGCATGGTTTAAAAGAAAATTATACAGTAGTAATGATATGATGATAGGGAGTCTCCCATAGTTGTTTCCTGGTAGCCTGCTTTTGGTATTATGTGCTGCTGTTGCTTTTCAGAGAAGAATCTTTGAAAGCTTACAAGAAGTGGCTTTGTATGAATAATGATAGATGCATCCACTTTTTTTTTTTTTTTTTTGCGATGGAATCAGTCGCCCAGGCTGGAGTCCAGTGGTGTGATCTCGGCTCACTGCAACCTCCGCCTCCCGGGTTCACGCCATTCTCCTGCCGCAGCCTCCCCAGTAGCTGAGACTACAGGCGCCTGCCACTGTGCCTGGCTAATTTTTTGTATTTTTAGTGGAGACGGGGTTTCACCGTGTTAGCCAGGATGGTCTTGATCTCCTGACCTCGTGATCTGCCCGCCTCGGCCTCCCAGAGTCCTGGGATTATGGGTGTGAGCCATCACGCTTGGCCAGATGCATCCATTTTAAAATAAACTATCTTATTGAATTGTAAGATAGTTTAATGTGTACAAGTAGTATGAAAACAGCATGGTAAACATTTATAATAATGAACACACTTATATAACCACTAGCCCAGGCTGGAGTGCAGTGGCGCGATCTCTGCTCACTGCAAGCTCCGCCTCCCAGGTTCACGCCATTCTCCAGCCTCAGCCTCCTGAGTAGCTGGGACTACAGGCACCTGCCACCACGCCCGGCTAATTTTTTTTTAATTTAATTTTATTTTTTTTGTATTTTTAGTAGAGATGGGGTTTCACCGTGTTAGCCAGAATGGTCTCGATCTCCTGACCTCATGATCTGCCCACCTTGGCCTCCCAAAGTGCTGGGATTACAGGCGTGAGCCACCGTGCCCAGCCTGCAGTGTTTTGACTTTATATACATACTTGGTTGGTTTATTCTTGTTGGGGTGTGTGTGTATGTGTGTGTGAGTGAGACAGTGAGTGATTTTAAAAGATATTCTCCTTATGAAACCTTTGGGAAAATGTCTTCAATTTTATGGCTTGCTTTTGATTGCCATTTGTGTCCTATTTAAGAAGTGTTTACCTTCTCTGATATTTTCCTGTTTCCTTTTTAAAGCTTTATTCTTTCACCTTTTACATTTATATTTGCCACCCATCTGGAATTGATTTTTGTGTATGATATGAGGTAGAGATTAAGATGCATTGTTTTTCCCATATGGCTATCCCTAAACTGAGCATTATTTATTATTTTACTGCATAGCAGTGACAGCTGCCATATTCATGAATCAGGTGACCTTATATGTGTGGGTCTGTTTTTGGACTCTTTATTCATCATTTTGACTGTTCTTCTGCCTGTGTCAGTGTCATTACCATAACTGATGGTGTAAATCCTCTTGATTGTTCTTCAAGGGCCTATTTTTTTGTCCTTTGCATTTCTAGATGAATTTTATAAACTGTAAATTTCCGCAAAACTATTTTATTTTCAACGTATATTTTCTCCTAAGTATGTTTTGAGAGTTACTTTCTGTCAGCACTTTAATTATATCATTCCATTTAATTCTGCCTTCTATTATTTCTATAGAAAATTGGCTACTTTGATGGCAATATGTCGTCTTTCCCCCTCTGGCTTCATTTAGGGTTTTTCTTTGTCTTTTGTTTAAGCACTTGATCTACAGGTGTGTGCCTAGGGGTGTGTGTGTGTGTGTGTGTGTGTGTGTGTGTGTGTGTATGTGTGTGAGTGAGAGAGAGATTCTACTTGGGGTTTATAGAGCTTCTTGAATCTCTTAATAGCTTTCCCCAGTTTTGGAAAATTCTCAGGCAGTATCTCTGCAAGTATTTCTTTTAACTTTTTTTTCTTGTTGTTAACATTCGTTTTCTCTTTCTCCTTTGCTTCTGGCATTTTAGTTCTATATATATAAGACTTTAAAAATGATCTGTGTATTTCTAATGCTTTCCCTTCCCTCAATACTTTTTTTATATTTCCTTTTACTGTTTTCTGTTTCAATCTGTGTATTTTCAGTCTGGCCTATCGTTTAAAATTCCTCTTCTCACCAATATTTTACTGTGAAACTTTTAAAAAATAATAGTAATAATAAAATAAAAAAGATGGGTTTGTGAACAAAAGTTCTCTGAAAAGGAATTTAGAGGAAAGAGGGTTTATTAAAGTGAGCAGTTTGCAAACTAGGGAAGACCTAGCCTTCTGTGTAAAATGAAGATGCTTTCCAGAGATCAAAGAGAGGGATTATCTTTATTTATTTTTTATTTATTTGCCCAGAGATCACCCTCAACCTGAGGGAGGGATGCTCTTTTATAGAGGTCCCACCCAGGTTCCCACTCAGGTCCATTTATGCAAATGGAGGATAAGAACTTGCTCCCTTTTTCCTTCCTTCCCTCCCCTTCATTAGAGACGGGGTCTTGCCATGTTGCCCAGCCTGGCCTCCAACTTGTGGCCTCAAGTGATCCTCCCACGTTGGTCTCCTAAAGTGTTGGGATTACGGGAGTGTCACCACACCCAGCCCAAACTTGCTTAGTTCTGATTGGTTGACTGATTGGTTCAGGCAGAATATATAGGAACAGGAAGCTATGAAAGTCCCAAAGTTAAACAGACATGTAAGTTTTCCTGGAACTCATAGTAAGTGTGTGACCTCTAGTCAGCAAAAATGGCTACTTGACTCTATTTTCAATTTCGACCCAGTTAGCCACTCAGGATCCATCTTGAAGGATTGGCTCTTTCAGGGTTCACAGATTATACATCAAACACACATACACCCATCACTTGGATTCTACAGTTAACATTTTGCAACATTTATCCCATCTTTCCCTCTATCCATTTATCAATCCATCTTTATGAGGCAATTCAAAGTAAGTTATAGATACCAGTACACTGTACTGCTAAACACTTCAGCATGTATATCATAAAGTAAAGCTTAATTTTTGTTTATGGTTCTTTTTTTGGAGGTAAATTTTATATATGGTGAGATGTACAGGTGGTATTTATTAGTCAAGTTATGGGTAGCCATTTGTTGAATTTGTTTTTTAAAAAGTAGATTCCAACTTCCTGCTGAAGTTCTCTGCCATTCCATCCATTTTCTTGAAGATTTCTATTGTTATTTTAAAGTTCCTGTTTTAAAATTTCAGTAGCTGGATAACTGTGGGGATGCTTCTACCAATATCTTTTCCCCCATTGGTTTTTGGCATTTGATTATATTTCTTGTTAAGACTGACAACTTTGTTTTTTAGCATTGGTCCTTGGGTATGAAAAATTATTGACATATGCTGTTCAATATGGTAGCCACTAATCACTGTGGCTGACTGGCTATCTATCTATCTATCTGTCTATCTGTCTGTATGTCTGTCTATTGAGAAAGAGGGTCTTGCTGTGTCACGGAGTACAGTGGCATCATCTTGGCTCACTGTAACTTCCGTGTCCCAGGTTCAAGTGATTATCCTGCCTCTCAGCCTCCTGAGTAGCTGGGATTACAGGTGTGCACCACCACGACCCAGCTAATTATTGTATTTTTAGTAGAGATGGGGTTTTGCTATGTTGGCCAGGCTGGTCTCAAACTCCTGGCCTCAAGTGATTCGCCCAACTTGGCCTCCCAGAGTGCTTGGATTACAGGTGTGAGCCACCATGCCCAGCCTATTTTAAGTTTAAATTAATTAAAATTAAATAAATTTTACAATTCAGTTCCTCAGTTACATTAGCACATTGAAATATTGAGCACATTTCAGGTGCTCAATAGCTACATGTGCAGATAGAGCTAGTACAAATAGTACAGATAAGGAACATTTCCATTCTTGCAGAAAGTTCTGTAGGACAGCGGTATGCTAATGAGTCTACATGAAATCTTCCTCCAGAGAAAATGCAGTTTTATGCTGGAAGGCAGATCAAGTAGGTAGATCATGTTATTCTAAGGGAGACCGGTCTATTTCAGTTTGTCTTTGTTCTAGTAGTTCAGCCTTTTGTGGTTTCGCTTGAAAAGCCTGAGGCATCTGCCAAGGCCGCTCTTCCTTGGTAAGTTCTGAATTCCAGGTTTTGTTTTGCCAGCCCAGTGGGATGGCTGCAGGCTCTTGACTGCTACTTACTGTTCAGCCTCTATGCCTTACTTTGAATTGGTGACCACCTTAAGGATATGTAAGGCTCACTTTAGTTAAGGTTTCTCTTTACTCTGGGATTTTATTCTCTCAGGTCCTGGCTGTCTTGTCTGTTCTCTGATGACTTTGCACATTCTTTTTAAAATTGTTTTTTGTTTTTCTGAGATGAAGTCTTGCTCTCTGGCCCAGGCTAGAGTACGGTGGTGAGATCACAGCTCACCATAGCTGGTGACCCCCTGGGCTCCAGTGATCCTCCCACCTCAGCCTCCTGAGTGGCTAGGACCACAGGCATGTGCCACAATACCTGACTCATTTTTTTTCATTTTGTGTAGAGACGAAGTCTTGCAGCCCAGACTGGTCTCAACTGCTGGGCTCAAGTGATCCTCTAACCTTGACCCCCCAAAGTGCCAGGATTACAGGTGTCAGTCCACCACGCCTGGCCTTTTTTGTTTGTTTGTTTTTTAATAGACTATTTTGTCGAGTACTTTTAGGTTCTCAGAAAAATTGAGCAGAAAGTACTGAGTTCCTGTATACCCCCTGCCTCTGTACACATACAGCCTGCCACTATTGACATCCTGTACCACAGTGTACATTTGTTAGAATTGATAAACCTCCATTGATGCATTGCTATCACTCAAAGTCAGAAAACACACCCTTTTTTGTTTTTGTTTTTAAAGAGATGAAGTCTTGGCCATGTGCAGTGGCATATACCAGTAATCCCAGCACTTTGGGAGGTTGAGGCAGGAGGATCACTTGAGGCCAGGAGTTCATGACCAGCTTGGGCAACATAGCAAGACCCTGTCTCTACACACACACACACACACACACACACACACACACACCATGAAAAAACACGCCTTTTAATTTTTTTGTATGTGTGTGTTTTGTAGAGACAGGGTCTTGCTATGTTGCCCAGGATGGTCTTGAACTCCTGGCCTCAAGCTATCCTTTTGCCTCAGCATCTGGAGAAGCTTCAACTACAGACGTTCACCACTGTCTGGCTACACATAGCTATTTTTATGTGTATATTTTTTCTAGCTTTTATAGTTGTTCAGTATCCTTCCATTTTCTTTTAAATTAGACAGAATACAATTCAGTATATTTGAAGGTGCCTTGATGGCTCCTGGCAGTTCTCTAGACTGTTATTTGTTGGGATTACTGGTTTTGATAGGAAATTATGCAGGGTGTGTTATATGGAGGAGTATTATATTTTCATGTTCACTTTAATCCCACTCTTCTATAGAGTTGGCTAATGTTGTTGGCTATTCCATATGATATCAAAAACCTGAGAATTTCATTTAAAATACAGATTAAAATGGAATGTATTTGGGGAGCATTGTGTCTGTATATTTTGCATTCATTGAATACATCTTTAAGGAGTGATTTAAGTTTGTAAAAGAATCTGCCAGGGATTGTATGAAATATACAAATGAGAGACAGTTTCTGATCTTTCCAGTCTTCTTAACAGAGTTGATAAGATACATATATAAATATTATGAGGACTCTCATAATGTGTAGAGGGCACATTTTATTTCTAATATGGTTTACAATTTAAGTTTTTGTCTTGCCACTATGATTTATTGTCCCTGGGGAAATCACTCAAGCACTCTTAACTTGTGATGCTTTTGGGTTTAAGGGAGATTAGTTATGTGCCAAGTGTTTTACTTGGTTTTATTGTCACAATAATCCAGAAAGGCAAGTATATTTCTCATTTACAAATGAATGAATTGAGGCTGCAGTGACGTTTACCATTCGCATAAGGCATTGAGTTTGTGAGTAACTGCCAGAGTTGGGATTTGAATTTAGTTCTCTGTAACTCCAAAGTCTGTATTTACTTGATTATGCCAGCACATAACAATTGTTCTAAGAATCATTAATAGGTGTTACTTGAAAAATTGATGGTAATAATATGTTTTCTAATAAGCGCCTTGAAAAAATCAAGTGTAAGATAGCATCACTCCTGTAGTAATCCTGCTAAAAATTAACTGAATTTTCTTATGAGAAAATATTAAATAAACACCAATTGAGGGATATTATACAAAATAACTGGTATGTATTCTTAGAAAATGGTAGTGTCATGAAAACCACAGAAATACCAGGGAGCTATTCCAGATAAGCAAAACTAAAGAAACATGAATCTGGGATTTATTTTTTTTTAAAGTATTGTTTGCTATAAAGGAAGACATTATTGGGACAGTTGGCAACATTGAATTGTAATATTGTATTAATTTCCTGATTTTGACAAATATACTGTATCTATGCAAGAGCTTGTTTTGGGGAAGTACACACTGAATGAAGCATTTAGAAGTAAAGGGGGGGCCGGGCGCGGTGGCTCAAGCCTGTAGTCCCAGCACTTTGGGAGGCCGAGATGGGCGGATCACGAGGTCAGGAGATCGAGACCATCCTGGCTAACATGGTGAAACCCCGTCTCTACTAAAAAATACAAAAAACTAGCCGGGTGAGGTGGCGGGCGCCTGTAGTCCCAGCTACTCGGGAGGCTGAGGCAGGAGAATGGCGTGAACCCAGGAGGCGGAGCTTGCAGTGAGCTGAGATCCAGCCACTGCACTCCAGCCTGGGGCGACAGAGCGAGACTCCGTCTCAAAAAAAAAAAAAAAAAAAAAAAAAGTAAAGGGGTACAGTGTCTGCCACTTAACTCTCAAACAGTTCAGAAAAATTATATTTGTGTGTATATATAAAAGAGAGAAAGAGTTAAGGCAAATGGAGTAAAGTGTTAACATTTGGGGAATCTAGTTGAGGGGTATTATCAGAATTGTGCTATTTTTTGCAACTTTTCTGTAAGTCTAAAATTATGTCAACATGATCAGTTAAAAGGAAAAAAAAGTATAGGAAAAATACTAATGATTTTTCTAGCCATTAAGTGATACTTTAAGAAATGGTGTGCTCCAGAGCACCATGAGATTATGTGAGATCACCTGATGAACCAGTGTGTCATTTTCTGTGTGCTCATTTATGCACAAGTGCCTGGTCTTATGGTTAAATAATGCATTTATTTTATTATTTATTTATTTATTTTAAAAAAATTTTTTGAGAGGGTCCGGACTGGAGTGCAGTGGTATAAAGACAGCTCACTGCAACTTTGACTTCCTGGGCTCATGCGATCCTCCTGCCTTGGCTTCCCAAGTAGCAAGTAGCTGGGACTGCAGGTGTGCATGATGATGCTTGTATAGATGGGGCCTTGCTCTGTGCCCAGGCTGGTCTCGTACTCCTGGGCCCAAGCAATCCTCCTTCCATGGACTCCCAAGATGCTGGGATTACAGGCATGAGCCACTGCACCTGGCTGAATAATGCATTTAATAGTTCATAAAATAAAAAATGATTTATCTACATGGTGGTGAGGAGCTTGAACTGTCACTCAGACTACATAGGTTTGTATAAGCCCCACCATTCACTAACTGAGAGATCATGAAAAGTTACTTTTTTTTTTTTTTTTTTTGAGGCGGAGTCTCGCTCTGTCGCCCGGACTGGAGTGCACCCGGACTGGAGTGCAGTGGCCGGATCTCAGCTCACTGCAAGCTCCGCCTCCCGGGTTTACGCCATTCTCCTGCCTCAGCCTCCCGAGTAGCTGGGACTACAGGCGCCCGCCACCTCGCCCGGCTAGTTTTGTATTTTAGTAGAGACGGGGTTTCACTGTGTTAGCCAGGATGGTCTCGATCTCCTGACCTCGTGATCCGCCCGTCTCGGCCTCCCAAAGTGCTGGGATTACAGGCTTGAGCCACCGCGCCCGGCCGAAAAGTTACTTTTGCACTTAGTTTTCTCATGTCTCAAATGGGATAATGTATCTACCTCAAAGGGTTTTGTTAGGATTAAGTGAGATGGTGAATGTAAAACATTTAGCACAGAATCTGACTCTAGGCTGGGCGGGGTGGCTCATACCTGTAATTCCAGTACTTTGGGAGGCTGAGGTGGGTGGATCACTTGAGGTCAGGAGTTCAAGACCAGCCTGGCCAATGTGGTGAAAACTCGTCTCTACTAAAAATACAAAAAAATTTACCCAGGCATGGTGGCAGGTGCCTATAATCCCAGCTACTTGGGAGGTTGAGGCAGGAGAATCACTTGAACCCGGGAGGCAGAGGTGCAGTGAGCCAAGGTGGTGCCACTGCACTCCAGCCTGGGTGACAGAGAGAGACTCCGTCTCAAAAAAAAAAAAAAAAAAACCAAAACGAAAAAAGACTCTGACTCTAATAAGTATTCAATCAACATTTTAAATTATTGTTAATGATTATTACAAAGTTAGAAAGTTAAATCATTTATTGCAGTTAAATAATTTTTGTTTTCTGATTTAGCCTAAACTTACCTAATAGATTATGAATGAGCCTCTGTTGGTGTTTTACTGACGATACATTATAATTTTAAATATACTTCATAGTCAGATAAATTTAAGACATAATTGGATTGTTCCATACTTACCTCCTAATCACCTGTAAAATAAGGATACTTACATTTATTTTATGTTATACAATAAGATATTCAAAAAGATTGTAAAATCCAAATGCAATACAAATACGTAGTACTAATAATATAGTGCATATATATGAGCTGTGATAATCATACATTAATTTTTCGACATTAACATGTAAAGAACAGATACATGCTACCTCAGTTACTGACATGTTTTGTCTTTATTTTCCACAGATACTTTTTGTGTTACCCTACCAATCTGGTCCCTTAGCTTCTCTCTCTTGATGTATGTTAGTAATGTTCTCACAGTTTTCTCTTACATATCATGAGATTTTTGATAGCATCTTGCTCTGTTGCCCAGACTGGAGTGCAGTGGCGTGATCTCGACTCACTGCAACCTTCGCCTCCCGGGCTCAAGCAATTCTTATGCCTCAGCCTCCCGAGTAGTGGGGATTACAGGCACGCGCCACCACACCTGGCTAATTTTTGTATTTTTAGTAGAGACAGGGCTTCACCATGTGAACTTTGGGAGGCTGAGGTAAGGGGATCACTTGATCTCCTGACCTCGTGATCCACCTGCCTGGGCCTCCCAGAGTGCTAGGATTATAGGCGTGAGCCACTGCCCCTGGCCCTAGCTAAGTTGTTTATTTGTAGAGACAAGGTCTCGCTGTGTTGCCCAGCCTTGTCTCGAACTTCTGGACTCAAGCTGTCTGCTTGCCTTGGCCTCCCAAAGTGATGGGATTACAGATGTGAGCCACTGTGCCTGGCCCTGACTCCTACTTTTATAAAATATTAGATATTGATCAGTCATAGAAATGCAAATTATTGCTGTGTTCATCTTTTTTGGTAGTGGGCTGTAAACTATATTTGTGGCATATTGGTAACAATATTAAATCTTTGCTGTCTTCTATCCTCCATCTCTTGAGTATAAAATTTAATAGGCTTTGAAAATATTTGTTATTGCTGTTATTCTTTGTACTTGGTGCTTTGATCTGGATCATTGTCCTGCATACTTAAAAGATTAAGTGGCCTTTCAATAAGGATATTTTGAATTGTGATATTTTTAGTCTAAGACACAAACTACATTTGAATGAGTATCTATTTTAAGAGCCTGTACTTTGATTACATTTCAACATGTAATTGTAACACGGATAGTTGTGGTTATAGAGTCATAAAAACAATCTGCATAAACGTCCAATATTCTGTAGTGATGTTATTTTTTCTTATATCAAAAACATTCATAACAAAAAATACTTGTAGAAGCAGTTGATCATCTGTTTTGAAATCTGTCTACCTTTCTAAGAATGTTGAGGGTTTGTTGCTTGTTTTAAAAAAGCACCATTCTATGGGATATTGAAAAAGCTGCTTTAACCTGAAATAAACTCACTAGTAGTATTTTGATAGTCATCCTTCTGTTAAAGGTCCACTTGTGGAAATGTTGTTCTATATTTTCATAAATTTTAGTTGCATTATGATTTGGAAGGAGTCTTGCAGGTACTGTAATGTAAATTCCCCTGTTATGCTAAAAGAATCTCCTTTATGGTGTCCTCTACACAGCAACAGAACCTGGAAGGGACATCTCCAATATTCCTTTCCTCCTGAGGCAACACATTCCCACTTCAAATACATGTATTAGAAAATTGTTCCTGGCTGGGCATGGTGGCTCACACCTGTATTCCCAGAACTTTGGGAGGCTGAGGTAAGGGGATCACTTGAGGCCAGGAGTTTGAGACCAGCCTGGGCAATGTAGCAAGACCTTGTCTCTACAAAAAATAAAAACATTTGCTGGGCATGGTGGTGCACGCCTGTAGTCCCAGCTACTTGGGATGCTGGAGGGAGAAGGATTGCCAGACCCTGGAGGTTGAGACTGCAGTAAGTTATGATTGTATCACTGCACTCCAGCCTGGACTGTAGAGCAAGACCCCATCACAAAACAACAACAACAACAAAAACCCCAGAAAATTGTTCCTTATAATAAATAAAAATAAATGATTCACTTAAGATCTAATTTGATACTTATAATAAGAAAAATAGTAAATTCCTATAAAGTCTCAATGACTGACATTTTTAAACATTAATCTTTTTTATTATATGTTTAATTAATTAAATTTTTTTGAGACAGAGCCTTACTCTGTTGCCCAGGCTGGAGTGCAGTGGTGTCATCTTGCTTGCTGCATCTTGCTTGCTTCATCTGTTGCCTCCTAGGTTCAAGGAATTCTCGTACCTCAGACTCCCTAATAGCTGGGATTACAGGTGTATACCACCATGCCTGGCTAATTTTTGTATTTTTAGTAGAGATGGGGTTTTGCCGTATTGGCCAAGGCTGGTCTTGAACTCCTGACCTCAAGTGATCCTCCTGCCTCAGCCTCCCAAAGTACTGGGATTACAGGTGTGAGCCAGTGTGCCTGGCCCTAATTTTTTTTTTTTTTTGAATCTCGCTCTGTTGCCCAGGCTGCAGTTCAGTGGCACAATCTAAGCTCCCTGCAGTCTCGCTCAGGCTGTCCTCCCACCTCAGCTCCCCAAGTAGCTGGGACCACAGGCACATACCACCACGCTCAGCTAATATTTTTTTACAAAATTGTTTTGTAGAGACAGAGTCTCCATATGTTACCTGGGGTGGTCTTGACCTCCTGGTTCAAGTGATCCCTCCCAGCTTGGCCTCCCAAAGTGTTGGGATTACAGACGTGAGCTACTGCACCTGGCCAATCTTATTTTATAGTATGAGATGCTTGTTTTAGAAACAATAGAATATTGTGGAAATATATAGCATTTCCTACTCCTTGCTAGGTTGATTCCTCATTGATTATTGCTGATACAACTTAGGTGTGTATCCTTCTATTTGCTGTGCTTGTACAAACACTTGTTTATCTGTGCCTGCATTTTATAACCACTTTAGGTCTTTGCTATCTTTTGTTACAATTATAGGGCTTTAACTTGTAAGAATTTGTTGAGTGCATGATGAACTGGTATCTGTGACTAATCACACCTACTGACTAGTAGATGGTCACATCCACTGTTGAGCTCATTTCCTAACTGCCTCTGTAAAAAGATGTTACAGTCATCTTTAGGAACTCTGCATCTCCCAAAATAAGAACTTTGTTTTAACTAAGAGGTATTTAGAGGATGTCTGTGTATTTAATGTGAAAGATTTTATGGTTAAGGTGAGTAAATGCTTAAATAACAGGAAGAGTTCAGTAAAATGTCTGCTAGAATTCTCTTAAGTATGTTTATATTTTACATTTCCTGATTAGTTTTAAAATCAAAGGTGATAGGTTTAAAGAGAAAGAGTGGATTATTGAGAAATACAGCATCTGAGTGTGAGCACTTCCATTAAGATAAAAGTCCAATAGTTTATTTTTAATTTTTTTTTTAAATTTTTTGCAGAAATGGGGGTCTCACTATGTTGCCCAGGCTGGTTTCGAACTCCTGACCTCAAGCAATCCTCCCATGTTGGCCACCCAAAATGCTGGGATTATAGGCGTGAGCCACAGTGCCTGGCCCAAAAATCCAGTAGTTTTAGGGATCATAGGAATTATTAAGGTGTAGTGCTTAAAAGCATGGATTTTGAAGCCATAAAACCTGCATTTGAGTTCCAGCTGCACCTCTTATTAGCTGTGTGACCTTAGGCAGGTTACTTACCCTTTGTCTGTTTCTTCATCTATTAAAAGGGTTTATATGAATATCAAATGGGTTAATACTTAAAAAATGCTTACAACATTGCTTGGTTCATAGTATTATGTTGGTACTTTATTACTGTTACTGTGTATTTTAAAAAGGATTTATATAGGATGAAAAGTTTGGTTTAAAAAATGCCAGCAAAATCTCTCTGTCTCTTCCCTTTTTCTTTTGATTGTCGTAGAAATCTAAAGACCAGTTAATCATAAAAGGAACATAACAGATGTTTTCTCATACTATAGAACTATTAGAAAATATAGGCCAGTATTTTCCTGCTCTGTAGAAAATAAAATCAGAGGATATCTTTATTGAATTGCCAAAAATAACTTCTGGGCCAATTTCTGGGTTTTCTGTTCATTTGGTTTCCTGTGTTAGTTTGAATCAAAAGATTTTATGATTTAAGATGAAATGGAATAGAGAAAGAGGCTTTAGAATCAGGGGGTTTAAATTTAAATCCCAGTCCCACCACTTTCTGAGTAACTTTGGGCAGTGTATTTGTTATCTGTTGCTGTATGACAAACAATTCCAAAACTTAGTTGCTTCAGAAACAATGATTTATTATTTCTCATTCTGTGGATTGGCTGTACTCAACCCAGGGGTTCTTCTGTTTCATGTAGAACATTTTGTTTACCCAAATTTTTGGTCTTGGGTAGAAGAAAAATGCAGTAATCTGTTTTTAAAACATTTTCTTTAAATGAAATAATGCTCATGCCTGTAATCCCAGCACTTTGGGAGGCCGAGGCGGGCGGATCACGAGGTCAAGAGATCGAGACCATCCTGGCCAATATTGTGAAGCCCCAGCTCTACTAAAAATACAAAAAATTAGCTGGGTTGGTGGCAGGCACCTGTAATCCCAGCTACCTGGGAGGCTGTGGCAGGAGAATTGCTTGAACCCGGGAGGCGGAGGTTGCAGTGAGCCGAGATCACGCTCTTGCACTCTAGCCTGGGCAAAACGAGCAAAACTCCATCTCAAAAAAAAAAAAAGTCATGATACCTGGCACATTGTTAAAGCTCAGTAAATAGTATTTTTTTTTTTAATTATGTAGTCGTAAAACAGTTGTCCCTAGTGCAAAATGACTTTGTAACAGTCCATTGGTTCATACTTGTTCAGCTCATATATCGGTGATGTTCAACAACATTTTCTTTGCTTTCCTGAATGAATGATGTATGCTTTTAGCTTTTGTTGGTTGATCGTTTCATTGAACAAATAATGAAGTGTTTTATATGTTGGGAATATAGCATTAAAAGAATTAAAGTTCTTGCCCCCATGGAATTTATATTCTAGTGGGGGCAGAGAGGAAATAGATAATAAGCCATTGTATTTATCAGTTAATGACAAGTGCTATAGAGAACAGTCAAGCGGATAAAGGAAGAAAGGCAAGTGCCATGTGTTGGTGAGGGCTTACTCTTCTATTTAAGGTGGTCAGGGAAGGCCTTTCTAGTAACATGACTGTTAAGCAGTAATACAGAGTAGGAGGAAGGGATCAAGTCTTGCTATTCTCTCTGTCTGGAACTCTCTTCTCCCAGATATTTTTAAATGCAAAGGTCTTGAGGCAGGAACTATGGTTTGAAACAGTAAGGAGGCTAATGTGACTGGACCAGAGCAAGCAAGTGGGAGAATGGTAGGAAGTTTCAGATGTACCTAAGGGCTGCACCTTGTAGGCCATTGTGAGGAATTGAGATAGGAAGCTATCAGGGTTTTGAGGAGAAGAGTGACATGGTCTAATTTATGTATTAAATGGGTCACTCAAGCTGCTAGATTGAGAATAGATGGCAGAAGGTAAGGACAGAAGCAAAGAACAGGAAGCTCTTGTAATAACAGATGGAGGTGATGGGGGGTTGGATTAGAGTGGTAACAGGGAAGGTGGTTACATTGTGAGGAATTTGACTTTTTCTGTGATAGGAAGCCAGTTGGGATTTTGAGGAGAGGAATGACATGGTCTGATTTGTGTACTAAATGGATCACTCAGACTGCTAGAATGAGAAGAGATGGTAGAGGATAAGGACAGAAGCAAGAACAGTTAGGAAGCTCTTGCAGTAATCCAGATGAGAGGTGATGGTGGTTTGGATCAGGGTGGTAGCAGTAAAGGTAGCTACATTCTATTAATAGATACACTGTATTTTGAAGATAGAGTCAATGGAATTTGCTGATGTGGGAAATGAGAAAAAGAGAAGAGTTAAATCTGATTCTCACGGAGGCCTGAGAAACTGAAAGAATAGAATTGTCGTTTACGGACTTGGCTAAGACTGTGACAAAAGTGAGTTTGGGGGAATCAGGAGTTCTTTCTGAACACATTCAGTTTGAGATGCCTAATAAACATTCAAGAAGTGCTGAGCCGACAATTGGACTGACAAGTCTGGAGTTAAAGAGAAAGGCCTGAGTTGGAGATGGACATTTGGGAGTCTTAAGAATAGAGGTGGTTATTTAGAGACGTGACAGGATGAGATCATGTAAGGGAGGTAAATGCCCAAAGGGAAGATAGATGCCAAAAAACTGAGCCTTCAGGTACCCCAAAGTTTAAACGTTGGGAAAATGAACTAGTGAAGCAATCTGAAAAGGGTGTGCTAGTGAGATAAGGAGGAGAACGAAGAGTTCCGGTGTCCTGGAATTCAAGTGCAGGTAGATTAATAATCAGCTGTGTTGAATACTGCAAGTCAAGTAGATTGAGGACATGGCAAATGCAGTGATTTAGTGACCTTGATAAGAGCTATCTGGGTGGAACGATAGGATAATGAAAGCCTTTTCAAATGAGTTCAAGATGGCGGTACAGTTGGAGGCAGCTTGTATAATAAACAGTGCTTTCAAGAAGGATTGGTGTAAAATGGGAACAGAAAAAGGGGTGATGGCTGAAGGAGGATATATCATCAAGAGTTTTTTTCTTTTCCTTTATTTTTCCAAGGTGGAGATCTAGAATTGTCCTATAGAGAAAGAGATATTGGTAATGAGAGTGAGAAATTGGAGTGATGTACTTCAGTAGGTAAGCATAGATGTCTTAGATAGAAGCATTACACTAACAGCTGCAAGTGGTTTAGTAGATGTGGTATGAATGTGGAAGCTGTCTTTCAGATTACATCTATTTATTTTAGTAAAGTAGAATATAAGGACAACAGTGAGGATGAGGAGGAGGTGGAGGTTTGAAAAGAGGAAATGTGAAGTAGGACAGTGAGTATGAATAGTTTACAGGAATGTATATACTGCTTTACATTTCACACACATTCTTTTACTTAGTCCTTTAGATAATCTTCTGAGTATGTAAGGTTAGTAAAACCCTGTTTTAAATATGAAAATACTAAGGCTTAGGTAAATTACTCGCTATTAAGGGGAGAGCTGTGTATCTACTCCTGAGTGTTTGAAATCTAGCTCTATTTAGGTGATTTTTATTATGTGAAATCAATGCTTCCTTACCAGGCTCCAGTATTTGTCTTCCCAGAGTTTTTCTTCATACATTCCCAACTTTTTATTTTACTTTTATTTTTATTATTATTTTTTTGAGACAGAGTCTAGCTCTGTTGCCCAGGCTGAAGTGCAGTGGCGCGATCTCGGCTCACTGCAACCTTTGCCTCCCAGTCTGAAGCAAATTCTCGTGCCTCAGCCTCCCGAGTAGCTGGGATTACAGGTGCACACCACCACACCTGGCTAATTTTTGTATTTTAGTAGAGACGGAGTTTCACCATGTTGGCCAGGCTGGTCTTGAATTCCTGACCTCAAGTGATCCTCCCGGCTTGGCCTCCAAAAGTGCTGGGATTACAGGCGTGAGCTACCATGCCCGGCCAGATTCCATTTATATGAAATGTCCGGAATAGGCAAATCTATAGAAACAGAAAGTGGATTTGTGGTGGCCTAGGGATGGAGAGGTTTGGGGAACTGGAGAACTGACTTCTAGTGGACAAAATGAACATTGTTTTTCAACTTAACCACTTTAACATAAATTTTATATCAGTGCTTCAAGATTTTAGAGTGAAAGGATTTGCTCTTAATATTGATAAATTCAATTAAAAGCACATGGCAAAAAATAAAAAAGGAAAAGAAATGGTATTTCAGATGTAGATTGGCTTTATCACATGCCCTAAACTGTTGTGTTTATGGTTTTCACACTTACCTTCTAACTGTGAGTTACTATTTATGGAGTGGGAGAAACAGGCTTAGTTGTATTCTCCATTTAACTGGCATGTTTAATTTGCGCCTTGACTGTTCTACAAAAGTACAAATGATGTCTCTTCTCTGCAATATCCTTAGCACTGCCACACTCAGAGGATAAGAGTTAAGGTAGATGAAAAAAGCGGAAGAACTTTCTGTAGGAGTAGGACAGAAGATTCTGTGAGTGGTCCACAAGTCAGAATTCCTGCTATGGTCTTTTTCATACACAAGTATATTTAGCCTATGGGAGGAATTTGAGAGCCAATTAAGATGAAACCAGTAAACTAAGCTTTATTCACTGCTGACAGACAGATTGTATTCTTTCAATGCATGGTTTATTTTTTAAAGTGTATTGTGTTGTAAGACTGGCTGGTAGAACTGTCATGTCTCTGGCAGTTTCATCTAGATTGTAAGTGTTTTCAGGCATGGCTTCCCAGCTTTTCTCATGCTATGGTATGATATACATAGAAAATGCATGGCATGCTAGGGTTAACTGGGGAGAATTTGGTCTTGTTTGTAGGGGACTTGGTGAATAAATTTACTGCATTTTCTCTATCATAGATATGTATTGTGAAATGAAATGCAGAAGCTTTTGGGAAGCTAGTTGTGGCAGCTGTGAAAGTGTGCCACTCGGAGTCCCCTTCAAGAGAGTCCCCTGTGTGGAGCAGCTGGCTGCGAGCCTCCAGCTGCTGCACCTTCAGATGTACTGCACTGCTCAGGCTGAGGCCATACTTCCTTTGGGCCCCTTCCCACCGATGACCAGGCACAGCGGGGGGCACTAGAGTTGGGCTATTCTTGCTTGATGGGAGGTTCCTCATACAGATAATGTTTGTTTAGGGACTTGGTATTGGCCCAACCGAGACTTTCTCGTAAGTGCACTGCTGTGAGAGGGTCTTTATACCCAACTCCTCCTTTGCCTCTCTTCTTCCACCCTCAGACCCTGCTCAAGTTTCTCCTCACTTCCTTCTGCTTCCTCTGCCTGTATGCTGCCCAGGCATCTTCCCCAACAAATTTCTGGCATATCTAATTTGCTTCTCAGAGGATCTGAACTAATGCAATAATAGATAGTGAACTTATATAAAACTCCCAGTTAAAACTCTTTTGTATTTTAAAATGGGAAACTTGAGCTTGCTTCTGTGAGTGTAACTTTTTTTTTCTTAGATTTTATGTTTGAGTGGCTATGTGCAATTCCTGATCAAGATTTTGTAAAGATGACTCTATTCTTGTTGTCACTATCAGTTAGAAACTTGACTTATTCATTAAATGGTAGCACATGGCAGAAGGAATTTGTTGCTCTTTGTCTGACAGAAACTCTTTCCTTATCATTAACAGAATTGAAATGAATTCAGTCTCTTTAAATGGTATATCTTAGGTGCTGTTATTCTGTTACTTTTCTTTCATTGCCAAATTCGATACTGAAAATTTCTACACCAAAATTTCAAATCCTATGAAGAATTTTCATATTAAATATTTCAAAATAATCATAAAGCTTTTATACCACAGTAATAGGCATATCATTAGTCTTACTAATTTTTGTTTCACATTCAGATTAGTATATGGTTAACATTGGTAGTGAATCTCATTTCCATGCCATACTTTCAAAACTGCATTTTTGCTTTCAATCTTTTTTAGTATAGGTTAATATATGCCCTTTATAAACTTTTGTGCCCTGTTCTCTTTCTTTCTGCCTAGACTTCTGTATTTGAAGGCCTAGTCGAAACCCAGACTGCACTCTGATACTTTTCTTTGTGTGATTCAACCTATGTTGAAATGATTTATTTGAGAAATGTTTACTGAATGCATTATTCTTTACAAGGTTCTGGATATACAAATAATGAACAAAAAAGGGATAAGGTCTCCATCTTTGATAGCTTTTTTTGGTACAATATTGTGAATATGTAGGATTAATAACTTAGTACAGCTTACTTTTTTTCATCTTTCTACAACACATTTTAGCATTTGATTATACCTAAATATAATTCATGTGTATACATCTACACAGACACTTGAATATTTTGTCAAAAGAATGAAAACCTCTTATAACCATGTTTTGAAGATCTTTTATACCTCATAGAATCTCCCCATGGCTCTTAATTGTTTTCAACAAATGCCTGTGGAATGGTTAAGGTTCTACTGAATCTTAAGTTAATTACAGCAGAGATGGGGCCAAGACTAGAATATTTACTGGGCAGATCCCAAGTCTGTGGTAGAAAACAACTTGTTTATTATCCTCTGAATTTTCTTTGCGAGAAGAGTTGTAGGGAGGAAATGGGATGGTCCTCCCATTGGTCTAACTTCTTGAGTGTAGGGCTTTGGTTCTCAACTTTGGCTGTATGTTGAAGCCACTCTTGATTCCTAAGCCTAATCCCCAGGGTTTCTGAATTGGTGTAGGGTGTGGCCAGGACCAAATGATTGTAATGTACAGCCAAGATTGAGAACCACTGCCTTAGGAGATGACAACCCCCAGTCTCGGTTAAGAAATTAGCAGATTTATTTTACTTAACTCTAGATAATATATGTACCGAGAAGGTCTGGGAACCATCCCAATAGTAATGAGGTTGCATAGCTCCCTGATCTTTGTTTCAAAGGTCTGTTCTACACGAAAAGATAACGGAGATCCTCAGAGAAATAGCTGTTTCTAGGACTGGAGCAGGGAAAGAACAAGATGAGCCTGGAATATCTTGCCGTGTCAGAAAGCAAAGAAATAATCTGAGAATGATGAGGACATGTCAGAAGAACATAAAAGTCTGAGGGAGTTCTGACTGGTCAAATCTGGGATTTTTTTTTTTCCCCCTCTGAAACAGAGCCTGGTTCTGTCCCTCAGGCTGGAGTGCAGTGGCACGATCTCAGCTCACTGCAGCTTGGACCTCCTGGGCTCAAGCGACCCTCCCACCTCAGCCTCCCAAGTAGCTGGGACTACAGGTGTGGACCATCACCCTGGCTAATTAAAAAAAAAAAAAAAAATTTTTTTTTTTTTTTTTTTGTGGAGATGAGGTCTCACTATGTTGCCCAGGCTGGTCTAGAACTCTTGAGCTCAAGCAATCCTACCATGTTGGCCTCCCAAAGTGCTGGGATTACAGTTGTAAGCCACCACGCCAAATCTGGGAAAATTTGAGAATCAAAATAAGTTTATAGTCATGGATTATAACTCATTGAATAAAGTAGGAGTCCTTTAATCTGTACTCATACGGGTAAATAAATGAAAAAAATGAAAGTTTGATAAGAAATGGATTATTTATATAGTTTCAAATTGAGATCCCACAAAATACTTAATTAGAAAGAGAAAAGGAGGAACTTAGTGGTGGAGAAATATAGCAGACATCATGTGATCAAAGTAAAAATTATTAGTAATGGAACATATCAGAATTGCATGCCTAATAAGATACAATGAGAAAACATGATCACTTCTGTGATATTCCTCTGAATCTAATTATGAGGAAACATCAGACAAACCCACACTGAGGGATGTTTCTCCAAATACCTGGCCTGTAATATGTTATGCAAAGGTCTTGGAAATGTAGACAAAACTTAGGAATTATTCCATATTGAAAAAGACTGAAAGAGATAGGACAACTAAATGCAATGCATGATCCTGAGTTGGATCCTTTTGCCAAGAAGGATGGTATTAGTATAATTGGCCAAACTTAATTGGAGTCTGAAGCTTAGATGGTGGAGATATATCAGTGTTCATTTCCTGATTTTGATGATTGTATTGTGGTTATGTAGGAGAATATTTTTGTTTGTAGGAACTGTAAAGTATACAGAAATTTGGCAAGTTATTCTCAAGTGATTTAGGGAAAAAATATGTACTGTGCTTGCAACTTCTCTGTAAGATTGAGATTGTTTTTAAAATTAAACACACATGCACACACAAATCTAGGATAACTGTGATACGTATGACTTCTTTGGAATTACACAGCTGTACATGGGGTCTGTCTTAGAACATGAATCTTCTCAAGGGAAATCCATATGAAGGTATAACATAATTTATCTAGGAATAATATGTTTCTTGGATTACATTTCCCAAATGGCCAAATCCTTTTAAGTGCTAAAATGCTTTTTGACTATTTTGTTATATGCTGCGTACTTGTCTGCCTTTTAAGACAGAATACACTGAATTTAGTTTAATCTCTTGGATGACTAATAGCTCCAATTAGGTAAATATTTATTACTGTATTCTGAAGTAATATCTAGGTCTAGATTCACTTTTAGCCTTTGAGGGTTTTGCTTCGTTTTGGTTTTATCTCTCAATGTCTGGTTTTCAGTTCCGCTGATGTCTAGTATGTATTTAATAGTTTGCCAGTTCTCTTCCTGTTGTGTTATTTCTGATCTGCTATAGTCTTAAAAACAAGATCTATGTTTTTCAAAAAATGTTATGTTAATAAAGCTGTGAGGGAACAGGATTATGGTGGAAGAGACTTTATTATAGAAATATTGTACTCATAGTGCCCCTTTCAGATTAATTCAGGATTATGTCTAGGTTTCAAAGAGTTTTGAAATAGTGAAGAGTTCCTATACATAGAATGTGATACCTCTGTCGTTTTACTAACTTCCTAGAATGCCAGTTGAAATTAGGTAATTTTAGAGAAAAACCGCCCTGATTTTTGTTTTAATTTTAAATTTCAGAGCTCCAGAGATTATATTGGGGTTGCCATTTTGTGAAGCCATAGACATGTGGTCATTGGGATGTGTGATTGCAGAATTATTCCTTGGATGGCCGCTCTACCCAGGAGCCTTGGAGTATGATCAGGTAACAAATAATGATGATCTAATAGTATTGGTAGAAAGTAAAGAATAATAACAGACTTATAGGAATGCATCGCTGCAGGTGTACAATACACTGGAAAGTCTTTTTAACATAAAGTGGCAGAACCTGGGATCTTGTAGAATTGATTTTGAAAACTTCTATGATGCTGAAGTAAGTTTTCATAAAGTTACAGCCTACAGAGTCTCAAAACCAGTTTTGTAAAATTATTGGGAAAATTTTATACTGTAAACATATAAAAGGTTGGATTGTGTCCCTTTAATTAATTGTGCTTTGCTTGGGTGACAAACTTTGATGATGTATGAAACGGTCAGCCCCTCCCAAGGCATGAAAGCTCCTAAAAGTCGTTAAAACTTTTGGTCTTAAACCAACTGCCATTATTGGTGTTTTAAATACCTCTGTCACTTGAACCCTCCTCAGTCTTTTTAGCTGTTTTGAATGGTGCTGAAATTCTCTTTTAGCACTGTTTAATGATTCTCAGTAGAATTCAACAAATTACCTTATTAAGCACACTTTTCATGGTAGTTTTCAGGTATATTCATTAGCCTTTCTATACTATTAAGCAATGTTGTTTGCTAGTAGTCTTAATTATTAATACCAGGATTATTATTTGGAGAAACTGCCATCATATTCATTATTCTTTGAGTATCTTTGAGATAATGTACTCAAATCATTCTAATAGAAAATGCTAGTCAAACAAAGTAGTTACATTAATTTTGTCATTCTGAGTAGTAGTTTCATTTAGATGATATTTAACTTTCGGGGAAGAAAAAACAGAAAATAGAAGAATTTAAAGCACCTATTACATAATCGTGATTATAGCCTATAATCTAATCATGATTATATTAATCTAATCATGATTAGAACTATTTTCTCTGTCAAGAGGAATAAGAGAGGTAATTAATTTAGGTGACTTAAATGTTCCTGAGATGACTCTCATTTAATACTGATTATTAGATTAGATGTTATCGTTTACTTTAATCTATTGTCATCATGAATCTTCCCTTTTAGGTTAGGTTTTCTATATTCTCCACCTTCCCTCCTCCACGTTCAGGATTCCACTGAGTTTCTGTAACATTTTCCATACATTCTGTTGTCTTTCAGCTTTCTATCCAATTACTAGCTTTGATACAGGTGCAAGACTACTGTCAGTTCTGAACAAGTTAGTAATTGAATCAGAGTCCGGTAATCCTTTAGCTGTTGGAGTACTGAGGCACCAGTAAAATGGTAGAAATACAGCCTTGGCTTTGTAGATTAGTCTATGGCCTGCATAGTACCCTGGAGCAGGACACCCTCTAGTGGCAATTTCAAGTTGATTTGTTACTATACTCAAGGACTTCACTGTTCATCTTGGACAACTGATGTTAGTATTAAAAAGGACCCCAGCGATTACCCAGTGACTGCCCCCTTTTCATTTTATAAAGGAGAAAACTGAGGCCCAGAAAAATGAATTAACTTGTCAAAAGTCACAATAGTAATTTTAAAGACAAAGCCTTGTCCAAAACTCAGTTTTTCTAAATTTTATAATGAATGTTTTATTTTTTTAAACTAAACTTGGAACAGGTATTATCTGATCCAGATTGACAATGTTTTCAGGATGTATATTACCAAAGGGATTAAAAAAAGTCGTTGGCCATTGGCATATAGCATCAATAGTCTCACAGTTCAGTGTTTTTTTTGTTTGTTTGTTTTGTTTGTTTGTTTTTCTTTTGAGACGAAGTCTTACTCTGTCGCTCAGGCTGGAGTGTAGTGGCGTGATCTCAGCTCACTGCAACCTCCGCCTCCCAGGTTCAAGAGATTATTCTGCCTCAACCTCCCAAGTAGCTGGGATTGCAGGCACGCGCCACCATGCCCAGCTAATTTTTGTGTTTTTAGTAGAGATGGGGTTTCACCACATTGGCCAGGCTGGTCTTGAACTCCTGACCTCATGATTTGCCTGCCTCGGCCTCCCAAAGTGTTGGGATTATGGGCGTGAGCCACTGTGCCCTACCCACAGTTCAGTGTTCTAAAATATTTTACAAAATGTATG
The DNA here is from genome assembly GCF_001698545.2 of Rhinopithecus bieti. Classification (NCBI taxonomy): domain Eukaryota; kingdom Metazoa; phylum Chordata; class Mammalia; order Primates; family Cercopithecidae; genus Rhinopithecus; species Rhinopithecus bieti. Next base: position 1,087,249 of record NW_016814096.1, read on the forward strand.
AATGCAAAGCAAATAAATTGTAGTGATTTTTGTAGTCATCTTTGTTTTGGCCCTGTACTTTCAGTGTTTGGATGTGTGAGGGTATTCTCTCTTGATTTTCCATATTTGCATATACTATAACCTTAGCATAGTTTTTCCCCCCACCCTTCCAGTGCAAACTCCTGTTATTTTTCCTTTAACACCAAACTTGAGGACTACCTCTTCTAGAACTTTACCTGACCACAATTACTTTAGGTATGCCTTTTCTATCAAGCATGCTTTTATTATGATACTTATAATTCTGTATTATAATTTTTTCCATATATGTTCTCCACTAGACAATGCATTTCTTGAGGGCATAGACTATGTATTTTAATACCTGACCTAACATGCAGCCTGGTGTCTGACTTAAGTGTTCTGTCACATGAAAGAATAAACTATTCTGTTCTGTAAATTATTTTTCAGATTCGATACATTTCTCAGACTCAAGGTTTACCAGGAGAACAGTTGTTAAATGTGGGTACTAAATCCACAAGATTTTTTTGCAAAGAAACAGATATGTCTCATTCTGGTTGGAGATTAAAGGTAATTCATTAAAAAATAGAATATTTAGAAGACTAGTTTTCTAAGATGCCTCATATACATGGATAATACCTTCCATATCTATTTGCATTTTACTAAATTACTTCCTTCTTTTGAATTTTCATTTTTGGCCCTTCTTTATTTTATTTTTTTTCGTTTTTATTTTTTGAGATAGAGTTTCTCTCTCTCGCCCAGGCTGGAGTGCAGTGGTGCCAACTTGGCTCACTGCAACCTCTGCCTCCTGGGTTCAAGCGATTCGCCTGTCTCAGCCTCCCAAGTAGCTGGGACTACAAGCTTGCACCACACGCCCAGCTAATTTTTATATTTTTAGTAGAGACAGGGTTTCGCTATGTTGGTCAGGCTGGTCTTGAACTCCTGACCTCAAGAGAACCGCCCGCCTGTGCCTCCCAAAGTGCTGGGATTACAGGCGTGAACCACCATGCCTGGCCCTGTCCTTCTCTCTCTCTCTTTTTTTTTTTTTTTGAGACGGAGTCTTGCTCTCTTGCCCAGGCTGGAGTGCAGTGGCATGATCTTGGCTCACTGCAACCTCTGCCTCCCAGGTTCAAGCGATTCTCTTGCCTCAGCCTCCCAAGTAGCTGGGTTGACAGGTGCCCGCCACCATGCCCAGCTAATTTTTGTATTTTTAGTAGAGACAGGGTTTCACCGTGTTGGCCAGGCTGGTCTTGAACTCCTGACCTTTTGATCTGCCCGCGTTGGCCTCCCAAAGTGCTGAGATTACAGGTGTGAGCCACTGTGCCCAGCCCTCTTTCTTCTTTAAGAAGAAAGTCCTCTTAGAATAACTTCAGTTACTCTCTAATTCCACAACATAATTATTAATTCATCTTAAATTTTAAAAAACCTTTATGTGTATAACTATATTTGTGTTGTGTGTTTATCTTCTCATTTCTACATTATTACACTTTATAGGACAGGGGCTGAATCTGACCTCTTACTACATGTCCCAAGTGTGCTAGGTTCTTTGGGGGAATCAGTAAATCCTCAATAATTAACTTCATAAACAGTTATTATTTTTTTTTGAGACAGAGTCTCCCTCTGTCGCCAGGCTGGAGTGCAGTGGCGTGATCTCAGATCACTGCAACCTCTGCCTCATGGGTTCAAGTGATTCTCCTGCCTCAGCCTCCCAAGTAGCTGGGACTACAGGCATATGCCACTGCACCCAGCTAATTTTTGTATTTTTAGTAGAGACGGGGTTTCACCATGTTGACCAGATGGTCTCGATCTCTTGACCTCGTGAACCACCCACCTCGGCCTCTCAAAGTGCTGGGATTACAAGTGTGAACCACCATGCCAGGCCTAGTTATTTTCTTTACGGGGTTTGTTAAATTTGTAATTTTTTTCTTGGCCTGAACCAAGCACTTCTCATTTTTTTTGTGTATACTTTAAAAAATACATTTTGATAGTTTCTCTTTTGAAATTACTATTTGTCTTAGAATATTTAATATATTAGACTAAATGTGCCAGGATTAAAGAAATTTGCATATTGTGGATAGTAATGTATTCTTTTTTACTTTTGATATATGCAATAAGACATTGGAAGAGCATGAGGCAGAGACAGGAATGAAGTCTAAAGAAGCCAGAAAATACATTTTCAACAGTCTGGATGACATAGCGCATGTGAGTACCATAGCCACATTTGTTAATCTGGTATGCTTAGATGGTAGACTTGAATGCCAAGGGGCCCAAAACATGTTACTCAGTTTTTAAATGGCTACAGAGTCCATGCTGTTTTAAGTTTTCAAATGAAACTGACTCTATTTTCAACCTTTCAGGAGCTAAATTGCATTTGTCATTATGAAAATTTTTAATTTACCTATTCGTTCTTTAGTAAAAAAGTGTTTGCTTTGAAAGGAAAAATCCTAGCCAACAGATTTCTTTTCCCTGTATTTCGCTATAAATGGATATTTGTTTAATTTTTAAAATCTTCTTTTATGCTTTGAATCCTATTTGGTACCTCAACACATTTTGAGGATTTAATATTAATTGTTCTTCTTTGTTTTAAGATAATTGTAGTTCCCTCTCCTCTCCTGTGTTGTGATTTTTGTTTTCTTTTTTGACTGTGGAATTTATACTACTCTCTCTGGCTTATTTTTACTTGATGGCTTGAAATTTTGATTTCTTAGGTGAACACAGTGATGGATTTGGAAGGAAGTGATCTTTTGGCTGAGAAAGCTGATAGAAGAGAATTTGTTAGTCTGTTGAAGAAAATGTTGCTGATTGATGCAGATTTAAGAATTACTCCAGCTGAGACCCTGAACCATCCTTTTGTTAATATGAAACATCTTCTAGATTTCCCTCATAGCAACCAGTATGTTACTTTAAGATCTTTTAAAGTGGTTCTAAAAAAATAATAAGTCTATAGAAAATCACTGCATCAGAGAAATTACTTTTCTTCATTAAATACAAGTAACCTGAGTAAAAAGAGGCTAAGCTAACTTGACCAAGTTCATGTACACCAGTCACTGTCTGGAACTAGAACTGAAGTCTGAATTGCAGTCCAGTGTTCCTTCTCCAAAATGCGATACTAAAAATAAGATTGAGTGGTTTTGTTTTTATTATACATGACTTTCTTATCTTAATAACCAGGCATATATAAAAGGAAATGCTAACAGTTTTCTCTTTCAGGTCACATTTCAGTTTTCCCAGACCGTAGATTCTATCATATTTTGAGTCCTACAACTTCCATTTTACATTTTTTTCCCCACAACTTTTGTTTTCCTTTTTCCTCTTTTTCTCCTGCATTGTGAAGGAAAGGAGCTTTTTCGTGGGTCAGTAGATTATAGGTCGGTAGGGAAGAATATATACTAACATTCCAAAGGCTTGTAATATTACAAATTCTTTGTATTTTGTTTGTTTGTTTGTTTATTTTGGAGACAGGGTCTTGCTCTGTCAGTTGCCCAGGCTGGAGTGCAGTGGCACAATCTTTGCTCACTACAACCTCCGCCTCAGGCTCAAGTGCTCCTCTCACTACCTCAGCCTCATGAGTAGCTGGGATTACAGGCATGCGCCACCATGCCTGGCTAATTTTTTGTAGAGATAGGGTTTTACCATGTCGCCCAGGTTGGTCTCGAACTCCTGGGCCAAGTGATCTACCCACCTTGGCCTCCCAAAGTGCTGGGACTACAGGTGTGAACCACTGCACCTGGCCAAATCTTATAAATTCTTCGAGACTCAGACATATTTTGGGAGATGAAGGGAGTAAATTTAAGTGACTTAAAACAGCTTCCTTCAGTATTTAAAAAGACAAAATGAAGAAGGCATAGGAATGAATCCAACGTTTATCATTGTGAATTGTTCTTAAAATTTACATTTTTCTACAACCCATTTAGATTTTCCCCTCAAACACTTAAAATGTCCTAATGTTTTCATATACAGTCACTTTGAAAGTAACACGATAGCAACTCTTTGGTACTGTTAATTTAGTGGTGTGGAGATCTAGAAATTTAGGAAAAAATTTTTCGTGTAGGGGTCTTAAAATTATTGCATACTAACCAAAAATGCTTACTATGGTTTTACTGTTTTAAGAAAAATATTGCAGAATATATACTTTTACTTGCTCCGAAACTTAATCTTTTCTGGTAAGATTTCCTGTTAGAAATATTACTGGAAAGAAGCGATTAAGTGTAAATCACAGGATTTTTTTCTTTTAGGAATCATTTTTTTATTTTGTCAATGTACCTCAATTTAAAACTAAGCATTTAGAATAATACTATAATACCCTCACTTTTTTTTTACAGTGTAAAGTCCTGTTTTCATATTATGGATATTTGTAAGTCCCACCTAAATTTATGTGACACAAATAATCACAACAAAACTTCACTTTTAAGACCAGTTGCTTCAAGCAGTACTGCTACACTGACTGCAAATTTTACTAAAATTGGAACATTAAGAAGTCAGGTAAGAATGTGTAGTAATTAATAACTTAGGGTCTTTTTTTAATGATTGCTCATTTTACTTTTGATATATACAGAAGTTTGGTGTCAGTTAGAATGTACAGTACTAGTGAGGTCTTACTATATCTGTTTTACCAAATCTCTTAAAATTTCGAGGTAACAATTGGAACATATCCACTCAAATTCATTTTTTTTCCATTCCTCTCTTCTTTCTGTAAATATCTTCCATCTGCCCTTCTATGCCATAACTCTACCAAAAGTAGAGGTCAGTAGAATCAGTTTTTAAATTTTAATTTTGGCAGCTTGTTTTTGTTCTCATTTTCTGGGTACTTTTTTTTTTTTTTTTTTCCTGAGACAGAGTCTCCCTGTGTCTCAGGCTGGAGTGCAGTGGCGCAACCTCTGCTCACTGCAAGCTCCGCCTCCTGGGGTCACGCCGTTCTCCTGCCTCAGCCTCCTGAGTAGCTGGGACTACAGGCACCTGCCACCGCGCCTGGCTAACTTTTGTATTTTAGTAGAGACGGGGTTTCACTGTGTTAGCCAGGATGGTCTCCATCTCCTGACCTCGTGGTCTGCCTGCCTCAGCCTCCCAAAGTGCTGGGATTACAGGTGTGAACCACTGCGCCCGGCTCTGGGCACATTTTAATTGTAGAATTATGATCTTAAGAAATGTGTTTGAATTCTATTTCTACAGCATGTGTATTTCATTTAGAATACTGCTCTGTCTAATGTGCTCTGTATAATGTGCTAATTGTTTCAGGCATTGACCACATCTGCTCATTCAGTTGTGCACCATGGAATACCTCTGCAGGCAGGAACTGCTCAGTTTGGTTGTGGTGATGCTTTTCAGCAGACATTGATTATCTGTCCCCCAGCTATTCAAGGTATTCTTTTATTTAAATTTTGCTTTGAATCTAGGCATGCATTATTTTAAAATAAGCTTAGGAATCTATTCATTAAATATATTGTATAATTTTTGCTGCATTTAGTGCTACATTTGAATTTGATTTAAGCTGTTCAGACCAAGCGCAGTGTCTCTCGCCAGCACTTCGGGAGGCTGAGGCGGGCGGATTACTTGAGGCCAGGAGTTTGAGACCAGCCTGGCCAACATGGTGAAACCCCGACTTTCCTAAAAATACAAAAAATTAGCTGGGCATGGTGGTGTGCGCCTGTGGTCCCAGCTACTTGGGAGGCTGAAGCTGGGAAGTGGAGGTTGAAGCTGGAAAGTGGAGGTTGCAGAGAGCTGAGATTGTGCCACTGCGCTCCAGCCTGGGTGACAGAGTGAGACTCTGTCTCAAAAAAAAAAAAAATTTGAGCTGTTCAGTAAGCCTTTAGACCAGTGACACTCATTTCTTGACTGGAACTCCATTACAGTCATCACTAACAAAATGGGTCATATGACAATTGTATTTCCTGTAGAGTGTAAAATGATAAAATACCTTAATAGGAATGATTGAACTTGGGAAGCTACAAGTTGGCCTATGCTGGGTATCACTGTTTTAGACATTTGTCTACCAATACCAAACATTAAAGTGACTGAGAGCTCAGTTATTTAAAATTTTGGTCAAAAGAGTTTTGTCCCAAAATACTATAGTCTTTATTGATAGCTTAGGTAATAAATAATGGATTGATTTCAATTAAATTAATGTCCCTTCATTAAATAAAAATAGCCAATTAAATCCTCAAGTGGAATGGGTGACAGAATACCTTTGAAGAGGCTATACATTCTTTTTTTTTCTGAGATGGAGTTTCGCTCTTGTTGCCCAGGCAGGAGTGCAATGGCGCGATCTCGGCTCACCGCAACCTGCAACCTCTGCCTCCCTGCAGCCTGCAACCTCCGTCTCCCAGGTTCAAGCAATTCTGCCTCAGCCTCCTGAGGAGCTGGAAAGCTGGGGTTACAGGCATGTGCCACCACGCCTGGCTAATTTTGTATTTTTAGTAGAGACTGGGTTTTTCCATGTTGGTCAGGCTGGTCTTAAACTCCTGACCTCAGATGATCCACCTGCCTCAGCCTCCCAAGTGTTGGGATAACAGGTGTGAGCCACCATGCCTGACTGGCTATACATTCTTAAACTAGGAAATCTCCTAATGGTTCCTAGAGAATCATAGCATCAAACCTCACTACTGGAATAACTGGACTAAAACCCTACTTCCTAAGTCCTTTCCTGAGATTTTGTCCTTGCTAAGCTTTAACATCTAGTTAATGCAAGAGGTCAATTACAGATGGGGCCCTAAAACAACATGTCCAACTTAGTGGTGATATTGTACAGAGTAAATGAAAACAGTTGGTGCTAAGTCAGAACACCTGGAATCTAATTCTGTTTCTCCTTTTTACTGTATCATTGTAGACTAGCCTGTTTATTTATTTCAGCCTTAGTAAAAGGAAATAGACTGAATAGATAATATATTGGCCATTTCCAACTCTAATATATTTTGATTCTGAAGGATTAGAGTGTGTCTTTTTTTGAGACAGTGTCTTGCTCTGTTGCCCAAGCTGGAGTGCAGTAGCACGATATTGGCTCACTGCAACCTCTACCTCCTGAGTGCAGGTGATTCTCATGCCTCAGCCTCCTGAGTAGCTGGGACTACAGGTATGCACCATCACGCCTGGCTAATTTTTGTATTTTTAGTATGTACAGGGTTTCACCATGTTGGCCAGGTTGGTCTCGAACTCCTAACCTCAAGTGACCTGCCTGCCTCAGCCTCTCATAGTGCTGAGATTACAGTCATTAGCCACTGCACCCGTCCTCTGATTTTTTAATTTTAAGCATTCAAGCAACTCTAAAACTTTTTTTTATTTTAATATTTCCCACAGTACCAAATAAAGAACCAAGAATATGTTTGTTGACTTGATTTGCTGGTAATAAGAGATGTGAAAACAGGTCAGATCTTCAGTTACTGTTGTTCTATCAGGGTAGCTTTATTTTCATTGTTGACTCTGAAGGTGAAATTGTGACCCAGCCACAGTGGTGGTCTGTGAGTATCTGTAACAGTGACATTTCTATTACTTTCTGGTAATAAAAATGCCCACATCATTATAGTGTTAGCAATAATAGATGCTAACAATATGATGCTGTTGTGTTTTCAGTTTCTTCCCCAAGTGTTTATTATAAGAATTTCAAACATATAGAAAAATTGAAAGAATAGTATGTTTTCTACCCTAGATTCAACAGGTGTTAATGTTTTACCATATTTGCATTATCAATCTACCTACCTGCTTACGTAGTGCACATATGTGTACTATTTGAAATTAAATGGTAGACACTACTTCTAAATACTTCAGCATGGAAGATTGGTGCTTTTTAAAAATATGTTTTTTAATCACTTATCACTTGTGTTATCTTGACAAATGCATTTTCACTTAAATTTATAATCTACACTAACAAATAGGTTCTTTGGTTCTAGTAATCCCTCCCATGTACCAAAATCAGTTTTAGGGTCACCACTTATACTGTGGTATATTTCACGAAGATTTGGAATAGCAGGTTTTTTTTCAGAGCCTAGCTTCTGTGGCAATAACTTAAGAGACTTCTGAGATACGTTTCTAAACAGCATTGAGCATCATTCTTAAAACATTTCAATGAGGTTAGAAAATCTTTTGTCTTTTATATGGTTTATAATTGATGAAAAGTTAGAAACCTTTTTGTACATAAAGTAACAACTATATCACTGGTTTATAATATGGGATAATCGAAAGAAAAGAATTACTATCACAGACTCATTAACCCTCTAAATGTCATGAACAGCACTTTTGAATTAGAATTACTAGTGAGAAGAAACACAATATGTTTTAGCTTATATAACAGGTGCAGTTGCAGCAACAGGCCAGGCAGGCTCTATAAATATGTTGTTTCTCATCTTAGTAGAGTGTCTGCCTTAGAAATGAAAGCACTCCCTCTAATCAGTCTTAGTGTCGGACCGGTAGATGTTATGTAGAAATTGTAATGTAGAAAATTTCAACATTGGGCTTCTTGCCCCTCCCCTTCATTTATCCCCTCCCTTCAGAATGTGCCATTGCATTTACAAGAAACATTTTAAAATAATTATTGGGCAACTATTGGGGATAGTAATTATGGTACCATGGTGGTTTATATTTTAAAATAAACTTTATCCTTTTGACTTAAAAATTTTACTTTGACGCTATCATGTTTAGGTAATGCAGTTAATATATTTTAGATATTATAATATGTAGGTATAGGCATATAATTACTATATCCGTAAGACTGCTTATTTTAAGAAGTACACTTGTTTTTAAAAATCAGCTAAGCTTTGGCCGGGCGCGGTGGCTCAAGCCTGTAATCCCAGCACTTTGGGAGGCCGAGACGGGCGGATCACGAGGTCAGGAGATCGAGACCATCCTGGCGAACACGGTGAAACCCCGTCTCTACTAAAAAAATACAAAAATCTAGCCGGGCGAGGTGGCGGGCGCCTGTAGTCCCAGCTACTCCGGAGGCTGAGGCAGGAGAATGGCATAAACCCGGGAGGCAGAGCTTGCAGTGAGCTGAGATCCGGCCACTGCACTCCAGCCTGGGCGACAGAGCGAGACTCCGTCTCAAAAAAAAAAAAAAAAAAAAAAAAAATCAGCTAAGCTTTTATTTAATATATCTGAATGTTTTATTTATTAAACAAGCTTTTAAAATTATTTAGTGACCTGAAAAGTTAGGTATTCATCCCCTCTAGATGACAATATTAGAGTAAAATACATTCCAGCAAAATTCTTTTCTGTTATACTAAAATAATATTCATAAGCTTTTTATGCCTTATTCTCCAAGTATTAAAGCAAATATAATCAAAGATAAAGTTTCAGCTAACCTAATAACTATACAAAAATTGAGATCT
>NW_016814096.1:1096568-1110423 GCF_001698545.2 Rhinopithecus bieti
AAAAAAAAAAAAAAAAAAAAAAATCAGCTAAGCTTTTATTTAATATATCTGAATGTTTTATTTATTAAACAAGCTTTTAAAATTATTTAGTGACCTGAAAAGTTAGGTATTCATCCCCTCTAGATGACAATGTTAGAGTAAAATACATTCCAGCAAAATTCTTTTCTGTTATACTAAAATAATATTCATAAGCTTTTTATGCCTTATTCTCCAAGTATTACAGCAAATATAATCAAAGATAAAGTTTCAGCTAACCTAATAACTATACAAAAATTGAGATCTTATCCCACTATTGAATTTGATCAAAAATTAGATCTCCTGTGGAGAGAGTATATAGGAGAATTATTCTCATCTTAAGGCAGTGCTTGTGGAGAGAATTTACAGGCAATGAGATTTTTGTTGAGATTCGGAAATTTGCTCTGTCTGTTCATCCTTGTCAAAGTGAAGAGATTTTTTTTTTTCTTGAAGAGATTGTCTATATATTGCAATATATCTACACTGCCTGGGTGTGCTGATATTCCATGTCTTGGAGAATTGGATGATCAAGACAGGCTTTTTAGCAGAAGTAAGAAGATTTTTATTAAACTTGACTCATACCTGGCTCTTTAGGTGGAGCACAGAGAGTAGAATAACCTGGTAGTAAGATAATAGTCTCAGTGAAGAAAATAAACAGGCTAAAATGGACATTCTCTTTAGGATTAACACTTACATCTGTGAAATAGAAAATTTGAGGTTGTTTTACAATAGAGAAAGAAAACAATTGTAGTATTTTTCTCTTATGCCTGAAGAGAAAGACTCAACATCACATTTATCCCCAAATTGATTATATTATATTTAAATAATCTCAAGCCCATGTTGAAAGTAACTGCTACAGTAAAGTGGAATTATGAAGTGGTCAAATTATTTTCATTAATGTAATTTCTGATCTTTGGGGATGCCCCTAAAATCTTGTCAAAACTTTAAGTTGGAATGTGATACCACTTTGCTGTCTCAGAGTTCAGTATTATAAGACTTAATATTTGCAAGGTGCTTTGCAGTGAGTCAAACAGCTATATTAACATTATAGTAACATTAACAGGATTAACATGTCTGGTAATCCTGCTTTCTAATTTTCCAAGTTGGCAAGCAAAATGGTAACATGTTTGTTTTGGAGTTCCAGCAGCTCTCTCCTAAGAATACTAGTCAATTAAGCCACATTGGGGAAACCTTAGTTTTATCATCAAATTAGGTAAATAGGTTAGTTTTGCCTTTCCTTTGGAGGTTGAAATGAGTGTGCCATCCCTGAATTTTCATCCATTATGTGAACCATTATGTCCATTAAATTATGAAGTTGTGATGTATTTCTGTTTTGGTGACAAGAGCGTAAGATTCTATCACAGTTTTAAAGAAGAAGATACTAAGCATAGCTAAAAGTTTGTTTGAAAAGAAGAACCTTTACCTGCTAGGTTGTCAGCATACTAAACCAGATTCTTCTTTCCATGTTTTTTATCATGGTGACTGAACTATTTAAAAAGGAAAATAAAGCTTCGATAGCAAACTTTGGAGATAAGAAGTTTCAAGAAAATTAAATTTAGTTCAACTTTGTAGTATGCATTTTGAAACAGAAAGGGGAGCTTTATAATAATTTTTGGAATGATGTATATCACAAGATAGACAAGAAGTACATCATTTTCCTAATGGATTGCTCAGTTAGTGTTATGAAAATTTTATGCAGAGAATGGCATTGTAACCCCACAATCAAGGCTGGGTGTGGCGGCTCATGCATGTGATACCAGAAATTCGAGAGGCTGAGGTCGGAGGATCTCTTGAGCCCAGGAGTGCAAGACCAGCCTGGGCAACATAGACCCTGTCTCTACCAGAAATTAAAGAGATGAACTGGGCATGGTGGTATACACCTGTGGTCCCAGCTACTCAGGTTGAGGTGGGAGGATCCACGAGTCCAGGAGATTGAGGCCACAGTATGGATCATGCCACTGTGCTCCAGTCTGGGCAACAGAGCAAGGCCCTGTCTCAAAAAAAAAAAAAAAAAAAAAAAAAATCTGTCAGAATTTAAGCAATTCTTGACATTTAAAATAATTGTATAAGTTAAATAAGAGGAAGATTTTTTCTTTTATTTGATAACTATTCTGTTTCACAGGTATTCCTGCAACACATGGTAAACCTACTAGTTATTCAATAAGGGTAGATAATACAGTTCCACTTGTAACTCAGGCCCCAGCTGTGCAGCCACTACAGATCCGACCAGGAGTTCTTTCTCAGGTTGGTAATAATTCATTCCTTGCCATGTATCAGCTTGTGCTGTTGGGAAATAATGAAAATGACCTGGATAGGGATTTAATCCATTTTGTAGGTTATGGACTTTAATGTTTATAATTGTTAGCTGTTACTTTAGATAGTTTTGAGTTTAGGATATGGTAAAGTTACTTATAACTTGTTATTTTCTATTGTTTTCCTTTGCTGCAAACAGACGTGGTCTGGTAGAACACAGCAGATGCTGGTGCCTGCCTGGCAACAGGTGACACCCCTGGCTCCTGCTACTACTACACTAACTTCTGAGAGTGTGGCTGGTTCACACAGGCTTGGAGACTGGGGGTAAGCTGAAAACAAAAGTACTTTGTGAATAGTTTGCAGACTAGATCTTGATTAAAGAAAGGTCTTGATTAAAAACATTGTTCTGAACTTCTCCCTAGGAAAATGATTTCATGCAGCAATCATTATAACTCAGTGATGCCGCAGCCTCTTCTGACCAATCAGATAACTTTATCTGCCCCTCAGCCAGTTAGTGTGGGGATTGCACATGTTGTCTGGCCTCAACCTGCCACTACCAAGAAAAATAAACAGTGCCAGAACAGGTTGGTATTGGTGCTTTAACTTTCCTCTGCATTTTGAGAATCTTTAAAATGAATTTTGCATGTACACTAAAGGGTCACTCTGTTGTATTCAAAATGACCTCTTTTATACCTTTATTACAAACACTAAGCCAGCTCCCTTCTCAATTTCTCAGAGGTATTTTGGTAAAACTAATGGAATGGGAGCCAGGAAGAGAGGAAATAAATGCTTTCAGTTGGTAAGATTGTCTTTATTGCTCTTTTGATTTATTATCTACCTGTAATGTAGCAATTGTGGACATTCAGATAGCACACTTACCAAAAAGTGACTATTTAAATGTATGTAAATACAATCTACATGGATATTTCTAGAGCTATTTTATATTTCATAAGAACTCGAGATCTGTTGGTGTGTTATATTCATGAACTTGAACAAGTGAAGGTTTGCATTTTTTGGTTTAACAAGATACCTTGGACAACTGATTATACATATTTTGATTATAGAAATTATAAATTATTCCTTTGGTTGCAGGAGTAATTCATTACAGAATACCAATATCCCACATTCAGCATTTATTTCTCCAAAGATAATTAATGGGAAAGATGTCGAGGAAGTAAGTTGTATAGAAACACAGGACAATCAGAACTCAGAAGGAGAGGCAAGAAATTGCTGTGAAACTTCTATCAGACAGGACTCTGATTCATCAGTTTCAGACAAACAGCGACAAACCATCATTATTGCTGACTCCCCAAGTCCTGCAGTGAGTGTCATCACTATTAGCAGTGACACTGATGAGGAAGAGACTTCGCAGAGACATTCACTCAGAGAGTAAGTGCCAAATGCTGCATCCTCAAAGGATATATAGGTGGCATCCTTTGGTGTGTCGAAAAACAACTTTCTGTGACTTATTCCTTGTTTGTCAATGTCCTTTGGAGTAAAACCTTTAAATTAGATAACCCAGTTCTAGACAGGGAACTTTCTAAATAGTATTTAGCACCATCATTATAGCATTTTCCCTGTATTTGTAAGCTTTACTTTTTGTCCATGTAGGTCATTCTTAACAGTTTCATATCCTTAATTAAAGAATACAAATTTTGACTATTTGGAGAGTATCTTCTCGTATTTGACTCACGTTTTCCCCTTTTCTCTTCCACTAGATGTAAAGGTAGTCTAGATTGTGAAGCTTGCCAGAGCACTTTGAATATTGATCGGATGTGTTCATTAAGTAGTCCTGATAGTACTCTGAGTACCAGCTCCTCAGGGCAGTCCAGCCCATCCCCCTGCAAGAGACCGAATAGGTAAAATAATCTCAATAGTAGTGTATAATAAATAGTAAGTCTACTAAAAAGCCTACGATTTCTTTCTGTTAAATTAATAAGTACCTGCCAATTTACCACAGTGACTTCTATCTTGAACACAATTTTTGAACTAGATCAGTTTTTCTAAACACAGATTTGTTTGTTTGTTTTTGAGACAGGGTCTTGCTCTGTTACACAGGCTGGAGTGCAGTAGCATGATCTCGGCTTACAGCAACCTCTGCCTCCCAGGCTCAAGGAATCCTCTTGCCTTAGCCTCTTGAGTAGCTGGGACCACAGGTGCGCACAGCGATACCCAGCTAATCTTTTAAGTTTTTTTTGTAGAGATGGGATCTTGCCCTGTTGCCCAGGCTGGTCTTGAACTCCTGGGCTCAACCAGTGCTCCCACCTTGGCCTCCCAAAGTGCTGGGATGACAGGCGTGAGCCACCATACCCAACTAAATAATCTTTTTTTGCCGGCGGAGTGGGGGTGGGTGGGAGGAGATGAAGTGTGGCTCTGTCACCCAGGCTGGAGTGCAAGGGCGTGATCTCGGCTCACTGCAGCCTCCACCTCTCCAGGTTCAAGTGATTCTCCTGACTCAGCCTCCCATGTAGCTGGGATTACAGGCACCCGCCACCACACCCGGCTAATTTTTTGTATTTTTAGTAGAGAGGGGGTTTCACCAGGCCAGGTTGGTCTTGAACTCCTTACCTCAGGTGATCCGCCTGCCTCAGCCTCCCAAAGTGCTAGGATTACAGGCGTGAGCCACCACATCTGGCCAAATCTATTTTTGAAAGCGTAAAAAAGCCACATTCTTAATTTCAGCCCCACAGACTACTATTGTAACTTAAATTTGGAAGAAAAACATATACTTTAGCAAAATTAAAAAGGAGTGTTTTGCATAATGAAATACTCACTGGCCCACTGTCTACAGAACATCCACTATGATTTTTTTCTTGCATTGGTGATGGATTTGCATGGTTTTATCCATATTAACCTGGCTTACCTGTCCTTTGGCCGGCTAAAATAGTAAGCTTGTCCTAAGCAGAATGATTTACTAACATATTAAGAGATAAGCCGCAGTCTAGAAGGCACAGTGGCCAACACTTGTAATCCCAGCACTTTGGGAGGCCAAGGCAGGAGGATCACTTGAGGGCAAGAGTTCAAGACCAACCTGGACAACATAGTGAGACCCCACCTTTACCAAAAATAAAAAAAAAATAATAGCTGGATGTGGTGGCGCTTGCCTGTAGTGCTAGCTACTCAGGAGGCTGAGGTGGGAGGATTATTTGAGCCCTGTAATTTGAGGCTGCAGTGAGCTATGATCACACTACTGCACTATAGCCTGGGCAACACAGTGAGACCCTGTCTCTTGGGAAGGAAGGAGGAGAAGGAAAGAAAGAAATAAAATTTTATTTTAGTGGCAACAAACATTTGGAAAATTTTAAGTTTTAATTTTACATGTCTTCTTCTTTTCCTTAGTCAGGAAATATGATATTGCATACTTATAGCCACAGCTTTATGGAAAATAAAAAGAAATTTTAATATGTCTTCTTAAAAGTTGCTTATAATGTGGTTTGAATATTGATAATGTACGTAACTATACATACACATGTAAAGTATGTAAAACAAATATACATATAAGATATATAAATAAAAATATGTATAAAAAGAGATGCTTCAAATTCATAACTAAGTATGCAATGGGTGGTTGAAACAGACAATAAATGCTGTAGAAATCCCAAGGAGAGAGAGATTGTCAGGGCCCAAGAGTGTCAGGAAGAGATGAGAAATATGGGGCTCTGTCTAGGCCTTTAGAGGTGTGGGGATACCTTTCAGATAACTGGTTAGGTACAAGGACCTAAATTACCAGAAGAGGCACATATCCTGATGTTAGAATTTAATTTGAAATATCCAAGTCACATGCATGTATGCTTGTACATTTCATTTAAATTATCCAGAACAGTGCCTCTTTTGTCATGTCTTGATGAAATTATCTGGAATTCATAAAGAGGAATTTTATGAGCTGATACTAAGGATCAAATGGGAAGGGAAAGAAGGGAAAAAAATGCCAAAATGATATTCCTGAAATGGAACAGAATTAGGTTTAGCAGTTGGAACAGAGAATTAATTTAAGGGTCTAGAAATTTTTTGAAAAAGTGCTATTGGACAAGAAAAAAGCTGTAATTATATATAAAATAACTGAATAACATTCTCGTCAGTTCACTGGAGCCTGAATATTACTTAACATTAGATTTAATGTTGGAAAAAAATATCACCCATAAAAATGCTTTCTTTTTGTAGTATGTCAGATGAAGAGCAAGAAAGTGGTTGTGATACGGTGGATGGCTCTCCGACATCCGACTCTTCTGGGCATGATAGTCCATTTGCAGAGAGCACTTTTGTGGAGGACACTCGTGAAAACACAGAACTGTTATCCTCTGCCGACACAGAAACCAAGCCAGCTGTCTGTTCTGTTGTGGTGCCACCAGTGGCACTAGAAAATGGCTTAAATGCCGATGAGCATATGGCAAACACAGGTAAGTTGAGTCCTCCCATTTCTCTGGTTGTCCTTTAAATACAGTCTTAATTTAGGAACATCTGAGAATGGAGTTGCCAAAAGTCATCTCAAATTTTGACTTGATCCTGCCTTATGTATTATACAGAGGATATCTTCTAATATTATCCAGTGCTTGGAAACCACGACCTCTCCTTTCATTTTATTTAATTTTAAGGCTCTCAAATCACTATTGTATGAAATATCTGAAGATTTTGCTAATTTTTTATTTGAAAAGGAAAAAGCATAAACTCTTCAATATTTTATTCGTCACCAGATTCTATATGCCAGCCATTAATAAAAGGACGATCTGCCCCTGGAAGATTAAACCAGCCTTCCGCAGTGGGTACTCGTCAGCAAAAATTGACATCAGCATTCCAGCAGCAGCATTTGAACTTTAGTCAGGTATGTTCATTTGTGGATTTGTAGGAGTCTTTGGGATTCAAATTTAGCAGTTGTTTTTCACATGGAGGAGAAAGCTTCTGAAACTGTATGTAGTCTTAATGAATTTTTCCCTTCTTGTTATCCCAAGGAGCTAAAGAGTAACTGGCTTAATAATAGGATAATTAAGCAAATTATCCATAGAACTTGTAGCCTCCTTCAGAAAGATTAAGTCCTTAGGTTCTCTTAGGTAATATTAACAGAGTGTGTCTGTTATCTCAGAACATCATTAACCTTCCTGAATACTTTCCATCTTATTCAACGCTATATTTGGCAGTTGTGTTTCAGTTGGGAAAAGAAAAGATCACAGATACTGGAGTTGGACGGGGATTCAAATCTTGGTTTTGCCATGTACTATATATATATTACCTTGGCCGGGCCTCTTCAACAAATTTGATTTGGAGCACAGTTAATGGGAATAGTAATTATATCATGGGTTGTTTCAGAAGTAAATAATATTGTGTATGTAAATGTTAGCTTTACATATAATAAGTGCTCCACAAATGGTAGTTGTTAGTAGTGATGGGGGTAGTAAAAGGTAGTACTAGCAGCACTAATAGCGGTGTTTATAATATAATAATATGTAGTAATAAATACTAAAATGTTAATACTAATATATATGGAATTGGTATTTTTCTCTCCTCTAGTTATTCTTAGTATAAGTTAGTTCTGAGAGATCCACTATGAGTTATCAATCACAAAGGGTATATTGTAATTTCCTTATCTTTCCTTTTATCTTTAAAAATATGTTATTCAGTCATTTTTTTTTTTTTTTCTTTATGGATAGGTTCAGCACTTTGGATCTGGGCATCAAGAGTGGAATGGAAACTTTGGGCATCGAAGACAGCAAGCTTATATCCCTACTAGTGTTACCAGTAATCCATTCACTCTTTCTCATGGAAGTCCCAATCACACAGCAGTGCATGCCCACCTGGCTGGAAATACACACCTCGGAGGACAGCCTACTCTACTTCCATACCCATCATCAGCCACCCTCAGTAGTGCTGCACCAGTGGCCCACCTGTTAGCCTCTCCATGTACCTCAAGACCTATGTTACAGCATCCAACTTATAATATCTCCCATCCCAGTGGCATAGTTCACCAAGTCCCAGTGGGCTTAAATCCCCGTCTGTTACCATCCCCAACCATTCATCAGACTCAGTACAAACCAATCTTCCCACCACATTCTTACATTACAGCATCACCTGCATATACTGGATTTCCACTGAGTCCAACAAAACTCAGCCAGTATCCATATATGTGAAAAACAGTATATTGGGGAAGCTCAATGATACAAACATTTGATTAAAAATAAAACATGGTATTTAATAAATATTAGCCATGGCACAAGAAAATTATTTTTGAATCATGTAGACTTGGGTGCAATTTAAACAACTTTGAGCTTTAAAAACTCACTTTTGATGTGTTTTGCACATTTGGTATAACTTGTCTTTGGTCATGTTATCTTCTTATGTAGTAACTCTAGACAGGTGACTTATGGGAGCAGAAGTCCAGTTTTGCTCCTGCTATTTTTTATAAATTGCCTTCTAACTAGTGCAAGACACGTCCACATTTGGGAAGCCATTCTGTGTACAGACTTAGAGCAACAGATGCACATATGTCAGAATTACAGCATACAAGTGAATTGTATTATCCGTGTCTTAGTGTATAAATGTTGGGTCACTTACCTAAGAAATTGAGCTATTGTTCTTTACATTTGCATGTGTCTTTTGCATGGGCAAAATGTTGCCTAGACTTTGCTCTTAAATGTTGTTCTAATAATCTCAGCTGCATTGTAAACCGTTCCCACACATAGTGCCTTAAATATTTGAGGTTGTTAATGTTATTACCTATATATAAATGTTGAGGACTGCAGCACTTAAAATTCAGACCTACTCTTTAGTTTCCTTTTGATAGCGTAATGTTCATTTTTGGTTTTGTGTGGTATGATTTCAGGTAGTAGCTGTTTTTTTCCTTATTAAGAGGGCAGCATGTTTGCTATAGCTGAATTCTGCTGTCTGATTTTTGAGAATGATCTAGCTTCAAGAAAAGCAAGCAGTTAGTCGTGCTTAAGAAAAATTGATTCAGTATCTAATGGATATTTGATAACTGTCACAGCACAGCATTTTATATACTATTAAGTGAAACTGCAATACAATCTAAGTTTATTTTGAGAGTGTTTGCTGTATAATTGGACTTAATAAAATGTTTAGAGGTACAGTAGGCATGACTTTGGGTAGATAATAAAATGCAAAATGCTCATTGATTCATGATGTGGTTTTATCTTAGCTTGGGCAAACCATGCAGTATTTAATAAATAGTAGCAGAACTTTTACTATTGAAGCTTGAAAAGATGTGAGTTCTTTGTGTGCAATTTTTGATTTATGCATGTGAGAGGGTTTTTTTTTAAAGTATTTTTACATTGCAGTACTTGTTTTGCTTGTTGGTGATGTTTGCTTATTTAATACATTCCGTCAGGGACAGAAATTACATGCTTTTTTTCTTCCTAGGAAGTGTGTTGAGTTCCCCCGCCCCCCTTTTTTCTTTTTTGGGTGGTGGTGATGGTAGTGGTTATGTCTGTTTAAATGAAGTTGCTTTTACAGCACCAAAGACTTAATCATCCATTTCCTATATAAAGGTAGCTACTTTTTGCATAGACCTCAAGTATATTGTAGTGTAGAGGTGGAATTTAAGGAAAGGTATTAAAGTGAGGCTGTGTTTTAGCTTACAGGCAAGTAATAAATTGTATCATTTATCTTGAATGTATCATAGATAAGCTGCTATATAACGATTGCCACTTCAGATAGCTGTGAAATTAGGTGATTAACTAGTTGTTATTTAGCCTTCTAATTTCTGTATAAGTCTAATTACATGAATAGAAATTGGGGTTTTGATTTTTTACTTTGCTTTTCTGTTTGGAGTGTCATTGTAACTACTGTATTGTAAATGGTGGAAAATAATTGCATTTGTTATTTTGGGGTGTGTTATTTGCATCAGTATTTTATCTCTATTAATGTTTGTGCTCATCACTGCATATTAAAAAAACTTGGATGTATCAGTGTAACTTAATTTTTTATTTTCATACTGGCATTGTAGACACTTGAGAAAGCTGTATCTTGCAGGCTTGACTTAACTTTTTTTCCTTAAAAATCTGGAATATAATCTTACAGCATTTACTGGAATAAACAGTACAAAGCATTTGAGTGTAAAACTCTAGATGTTTTGGATTTACAGCGTTTCTTTGATAAATGAATTGTATACCACTAATACAGCTCTAGTACAGCATTCACAATAAGCTAATAATGGATAAGTTTTCTTTACTCCATTGACACAAGCAGTGTTTTATTTAATAATCATCAATGAAATAAATGTGCCTGAAATTGATTTTAAAATTACAGTATTAGATCATAAAGTAAAACCAGCAGTACATTTTAGTCACACTGAAAATGAAGGACTTAATTTTCCCCACAAGTTTCAGTGTTTTAGTAATTAATTCTATGCATTTTATACAAATAGAAATATATATATATAAAAATACATGTTTAAAAAGAAGTAGCCTAAGATTAATTTAAAAGATTATTTACAGATGACACATTTATGGAGTCACTATTTAAGTAAATTTGCTGCCCTCCACAGCCTTCTGATTTTATTTATATGTTCCAGCAGATGATTAGGGTCTGCTCACTTCTTAGGAAAGAATCAATGCTGGCAACACATTGTGTCAGAAACACCAAGTGCAAAGGATTGATTGTATCACAACAGGTACAAAACCGACAGTTTTCTTTTTGTTTAGGGCCATATTTACTACCCTGAAATGTTGTATTCTTTGTCTTTAATTTCCAAGACTTAAAGCAGTCTTGTTAAATTGACATAAATGGTAAACTTCAACATTGTCATAATACAGTATTAAAGTTTGATAAAGGTATATCCCAGTTAACTACACTGCTCTTTAAATTGCAATCATGGGCATTTTAATGTATTTTAAAATAAATTTCAAAATTCTGCTAAATTTTTAATTTAGCATATTGACAAAGTAATCTGGATTTATACCTTTTAAAAACCATTTTGACCAGTTTTCTTCGGTTTTAATGCTTTCTTAAATAAAACACTGCATGATTTCCAAGTTGCATATTTGCATACTATTTTAATTTGCAAAGCGTTTTTTAAATCAAATATCCTGATATTTAGTTGTTTTTTCCCTCCAGGGTGTTTAATTAAATATGTTACTGTATTAGCAAAACATTTTCGTTTTAAAAATCTGCTAATTTTAAACTTGGACTGTGTTAAGTAAAAGTTAAATCATACACTGCAAGGTGTAGGAAGATTTGTTTTAATGAATCCAGTGATACAGATTTGATTACTAAGTTTGAACTGTTAATTGTTTAACAATTTTAGACTTGTGGCTTTCTTTCTTTGGTTTACTTGTTTTTGCTTTTACTCCTATGCTACACTAGTTTGCCATGTAGCAATTGCACTGTGCAATATTACAATAAGGACTGGGAAAATTTTATGGATGTAATGTCTATTACGGTTTGCGATAGTATTTCTCTCTAGTTCTCAGTGATTTAAATGTGACCAAGCCTTCTGTACTTTGTCACAAAAAGCGGGTTTTCCAGGTGACTATTTTGGTGAGTGTCAAAATAAGAATTTATGGTGTATTACTGTCGATTCACTTTGAATTAAAATATATATATTGCAGCAAACAGCTTGTTGACTTTTTTTCCACCCCAATACTCCTTACAGGGTAGGGAAGGGAGAGGTTAACAATATTGAGTATCTATTAATAACTGACATCATCTTATTTAACTCTCAAAGCCACCTGGTGAGATAGGTATTATTATCTTTGTCATACAAATGAGGGCATAGCTGCAGAATGTTTAGGGAACTTGCACAAAGTCACATTGCCCATGAGTTGGAATCTGAGTGAGATGCACACCGGGATATCTAACCATAACTAATCTACTTTATATCCGTTCTTTTAAAACTGAAGTCTGAGGCAGTGTGCCCAGAGTACCTGCAACCATAGGATGACCCTGACCCATTTCCCTTCAATATTAAGTTTCTGCAAATAGTTTTTGAGAGAAATAATTTCTGCCCAATATGCGTGGATGAAGAATAGGGAATTCACATGAATCTTTAATATTTAAAACGTGACTTCAAAAGAATGTGATTGTAATAGGCCAACTTTTGTCCTCAAATACCAACACCTCATAATTCAAGGATCTCTTTCAAGAAACCTCAGTTGGAAAGTTTCTAGAGGAGCACTCCCCCAGAACACACTGGTGAGAATACGTATTTTCAATTTTCGCCTTCCCCTATCAATGTTTAATTGAAGTACAACATAAATGCATTCTTTGGCATCTGGCTATTTTTTGTTAAACATTTAATTTATAAGATACACCCAAGTTGTGTGTCGTTCATTTATACCCATTGCTGTATAGTATTCCTTTGTGTGTATACAGAACTATTTTGTTGATGGACATTTGACATCTGAATAGTTTCTACTTCCTGGCTATTGTGAATAGGGCTGCCATGAATGTTTTGTCCATATTTTTTGGTGAACATATGCATGCATTTCCTTTGGGTATATATGTAGGCATGCATTACTAGGACATATGGTGTATATAGATACCGCCAAACATTATTCCAAAGTAGTTAATTTACACCTATTAGTAGTGTATGAGAGTTCTAGTTGCCTTATGTCCTCACTAACGCATTATATTTTTTTGTTTCTTTTGTTTTAGCCATTCTTTTGAGGGTGAGTTGTTCAAAATAATATGAACGTTTTCATGTAGGCCAAAGCACTGATCCTACATAAAGATGAAATTCAGATTTTGCAATTTACTTGAAAGTAAATTAGCCTCTTGAAAAAATACGAAGAAGCATTCAGCTATTTAAATAGATCTAGGAATATAACATTTTTTTCTCTAAAACAGGGTAATAGGACAAAAAAAGGGCTTTGAGCAACACATTTAAACCATTCAGCCAGTAACTACCCAGCACAGTGCCTGGCATATAGTGGGTATGTCATGAGTCATTTAAAAAATCTTTTGAAGCATCTACTATGTTCCAGGCACCATACACGGTGCATGTACCAATGGACAAAACAGAGGTCCTTTCGCTCTTATGGATCCAACCTTTTCCCAGGGGAGAAGACTAAAGTAAGGTTCAGGTAGGGTAAGTAAAGAAGACGGTATGGGGATAGAGTGACTGGAAGGGTCATGTCAGGGAATGCCTCAGTGAGGTGACACTTGAACTGTGACAAGGAGGATGCTGATCAGGCATGCAAAGAAAGAATATCTGACAGAGGGAGCAGCAAGTTAAGCTTTTAATATGAGCAAAATAGGAAGTGGCCATTATGGCCAGAGCATAGTGTGTGAGTGGGTGGCAAGAGATAGAAAATGCAACTATAAGGGTGGGCATGCAGGCTTTTTCCCAAAGATTGGAGTGTAGATTTAATTCCATATATTGTAGGAGGCCATGGGATGATTTTAAGCAGGCAAACAATATGACCTAATTTAAAGATCAGTCTGGCTGTTGAATGAAGAATAGATTGCAGGGCCAGGGTGGGAGTTGGAAGACCAGGTAGGAGGTTGCTGAAGTAGTCTAGGTTAGAGGGATGAATACCAATATTTTGTTAAGAGATTTGTATTACCAATATAGTCTCCCAGTCTGTGACTTACCCTTTTAGTTTCTTTTTTCTTTTCTTTTCTTTTTTTTTTTTTTTTTTTT
>NW_016814096.1:1110654-1116044 GCF_001698545.2 Rhinopithecus bieti
AGACGGGGCCCCCCCTTTCACCCAGGCTGGGGAAAGGGGCATGATCTCAGCTCACTGCAACCTCCGCTTCCCAGGTTGAAGTGATTCTTCTGCTTCAGCCTCCTGAGTAGCTGGGATTACAGGCGCATGCCACCACGTCCAGCTAATTTGTGTATTTTTTTAGTAAAGACAGGGTTTCACCATGTTGGCCAGGATGGTCTCAATCTCTTGACCTTGTGATCCGCCCGCCTAGGCCTCCCCAAGTGCTGAGATTACAGGCGTGAGCCATTGCGCCCAGCCGATGACTTACCTTTTAGTTTCTTAACAGGGTGTTAGGAAGAGCGAAAGTTTTGGATTTTGTTGAAGTCCATCTTATCAATGTTTTCTTTCATGGTTTGTGCTTTTTGTGTCCTAAGACATTTTTGCCTATCACTAAGTTTCAAAGACTTTCTCCTTTGTTTTCTTCTAGGAGTTTTATAGTTTTAGCTTTTATTAAGTCAATGGTTCATTTCATGTTAATTTTGTGTGAACTTTTATTTAATGGTAATTGAGAAACTACACTGACACCTAATTAGAAGTGTGGTTATTTGAAGTAGAAAAATCAGATGTTAATGTTTCATATTATCCCATTGTAAATATAATACATGGTTACAGTATGCTTGGGTAATTCAGAAAATAATTTTAAACATAAAATGTGTGTTTTCAGATAGTTAATGTGCATTTAAGCAACTTCAGATACAGATATTTGCTACGTCAATTTATAGCATTGAATTTATAGGCATTTTGCATGCTTTACAAACTGCACAAACATTTGAATGCCAAAATGCAAAATTTAAAAGTGATCAGATTTATTCTAGTAATTGCTTGTTTCTTCAGTGACTCTGGACAATCCAAAGAACTCAACTTTTTTTCTCATGTAGAATTTCTATACTTCTTTTTTTTATTAAAAAAGACAAATAAGAGAAAAAGAGTAGTACAGTGAATACATGCATAACCTTCACCTAGATTCACCAGCTGACATTGGGCTCATTAGCTTTGTATGTTTATGTGTAGTTTTTAAATTGAGCCATTTGTGGTTGATCATACTTGGCCCCAAAATACTTAAGCATGCATCTGTGAGAATAATGACATTTTCAACAAACCATGAGACCTTATAACATCTAGCAAAGTTAACAATTCTGTAACATTTATCTAGTTTTCAGTACGTAGTCAAATTTTCCCAATTGTTTCAAAAATGTCTTGAAACAAGTAGCTATTTTCCCCCTACTCCACCAACCAATTAAGATTTACCCACTGCGTTTGGCTATGGCATGTCTCTGACTACTTTTAATTCAGAACAGAACAGTCACCCATCCATCCACCATCCTTTTTTTTGTTTTGTTTTTGAGATAGAGTCTCACTCTGACACCCAGACTGGAGTGCAGTGGTGTGATCTCGGCTCAATACAACCTCCGCCTTCTGGGTTCAAGCGATTCTCCTGCCTCAGCCTCCAGAGTTGCTTGGATTACAGGCGCCCATCACCATGCCCAACTAATTTTTGTATTTTTAGCAGAGACAGGGTTTCACCGTGTTGGCCAGGCTGGTCTTGAACTCCTGACCTCAAATGATCCACCCACCTCGGCTTCCCAAAGTGTTGGGATTACAGGCGTAAGCCACAAGTTCAGGCTAGAATATTGTACATTCTGGATTTGTCTGATTGTTCATTTGTCCTAATTGACTGATCTCTATCTTCTGCAAAGTAGAAGCTGGTTCTAATGCCTTGATTCGGTGTTCATGCACAAAGGAGTTGTGTCATTGTGTCATGTCAGGTTGTCCACTATCAGGGATGATAGTTATAACTAAGAGTGATGACTGGCAAATCTCTCCACTGTGATCGGTGGGGTGATACTTTGAAAGTATCAATAACATTTTACTCGGTGTTTTTAGCATGCATTAATGATTGTTGTCTGAATCCATTACACTGGGGATTGCAAAAATGGTGATTTTCAACTCTATCATTCCTTCTCTTAAATACATTCATGACCCGGCATCTTTCTGTAAAAACAGGCTTCCTCCCTGTACACATGCTCTCTCACTTTCTGCTTTTCTGTCATCACTATGGGTTCATGGATTTTGCTTTAATTTAGTAGCTTAAAGTGACCAGTTATCTTCAAGACTCCTGAATCTTTTTGACATCACCACATTTGTCTGAATATTCCCTTGCTCTCTGGCCCAAAAGAATGTCTTAGGCTCACTTTGTACCTTTTCTGCCTCAGATCTAGAATCAGCCATGTCACTAAAAAGCCCAGGTTTCAAAGGACTCAGAGTAATTTTTACAAATCAGACACAAAACTAATCGTTTTGTCTTGTACTACTTCCCAGTCATGGTTGTCATGGGTGTTTAATCGTGGTGTCATGATTAGTTTCTGCTCTTCTCTTAGTTTAGCTTTAATCCGATATCTCCATTATTTAAGGGTATGTCTGATTCCTATTTCTGCAGAGATGTGGCTTGCCCAGCAACTACTGCACACTGCTGTGAATCTTACTGATCTAGGCTCCTTCTTAGCCTAGCACATTGATTGCAGATGGTAATTCCGAAGGCAGGATGAACAGGGAGATGAATGAGTGACTATTTTAGAGGGCATGCTTGGAAGAAGTAATGTAGTAAATGCAGCATTTACTACTTTTTCTCTCATATTTAGCACTTGTGCCCAGTGAATGTTGAATCAATGTGGGTCCTAGGGTTTGAGGACATTATTTAGCAAATCTTAGTAATATTTGTATTCTCAGTGATGATGATGAACTTGAACCAGGTGCTGAGATAGGAGCAGGAACTGTGCTGCAGCATCGTCACAGTTCCCTTATCCCTTCTTTCATCACTTTCATCATATTTCTTGCATTGCTTACCTGCTCTTTGCACTAACTGTAAGCTCTGAAGACAAAGGTAATCCTGCAGACTCTGTTTCTTTGACATTCGCTATGTGCCTGGCCACAGTCAGCACTAAAACATTTGTTAAATAGATGAATGAAATCAATAAACATCTGTCGAATGGAATTTAGGAGGCCCAGATTTCATTATCTGCTTTGCTACTACTACTATAGGTAGTATGATTTTGAGCAAGTTTGGGCTTCAGTTTACTCATCGGCAAATTGACAGCCTGGGGTTGCAAACTTAAAAGCAGCAAGGGCTGGGCAGATGCCATAAGTAGATGAAGGAGACTGAGTGGGGACTGGTCGAGTAGAGAGTCAAAGCCCCACACAAAGGAATCAGGAAACACAAGTAGGATGGCAGACCAAATGTACACCAATGTCTACTTTTTTGAGAAAACACAGAAATATATTCTATAATATAAACACAGAAAACACAGAAAATTCTATAATTTTATAGAAATATGCATGTCAAATGTTGGCAACTAATTCATAAGTTTTTAAAAAAATTGTTATAGATATGGTATATATGAAACACAAGTTGTCTTCAGGCCTGAGCTGGTCTGTGGGTAGGCAGTTTGCAAGATTAGTTATTCCGAGTTTACTTTCAGTTTGACGTTTAGTAATGCCGTTCAATATAGTATTGCTATGTTGTATTGTGGCCAGCAGGGGGGGAAGTTCCCTAATAAATTTTTTTTTTAACTTTGGTCTCGTAATAACTTTAAAGAAAATAACAAGGCAGAAATATGAGCAGTGTGGGCTATGTCGGAGCATCTAATTTTTAAATTTTTATTGTTAGAGACGAGGTTTCTGTCTCTCTCACTTAGGTTGGAGGGCAGTGGCATGATCATAGCTCACTGTAGCCTCAAACTCATGGGCTCAAGTGATCCTCCCACTTCAGCCTCCCAAGTTGCTGGGATTACAGGCATAAGCAACCACACTTGGCTCAGTTTCTTTTTCCTTCTCTTTTTTCTTTCTTTCTTTCTTTTCTTTTCTTTCTTTTTTTTTTTTTTTTTTTTTTTTTTTTTTTTTTTTTTTTTTTTTTTTTTTTTTTTTTTTTTTTTTTTTTTTTGAGATGGAATCTCACTCTGTCGCCCAGGCCGGAGGGCAGTGGCGTGATCTCTGCTCACTGCAAGCTCTGTCTCTCGAGTTCACACCATTCTGTTGCCTCAGCCTCCCAAGTAGCTGGGACTACAGGTGCCCACCACCACGCCCGACTATTTTTTTTGTATTTTTAGTAGAGACGGGGTTTCACCGTGTTAGCCAGGATGGTCTCGATCTCCTGACCTCGTGATCTGCCCTCCTCCGCCTCCCGAAGTGCTGGGATTACAGGCATGAGCCACCAAACCTGGCTGGCTCAGTTTCTAATTTTTATAGATTTTGAAAAAGTGAGAAAGGATTTCAGTCCTCCATGAATTCTTAAATTACTACTTAGACTGACTGGTTTATCATGGAATCAAAGGAAGACATCCATTCATCCATCCATTTCTCTGCTGTCAGGTAGACCTGTCATGTAGTACGAAAATGTGTAGATCATTTTGTCTCCAGCAAAGGAAATAAAACTTAGAGGATTTGGCAGCTGGAAGTGGAGGGAAAAGATAAGAGGAAAAGAGTAATAGTCATTCAACCATTGTACCACAGCCTTATACGTGGCTTATTCTCACAACAACCCCTTCTTGTAACAAATCATTTCTTTTTTTATTTTGCAGAAGAAGAAAAGGCTTAGAGAGGCTCAGTAGTTTACTTAAGATAACACAGAAAGAGGCCAGGTGGTGTGGCTCACACCTGTAATCCTAGCACTGCACTTTGGGAAGCCGAGGTGGGTGGATCACCTGAGGTCAGGAGTTCGAGACCAGCCTGACCAACATGACGAAACTCCATCTCTACTGAAAAATACAAAGAATCAGCTGGACATAGTGGCATGTGCCTGTAATCCCAGCTACTTGGGAGGCTGAGGCAGGAGAATCGCTTGAACCTGGGAGGTGGAGGTTGCAGTGAGCCGAGATCGTGCCATTGAACTCTAGCCTGAGCGACAGAGTGAGACTCCAAACAAAACAAAACAAAACAAAGCAAATCAAAACAAAACAAAGATAACACAGAAAGAAGCAATGCTGAAATTCAAGTCCCTGTTTGACTCTAAAGCTGTGAATGTCCTACCTAATTACATTCTCTAAAATGCAGTGCTGGCAAATGTTCACCAACTAGCTGAGTGGGTGAGGGGGTATTCATACGTATTTATATAAACTTGTTATAAATTACATGAATGGTAGAACATAATTTATAAATGATAGTAAAGTATACAACAATCTCTATTATAAATTCCATATGGCCAATTGATTCTCACAAAATGCTTTTGTTGAGTTTTCCAGACATATAAGTATGCTTATAAGTATAGACTTAAGTAAAACCTTAAGTTGGCTATAGATATACTAAAAGTATATAGACGGACTTATAGTATAGTATAGTATAGTATAGTATAGTATAGTATAGTATAGTATAGTATA
>NW_016814096.1:1117805-1123963 GCF_001698545.2 Rhinopithecus bieti
GCTAATTTTTTATTTTTTTTTTTGAGATGGAATCTCACTCTGTCGCCCAGGCCGGAGGGCAGTGGCGTGATCTCTGCTCACTGCAAGCTCTGTCTCTCGAGTTCACACCATTCTGTTGCCTCAGCCTCCCAAGTAGCTGGGACTACAGGTGCCCACCACCACGCCCGACTATTTTTTTTGTATTTTAGTAGAGACGGGGTTTCACCGTGTTAGCCAGGATGGTCTCGATCTCCTGACCTCGTGATCTGCCCTCCTCCGCCTCCCGAAGTGCTGGGATTACAGGCATGAGCCACCAAACCTGGCTGGCTCAGTTTCTAATTTTATAGATTTTGAAAAGTGAGAAAGGATTTCAGTCCTCCATGAATTCTTAAATTACTACTTAGACTGACTGGTTTATCATGGAATCAAAGGAAGACATCCATTCATCCATCCATTTCTCTGCTGTCAGGTAGACCTGTCATGTAGTACGAAAATGTGTAGATCATTTTGTCTCCAGCAAAGGAAATAAAACTTAGAGGATTTGGCAGCTGGAAGTGGAGGGAAAAGATAAGAGGAAAAGAGTAATAGTCATTCAACCATTGTACCACAGCCTTATACGTGGCTTATTCTCACAACAACCCCTTCTTGTAACAAATCATTTCTTTTTTTATTTTGCAGAAGAAGAAAAGGCTTAGAGAGGCTCAGTAGTTTACTTAAGATAACACAGAAAGAGGCCAGGTGGTGTGGCTCACACCTGTAATCCTAGCACTGCACTTTGGGAAGCCGAGGTGGGTGGATCACCTGAGGTCAGGAGTTCGAGACCAGCCTGACCAACATGACGAAACTCCATCTCTACTGAAAATACAAAGAATCAGCTGGACATAGTGGCATGTGCCTGTAATCCCAGCTACTTGGGAGGCTGAGGCAGGAGAATCGCTTGAACCTGGGAGGTGGAGGTTGCAGTGAGCCGAGATCGTGCCATTGAACTCTAGCCTGAGCGACAGAGTGAGACTCCAAACAAAACAAAACAAAACAAAGCAAATCAAAACAAAACAAAGATAACACAGAAAGAAGCAATGCTGAAATTCAAGTCCCTGTTTGACTCTAAAGCTGTGAATGTCCTACCTAATTACATTCTCTAAAATGCAGTGCTGGCAAATGTTCACCAACTAGCTGAGTGGGTGAGGGGTATTCATACGTATTTATATAAACTTGTTATAAATTACATGAATGGTAGAACATAATTTATAAATGATAGTAAAGTATACAACAATCTCTATTATAAATTCCATATGGCCAATTGATTCTCACAAAATGCTTTTGTTGAGTTTTCCAGACATATAAGTATGCTTATAAGTATAGACTTAAGTAAAACCTTAAGTTGGCTATAGATATACTAAAAGTATATAGACGGACTTATAGTATAGTATAGTATAGTATAGTATAGTATAGTATAGTATAGTATAGTATAGTATAATCTATTTGTATACTTACAGCCAGCCTAAGGTTATAATTCTTCCAACTTAAGGTTATAATTCTACCGTGATTTGACAAAATCAGGCTATGAATAAATGCTTGATTACTACCTGATTTAGCCAAGAAGTTGCTCATGGTATCGATCGACAAGTATACTTTTGATGTCAGTGTTTATTATTTTCTTTTACATTGAAGACCAAAAGGAAACAACAAAGACGTATGTTAGAACTTCACTTGTTCAACAATGACATGAGTGAATTCTTTGCTCTATCTGACGATAATTTTCAAATACTGGAAGAATACGCTTTCCCTTTTCCCCCATATTTTGTTTGCTATTAGCAACGTACAACCATAGGTATGATAAACATTTAAATTTAGTCCACATTAACATTTTCTCCATCACTTTCTTAAGTCTAGATGATCAACAAAACAATAAGTCAAGCCCTGATTTCTAGTGTTTGCCAATTTTCATGGTGTAAATGATCCCACCAAGAACAATTTCAAGCTATCTGCACAATGTCGCTGAACACAGAGCTGGAAAGAGATTTGCACCATATAACATAGATACGATAGACATAAATAACTTCAAGAGCACAGATAATAGTGAAATTATTTGAAAGTGATATGTTTTGAGTGTAACTCATCCTTACTTTGGACAGTAGTGTGGGACCATAAAAATGACTATACAAGCTGAGACTATGTGATCTTTATCAATGGGAAAAATTACAATTGTTCCATGACCCTTAACATTATTTTTTTGTTAAAGCATTGCTAAGTCTCTTACTGTTGGTTGTAAATGTATAGGGAAATGAAAAAATAGTAAAGCTGATATTTATATAGTTACCAATTAAAAACATGAGAAGCATTGAGAATTAAGCGTTTCATGTCTTTGCAAAAAAATGTATCAGTAGTTTAAATGGTGTTTGCATTCTTCTTATCATGTAACTTAGGATTCACCTTTTTTATACCTTGGCAAATTGTCATACTCCTTTGCAAGTTTGGATCAACTTCCAGCATTTTATCCTCTGTGCTCTGAATGTCGTGAAATACGTCTGAGAATTTCTCTAATGTGAATCTTTTTCAGCATCACTTCCTGTCTGGGCTATCTTCATTCTTTTTGTCAGAACCACTTTGCTCATTTATGTTGATAAATTTGCTTTCCCTGAGTTCCTCTGGCTGCATCTGTAGACTCTAGAACAGCAGCGTGTCAACATTCCTACAATGAACTATTTCCTCTACA
This sequence comes from Rhinopithecus bieti, assembly GCF_001698545.2. Classification (NCBI taxonomy): domain Eukaryota; kingdom Metazoa; phylum Chordata; class Mammalia; order Primates; family Cercopithecidae; genus Rhinopithecus; species Rhinopithecus bieti. The sequence continues at coordinate 1,120,501 of NW_016814096.1, forward strand.
ATTCCACTTACATTTATGTCAAATTTTACTTCCAGCATTGTCACTTTTTACTTCTTTGCTGCACCCTCATCTTTGTTGGTCAATTCCCTCTTTTGATTCTATCCACTTTTGTCAAATGTCATGTGGGTTTGTCACTGGAGGACAAGAAGGTAAAACAACCACACAATTTGCTGTCTGCATGAACTGAATGACAGATGAGCAGTGCTCCGTCACTGACAGTCTTTGAAAGAAGAGATGCGATTGGTCACTGATCATGAAGCACATCTATTACCTACAAAGTGATCTGTGGACCAAAGAGCTAGCAATGAAGTTTGTACTTTATGCAATCACTCACCGCTAATATACTGTGGTGACTAAAATCTGAACTGCGTTGTTGGCAGACTGGTATTATTTAACTAAACAGTGATAACTGAAATTCATGTATCCTGGATCCGTGAAAAGCGAGGATTGCCCTGTATTTACCTTTGCTTTTAATATAATTTAATTGTAACTGCATGTAATTGAATTTTTAATGATGACTGTGTTTAACAACTGCTTCATAAAATTCCTCTAAATTTAACAATTGGCTCTCACAGCAGGTACAAGCGAGATTTAGCACACCACGGCAAAACCTCATGAAGTATCTAGTACTTCCGATTTATATTAAGCAAGGTGGCTGCGGCTTGTTTAACTTCCCAGGAAGAATGGCATAGCCAGACCTATCATTTCAAGGCTCATATTCTTTAAACTCCCCTGCTAACTGCATTCAAATAATCTAAAGAGTTACAATAAGCCTATACCCTTATTCTATACCTTCTTGGTATCCATCAAGAGGATATATGTGAAAACTTAACAACTTTTAAAAAGTGAAACATTTGTTTGAGCTCTTGTCTTTTCTTCCCAGCCTTATTTCTTTCATTAATAGCTGAGAGAATCTGTTGGTCAGCTTTTGATAGGTTATACTGCAGTAACAAATGAGCCCCTACATCTCAGTACCCCAAAGCAGCACAGGCTTCTCTTTTCCCCTTGTTTTATGTTGCTCCCAGATTGGTGGCCGCTCTGCTCCTGTCTGCAGGTCACATATGCTCCATGGGCCTTCTTTATTTTAGGATTCTGACTGAAAGAGTAAAAAATATTGGACATGCTTTCTTATTGGAAGAGGGAAAAGATGCAGAGCTGGATCTTGAAGTGGTTCTTAAAGCTTATGAATGAAACTGGCACATTGCCATCTCTGTCGCCTGCCATTAGTCAAAAGAATTCACATGCCCTAGTCTAATATCAGTGGGGAGGAAAGAATCATCAGGGCAAAAGGGCACTGCAAATCCCCCATGGTAATCGGTGAGAAAGTACAGCCATCCCTCGGGTGTGTAGGGGATTGGTTGTAGGACTTCTCTTGTACACCAAAATCCACAGATGCTCAAGTCTGTGATAGAAAATGGCAAGTATTTGCATATAACTACACATTTACATCCTCTCGTATACTTTGGACCTGGCACAGTGACTTATGCCTGCAACCCCAGTACTTTGGGAAGCCAAGGCCAGAGGATTGCTTGATGCCAGGAGTTTGAGACCAGGCTGGGCAACATAGTGAGACCCCTGTCTCTACCAAAAAAAATAATAATAATAATAATGAAACCTAGCTGGTGTGGGGGCGCATGCCTGTAGTCCTGGCTTCTCTGGAGGCTGAGGCAGGAGGACGACTTGAGCCAAGGAGTTCAAGGCTGCAGTGAGCTATGGTTGTGCCACTGCACTCCAGCCTGGGTGACAGAGCCAGACTTTGTCTGTAATAAATACATACATACACACATGCATACACACGTACATTACATTCATCCATTCATCTATCCACTTTCCCATATACTTACATACTTTTTTTTTTTTTGAGACAGGGTCTTGCTCTGTTGCTCAGGCTAGAGTGCAGTGGCTTGATCATGGCTCACTGCAGGCACAACCTCCCAGGCTCAAGTGATCCACTCACCTCAGCCTCCCAAGTAGCTGGGAATACAGGTACGCACCACCATGCCCAGCTAATTTAAAAAATGTGTTTTTTTGTTTTGTTATATTGTTGTTGTTATTATTATTATTATTATTATTGCAGAAATGAGGTCTAACTGTTGCCTAAGCTGATCTGGAACTCCTGGTCTCAAGCGATCCTTCTGCTTTGGCCTCCCAAAATGCTGGGATTACAGGCATGAGTCACTGTGCCTGACCACATATACTTTAAATAACCTCTAGATTACTTATAATACTAATACAATGTAAGCACTATGCAAAAGTTGTTATAGCATATTGGTTTTATTTCTATGTTTTATTGCTATATTGTTATTTTTTATAGTTTTTCTCTGAGTATTTTCCACTGAGGTTGGTTGAATCTGTGGATGCAGAACCACGCATACAGAGGCCGTGCATAGTCATCTCCAGGGAAGTGAAGAGTAGAAACGAAGCTGTTTTTTGGTTTTTCATTTTTTGTTTCTTGTAAAAAGACAGGAATAGCTTTTCAACAACTACCAAAGCTTAGGGATGTGATTTTTTAAAAAAAATTCACTCACTGAGGTAAGGTATAAGCCCTATATTGAATGTCCCAATATCTTGTTACTCAAAGAGTGGTCTCCGATCAGCCTTGGCATCACTTGAGAGTTGTTAGAAATGCAGACTCCGGGGCTGGGCGCCGTGGCCCACGCTTGTAATCCTAGCACTTTGGGAGGCCGAAGCGGGTGGATCACCTGAGGTCAGGAGTTCGAGACCAGCCTGATCAACATGTCAGCCTGATCAACTTGTCTCTACTAAAAAACACAAAAATTAGCCAGACATGGTTGTGAATGCCTGTAATCCCAGCTACTTAGGAGGCTGAAGCAAGAGAATTGCTTGAACCTGGGGGGCAGAGGTTGCAGTGAGCCGAGATTGCACCACTGCACTCCAGCCTGGGTAACAGAGCAAGATTTCGTCTCTAAATAAATAAATAAATAAATGCAGACTCCTGGGTGACCCCAGACCTTCTTTTTAGCCTCTCTCTCTCTCTGTCTCTTTTTGTATTTTTTGTCTTTCAATTTTTTACTACTTTTTTTTCCACTTAAAATTTTTTAAAATAGATTTCTTTATTTTCTGGAATTTTTCTAGCCATGGTAACCCCAGGTCTTTTTAGTCAGAATCTTCATTCTAGCAACATCCCCATGTAACTTAAGTCTACATTCAAGTTTGTGAAACTTGGGCCTAATGGACAGCTCTACTTGGATGCTCCTTTCAGCACTTGTTTTCTTCCCCTAAGCCTAATTTTCCTATATCCCTCTATTTCCTGTATTCCCAGATACATACCTTCCTTCCTTCTTTCCTTCCTTCCTTCTTCCCTCCCCTCCCTTCTCCCTTCCCTTCTCCCTTCCCTTCTCCCTTCCCTTCTCCCTTCCCTTCCCTTCCCGTCCCGTCGCTTCCCTTCCCTTCCCTTCCCTTCCCTTCCCTTCCCTTCCCTTCCCTTCCCTTCCCTTCCTTT
>NW_016814096.1:1124110-1131410 GCF_001698545.2 Rhinopithecus bieti
TCTTCCCTCCCCTCCCTTCTCCCTTCCCTTCTCCCTTCCCTTCTCCCTTCCCTTCTCCCTTCCCTTCCCTTCCCTTCCCGTCGCTTCCCTTCCCTTCCCTTCCCTTCCCTTCCCTTCCCTTCCTTTCCCTCCTCCTCTTCCTTTTTCTCTTGGTATCATTAATTACTCCCTGTCAAAGCTTTCAACACTGTTCCTGTCTCCTCCTGTCTTCTTACCATCCTCATTGTGCTGTCTCGGTTCAGACCTGGAACTTATCCAAACTAATACTTGTATCTGACTTCCTGGCTTTGAGCCCCACTCCCCCGCCCCCACCTCCAAACTTCCCATTACTTTCCAGGTGGTCTTTTTAAAATTCAATTTTGATCAAGATAGTAGCAGTGGAGGTACCAAGGAGATGCTTGGAGCAATGGAAGGGGCAAGTAAACATAACCTAAGTGAAAGCAGAGCTCTGCTTATCAAATTCAGCTTTAAGACAAGCCCTTGACCAGTTTCCTCAAAGATTCTCAAGAAAATTCTGAAGTCGCCATTGGATGCCAGCCTGCTTTCAAATTTTCACTGTCACTGTCAAGATGATGTCCAACCTCTTGGAGGACTTTTCGGCGGACTTTTCTTTGCGTTTTTAGAGACAGGGTCTTGCTGTATCGCCCAGGCTGGGCTTGAACTCCTGGCTTCAAGTAATCCCACCTTGGCCTCCCAGTGCTGGAATTCCAGGCTCGAGCCACTGTGCTTGGCCTTCGGAGGACATTAAATTCTCCATGAACACAATCTAATTTTAAGACATTTCTATTACCCTAAAAAGAAACTTTGTGCCCATTACAGTCACTGTTGGTTTTTACTCCCCAGCCCCAGGTAATCGCTAATCAACTTTCTCTTTGGTTTGCCTTTTCTGGACACTTCATACAAGTGGAGTCATAGAATATTGTGACCTTTTGTGACTGGCTTCTTTGGTTTAGCAGAGTATTTTCAATACATCAATGTTGTAGCACGTATCCGTACTTTCTTCCTTTTTATTGATGAACAGTATTTGGTTGTCCCACATTTTATTTATCTTTTCACCAGTTCATGAGTTCTTCCCGCTTTTTGGCTATTGTGAATAATGCTGCTCCATATATTCGTGTAAAAGCATTTGTGTGGACTTACACTTTTATTTGTTTTGAGTAGATACACGCATCTTGGTATCTTGGGTAGATACTTCTAGTTTCTGAAAGGGATAGTGTGGTAGCATTTTAAAGTTTTCTCAAGGTTACCAGTTATTAGGTGATGGAGTTAGGACTTCAACTCAGGTTGTAAATCACTGAGATTTTCAATGACCAATCCTGGTTTCCACCCCACAGAGCCCGAGAAATAGTCTCAACACAGTTAAGCAAGAAATTGAGGGCAAAGAGAGATAGTAAAAATGAGCTAGCCCCATAGTGTCAAACGCTAGACCAGATCTCTGCTCTGCTGTTGGATGAACCCCAAAAGCAACAGAAGTATTAGTGGGAGACAAATTGGCCTTTGACGGTTAAAAACAAAGACCCTGCCTCCTCCCACTGGAGGATTTATTTATTTATTTATTTACTTACTTGAGACAGAGTCTCACTCTGCTGCCCAGGCTGGAGTGCAGTGGGACAATCTCAGCTCACTGCAGCCTCTGCCTCCTGGGTTCAAGTGATTCTCCTGCCTCAGCCTCCTGAGTAGCTAGGAATGCAGGTGCACACCAACATGCCTGGCTAATTTTTCTATTTTTACTAGAGATGGGGTTTTACCATGTTGGCCAGGGTGGTCTCAAACTCCTGGCCTCAAACGATCCACCCGCCTAGGTCTCCTGAAGTGCTGGGATTACAGGCGTGAGCCACTGAGTCTGGCCCCCTGGAGGATTTAGAGGATAATTAGCCAGAACCTGGAGGAGTTGAAATGTCATCAATGGAAGTCAAGTTTAAGTCAACAAATACCGAGTAGCTAAGCTGCTGTGGAGGATGCCCTGAGGACTGAGATCAGCCTCACTCACCCCGGGTCTAGGGGCTAGTCTTAGTGGGTGCTGTTACCGTCTTGCTGGCCCTAATGTCCTGGGTCCTGGTGGGCCTGGGAAACTGTTTTTAGAAAAATAGGTTGAAATATAAGTGGAAGGGGAAAGCAAGTTGACCTGTATTTCTGCAACAGCCTTCTTACAGTCGGCCTCCTCTTTATCTCACCCCTTTTGTACCCATTCTATAAGGTGGCCGGAGTGATTTTCCTGGAACACACATTCACCACTCCTCTGCTTTAAAACTCATCCCTAAGCTCCCTACTGCCCTCTGTCATTGTTAATTCAGCTGCATCTCTTTACCCTCGGGGGCAGTACTGTCTACAGGGAACCCATATGATAAGAACTTTTCTCAGGGCCAGGACAGTGCCGGGCAGGAAGAGCCCAGTAAGCGACCCATCTCGGTTATATCCAGTGTTTTCTTAAGGGCACGGAAGCAAAGAAAACCATATTTAAAATTTCGTTTTGAATTTCTTCTATGTTAATGTCTGTAATATACACCATGGCACTTTAGGCCACCATGGCACCAGTCCCTTGCTTGCCTCCCTAACCTCCTCTCTCAGCAGTTTCCTCTGCAGAAGCCCACAGCCTCCTTTCCTGCTCCCCAACAGCATATACGGAACTGTGGCATCATTGAGTGTTTACTCATCGCCATCACTTACTCTTTTTTTGAGATGGTATCTCACTCGGTCGCCCAAGTTAGAGTACAGTGGCCCTATCTTGGCTGACTGCAACCTCTGCCTCCCGGGTTCAAGCGATTCTCCTGCCTCAGCCTCCTGAGTTGCTGGGATTACAGGCACCCACCATCATGCCTGGCTAATTTTTGTATTTTTGGTAGAGATAGGGTTTCACCATGTTGGCTGGTCTTGAACTCCTGACCTCAAGCTATCCACCCGACTCAGCCTCCTAAAGTGCTGGGATTACAGGCATGAGCCACTATGCTCAGCCTCCCCTACTTCCTCCTAAGCACGGAGTTCAGTGAGGGTGGGGACAAGGCCTTGCTTGCTGTAGGAATCCTAGAGTCTAGAACAGTCCTGGGTGCACAAAAGGAGTTCAGTGTAGACTTGGGCTCTGCTCCAGCAAGGAGTGTCAGCAACAGAGTTCTGGACTGGAGGAGAAATAGCTGCTTATTTTAAAAAGAATGAAAGCAGGGGCCCAGAGATTTCCCCTCTATGAATGGCAGAAATTTATACTGTGGGCCTGAAACAATTGCCCAAAGATTATTCTTTTTTCCCAGCCTACCAAAATGCTTTGCATAAAACACTCTGACTTTTGAAAGCTATGTAGCAATAAATTTACACACCGAGAAAGTCCCAAAGCCCTAGAAATAGACTAAAATTAATGAAAGAATTTATGGTTTAAGAGCGTTGCAATTGTCACATAATAAGATTGGCTGAGTGTTTACTGTGTGTCAAGTATTCTTCTAAATGCTTGACACGTATCAATTCAATCCTCAAGACAATTCAAGGAGGGAGTCGCTTTATCATTTCCAGTTTTATAGGTGAGAGATATAGAAATTATGTGATGTGCCAAAAGTTAAACAGCTAGTAAATGGTAAGGCCTGAATTTAAATCTAAGTAAAGTTTCAGAGTCTGTACAGTCACCCATCAATCAAGGAGTCATCAGTCAAAGATCTCATCAAGCATCCTTCTCCAGCAGAGAACCCTTCCGGAGTGGTTCCTCCTGGATGAGAATAAGGTACAAACTCCATACCATGGCATCACAGGCTGTCAACATCTTGCCCCTAACTTGGCTCCCCAGCCTGGAGGCTGAATCTCCCTAAGTTCTCTCTGTGCTTCTCTCACCAGATAACTTATCCTTCCCTGCAAAGTGCTACAGACTTTCATGCCTTTCTATCATGCCATTGGCTGTGCCTGGTAAACTCTGACTTTAAATGTGTCCTTCTTTTGCCTCTTCTCCTCCAGGCAGAAACAGCCACCTCTTGCCCACATTCCCATGGCAATGAGTGATCTGCACGTACCTCTATCGCATCCTCAGCACACTGCTCTGAAGTTACTGCCGCATGTGTCTGTCCCCCTCATTAGACTGTAGGCTGCTGCGTCTTTTTTTTTTTTTTTTTTGAGACGGAGTCTCGCTCTGTAGCCCAGGCTGGAGTGCAGTGGTGTGAGCTTGGCTCACTGCAACCTCTGCCTTCTGGGTCCCGGTTCAAGTAATTCTCCTACCTTGGCCTCCTGAGTAGCCTGGGATTACAGGCACGCGCTACCATGCCCAGCTAATTTTTGTATTTTCAGTAGAGACGGGGTTTCACCATGTTGGTCAGCCTGGTCTTGAACTCCTGACCTCATGATCCACCCACCTCAGCCTCCCAAAGTGTTGGGATTACAGGCGTGAGCCACTATGCCTGGCTGACCGTAGGCTTCTTGAGGAAAGGGATGGTGTCTGGTCTTGAGGCCAGCCTCATTAGGGAGATGAATCCACTGAAACACCAGTCCAATAACCAAAACGTGAAGGTAATTTATAATTTGTTTAAGTCTGGCAAATAATGGAGAAGGGAAAATCCCATTTACAATACAGTGAACTTTCTCGAGATATGCATTTGCTATCTCCCAACCCCATGGCAGTTGCCCCTAAATCAATCTCTCTCAGCTCACATGCAGAAGCCAGCTGTGTTGAGCTCTTGCCTTTCTTGCTTTACATACAGTGTCTCTCCTGCCGGATCTTTTATATCTCTTTAGGCCAGCATCATTCAGTTGCTTCCCATGTGAATGCAGCCAGCCTGTCCAGTTTCCTCAGTTTCTGGCTAATCATCAACACCACAATCGTCCAGGTGCAGAAAAGGGGTGGGTGGCGGAAGCTGTGGCTACTAAAGGGTTCATGTTTTCCCCCATCACACCCATCTTTATGTTCTTGGGAGCGCTTAACTCAGAGCCTGGTATAGGATTGGTGCTCCTGAGAGTGACTTATCTTCTCCTCTCCCTCTCCTTCCTTTTGGGGAAAAGCTCAGATGTGTCCAAGACCTTTCACAACTTGGCCTCAGCATAAGAGTTCTGGGCTTCAAACAGGCAGCCCCACTGCTCCAAGACCAATCTTCCTGCCTCCTTCCCTGCCTCTGCTCTGCTCACTTCTCTCTCCAGGGACTTCCTTGTCCGCAGCACCTAAGCGAGTCCAAACGCTGCCCTTGTTTCAGTTCTTTGCCTGACATCCTCATTCCCCATCACCTTGTCCGTGAGATCCCCACTGGCTGCAGGGCCATTCATCTTGTGATGCTGCCTGAACCATGACCACGGGCTGGCTTGCTCACAGCGTCTCCAACTGATTTAGTGAATTGCTTTATCTCTTCAACTAGACTGCAAGTTTCTTTCTTTCTTTCTTTACCTTTTTTGTGAGATGGAGTCTCACTCTGTTGCCCAGGCTGGAGTGCAGTGGTGCCATCTCGGCTCACTGCAACCTCCGCCTCCCGGGTTCAAGCAATTCTCCTGTCTCAGGTTCCCAAGTAGCTGGGATTACAGGCATGCACCACCACACCTGGCTATTCTTTGTATTTTTAGTAGAGCAGGGTTTCACCATGTTGGCCAGGCTGGTCTCAAACTCCTGACCTCAGGTGATTCGCTCACCTCGGCCTCACAAAGTGTTGGGATTACAGGCGTGACCCACCGCGCCAGGCCAGACTGCAAGTTTCTTGACACAAACCAAAACAACCCAACTAGTTTAAAGAACAAAATTAAATCATACTCCCCAACAAGGCATTACTATATTTCAACAAATCTTAGACACATTATAAGAACACATCTGACTTCGGAAAAGTTAACATGTGAAAAGAATGCATCTTAGATGAAATATGGTGTTATTTCTATCCTGCAGATGCTCAATAACTAGAACCCTAACACTTTTCCAGATCCCCTGGCTAAGTTGCTGTGCCCTAACACACCAGGCACACTCTGTCCCGGGATGTTAGCCTTTTTGGTTCCCTGTATCCGGAATGCTCTGCGCGCATGGCTTGTTCTCACCTCCTTCAGATCTTGCCTCAGACATCATCTTCTCAGCGAGGCCTTTCTTCACAATGTTTAACGTTGCAACACCCTCTCCCCACGTTTCATTCTTTTACACTGATTTTTCTTCACGGCATTTACCAGTTTAATATTCTATTACTTATTTGTTTATTGCAGGTGAACCCCCACTAGAATGTCAGCTCCAGCAGGGCAGAGATTTTGTTTATGGCTGCTGTCCCTGGCACATCGCAGGCAGTCAATAAGTATTGTTGAGTGAATAGCGTCTGAGCTTTACTGGGTCAAGGATGTGTGTGTTTCCTGGCTGCTTGTGCCTAACACAGATGCTGGCAAACAGCGGGTCCTTAATACATACTTAGTGACTGGGGATAGATGAGGCGCCTATGAGCCATGTCACTTGCTAAGGCCATCAAGGCTAGCAAGGGCAAAGAGCAGGGGACCAACTCAGGTGACGCCTGGGCCTTTTGTCCCTCTGGGCAAGGGCTACCTGACTCTCCTGTTTGGGGGAAGAGACTTCTTTGTAAAAACTTCCCCCGGTCTTCCCAGTGCGCAGTGTAATGCTTTGCACGTAGTGTGGCAGCAACAAATATTTACAATGTGTTTCAATCCAGCATGTTATTGCAACTAGGCCACAGCCGCTTGAGCTCCTCAGGGGTAAACTGGCATGCAGGTGTCCTCCGGCCCCTCAGAGAAGTAGTGAACAAACAGCACAAAGCGCGCCCGCCCTTCTACAAAGAGCATTTCCAAAATCCAGGCGGAAGAGCTTTCCCGCAGCTTGGGCACGTTGACCACGACCCCCTCCCGGGCCAGACGACCTCTCCCGCCAACCTTCCCTCCTCTAGATGGGGGACAGGAGGGGAGAGAAGCCCTCCCCTTGAGGACCTCCGCTGCGCGGGAGCCGCCGGGAGGGGTCCCCTCCTGGGTCCCGAGCCCGGCCGGGCGCGCGGGAGCGGGGAGCGCGCGGTGGCTTCGCGCGGGGCTGCGCGCGCGCGCCGGCCTCGCCTCCTCGCCCGATCCGGAGGCTACGTGCTTTCTTTGTCAATGAGGCGCCGCTCGGAGCTGCGGTAGCACTCGCGGCCCGGGAGCCCCAGCCGGAGCCGGGGCTGGAACCCGAAGCCCAACGAGGCACGAGGAGCGAGGAGCTAGGAGAGCGGGTCGCCGAGGCTGCAGCGGCGGCGGGAGGGAGGGACCCGAGCGCGCCCCGCGGCCGCCACCCCAGTTCCCGGCAGCCTCGCCCCCTCATTCTGCAGGAGCCGGCCCGGGGGAGGGGTCCCCGGGCGGCGCCTGTCCCACCCTCGCCGCCCCAATCGCGCCGGCGCGCGGCGAC
>NW_016814096.1:1131767-1144565 GCF_001698545.2 Rhinopithecus bieti
CAGCGCGCTGCACGGTCGTGAGGGGCCCCGGGGCCGGCGCGTCCCACGATGCGCCCCCGCGGCCACCGACGCTGCTGCTGGGACTCCTGCTGCTGGCGGCCCTCCTGGAGCACTGCCAGGCCGACCCCGGTAAGCGCTCGGCGGCGGGGCGTCCGCGGAGGTTTCTGGAAGAGCGGGGCGGCGGGTCGGGACCCACACCTGCCCGGGTGGCGGTGGAGGGGTATTGGCAGCACTGGCTCTGGGATTCTCTCTGCCCTTTGCTGCTGCAACTGCAGGCAAACTGTCAGAAATCCGTCTTTCGGGAAGGCACTTTGGGCGGGGAAGAAGGGCAATCACCTCTTCTTTTTTGGACAAGTTGTAGAACCTTCCTAGTGGTCCCGCAGGCACGCTTTATTTAGAGAAAGATGTGTGTTTAGGACGCCTTAAACGGGAAATGTATCATTAGAACACGTTTTAGGGTGGCGAAGCCCCTGGTATTTTGGGCTGTTGAGTGTCCACTTTGTCGTAACTGCATGAAATGGCTAGAGAGTTTTAGGCAATCCGCCTGTCGGCTTCCCAAATATCAACACAGTTCCTGTGTTGATAGCGGAACGCTTTTCTTTTGGGAAGGAAGTCTCTCCAATAATTGCTTGCACCTTGCAAAGGGATGCAGGCGCTCGTTAAGTATATAATCCACTGTTTGCAGGTTAGTTAAAAATAGTCATGCTTGGCTTTTAGACTTCAGCAATCCCCAGGAAATAGATTTCTGTAATTCCTTGGACAATTTTGAGAAATCTATTGTAAGTATTCTAGGTGGGGGTGGATTATTCTGCTAAGTGTGCTTCAAAACTTAGTGCAGTAAGCAATTGTCTTGGAAGTAAGAATGATTACTGCCTGCACTTGGAAAGGGCAGGCTTTTGTGTTTGTGATGAAATTCTGAGCTCTTGATACACTGCCTTATCAAGGAATATAGTTCTCACTTCAGATAATGTGTTCCTGTAGTTTTGCGTTTTTTAGCAAGGACTAATGACCTCTTCTTTTTCAGAGTGCCTCCTTCCCCAAATTAGATTAAAATTCCTAATTGTAAGGGCCTGACATTGTTTTAGATAAGAGAGTTTTAGGTTAAAAATATTTCTCGTCTTCAGCAGCTTAACTCAGAGCCCATTTTCCTTCAATTGACTCACTTAAAGGGTCACTGACAGGTGGTGCTTGTGCTTGCAAGTTACTGTCAAAGAATTTTCTATTGTGATTATAGTGGTTACAAAGTTCAGGAATCTTTGGATGTGTGCCTCAGACTTGAGAAGAACCTTTGACGAATTTTAGCCCCCGATTTTTATGCCTGTAGCAGTTTTTAGTGATGTGTATTTGGCATAATTGTTAAAAGATAAGACCTGAGAAAGACCCACGTAAATACCTTGGTATTCGTTGGCTCAGAAACATACATCCTGTTTTTGATTAAAGGATATCAAGTCCTTGGTCGTTTTTGTGAACTGCTTATGAGATATTTACTTTGGGATGATGTTCATTTGCTCAGCCATCTGTAATATGTGAAACTGGCTTTCATGTGTTGTTCTTGTTCAGCCTGATGTTGAGTGATTTCCTTGGATCAGTTTTGAATTTCTGATCTCCCTTCTGACCTTTGTACCTTGAGCCGTCTGAACCTCCCTGACTTTCCTTGGCTCTCTTTCAGACCACCAGAGCCTGACTTAGGGGACCTTCTGATCCACATTGTTTGGATTTGGCCCTGGTGTCCTCTTTCTTTTTCCTTTCAGTGTGGTGGTCATGGGGATACGGGGCTGGGAAAGATGCTTTGATTACAATGATGATAAAAATCATTAAAGGTGATGTTCCTCCCCAAAGTCCTCTCCGTTTTACTCCATCTCGTCGGAGTGACTCGTTGCTTCCTCTGTGCTTTTTGAATGCCCTTTCTGCTGTCCACCTTTATGACCAGCTTCCCGTGGTCCAGCCCACCTGTGGATCCACAGTCCACCTCGGCTCCACGGTTTTCTCTGGGTTTGCCACTGATTCAATTCCATGACTCAATGGAAGGGTTAATCACTGGGTTCCTTGTGTGTAACTCTTACCTCTTAACCTCCCACCTGCTCTCATTTGTTCTCTGATTTCCACGTGAGGCAGTTTCACACCAGGGTAGGTGAGTCCTGGGCCTAATGCAGGGCATCCTAAGGGATTTGTGGGAAGAAGCAGTGTCAGGAGGGAGGCGGGAGAATGAATGACAATTTCTGGGGACCTTTGACTTTCTGCAAACAACCTAATTGGGAACTTTTTCTGAGGAATCGCTGCGCTTGGGTGCTGCCACTCACTGCAGAATGCGTCCTACCCCGAGCTGTCTGAGATCTTACTCAAAGTGCTGGCTTGCTACAGTCCCGTCATTTACATGGCTGCTCTCCCTTGTTGTTTAAGGAAGGCTAAGCCAGTCATTTGCCTTGGTTGAAAAATGGGCAAACATAGATTTGTTTCTGGAAAATTCTGTGGCAAATGTTTAACACCTTCCTGTCCTGGAGACTGTGCAGTGTGTTCCCAGTCTACTTCCATCCACCCCACCCCAACCTCTTTTGCTTGAATATTCTAAAGGAATCAGAGTTCCTTCTCTTTTCCACGTAAAGAAAAGGCTGTTGTCATCTTCTTTGCCCTCCCTCAGACTCCTAACTTCCATCACCGTCTTTCATCTTGCTCCCAGTCAGTAAGTTCTGTTTTGGATATGGGAGGTTGGTGTGGGAAAGAAGTTTCTTTGTAGTAGTGAGTACTGATATCCTCTATTCTCCTTGGCCATCCAGGCTCCAGGCAAAATGGTAGCGCTTAAATTTGACTTCACTCTCTTTTTAACTACTGAGCTTCCCTTCAGTTCACGTCAGTAAACATTTACTGTGTGCCTGTTATGTACAGGGATAGTGCTCATCTGTTCATGGGCAGCTACTCAGTGTGACTGTCTGGGTCTCAGTTCTCTCATCTGGAAAATGGCGACAATAATAGTTCCAATCTCACTGGGTTCTTGTGAGGATTACATGAGTTAATGCATCTAAAGCATTTAAAATGCTTGGTATTTTAAATACTAAGTGCTTGGTATACAGTAAGTGCTCAATGAATGCTACCTGCTCTTTTAAAATGGCAGAAATAGATGGAATGTTTACCCTGTCTGAGCGCTGTGCAGGGGCAGGGGATACAGAAGTGAATAAGGACGAGGCAGTTTGTAGAAGTCCCTCAGGAAGAGGGCGATCAAGGCCCTTGCACTCTGTACCGTGTGGTCAGAGCTAATGAGGGAATAGTTAATTCTGGGGGCGGGGGGCCTTGAAGGATGAGTTGGGGGTGGCAGTGTTGATGGTGGCATTTCTGGCAGAAGAAAAGTGAAGGGTTCTTTGTGGTCAGAGCACAGGGCACTGTAGGGAGGAGTCCTCAGCACCCTCTCTGCACGCTGGAGCTTCCCTAGGCCCTCCTCTGCCGGCTGAAGGGCTCTGAGGGACTGTGTGCTTCTCCCTCCAACTTGTTAGTTCCTGATTTACCTTCATTTGCTTATTGCCTGTTACAATACCCAGCACAGAATAGGAATTTATTAAATTTTCAGTCTCTACACTCCTGTTCCTCCTGTTTCTGTTAGATGTTAGAATACGATCTCATTTAAATAATTCACAGTAAGTTGTGAAAGACTGCTTTATTAAGGGAATATATTTGCATGTTGATAGACGGTTTTGTTGATACCAAAGATTTTCTTCTGATTACATGGTCAATTTTAGCGTCAGTGCCATATGGTGATGAGAAGAATGTATATTCTGTTGTTTTGGGGTGGAGAGTTCTGTGGATATCTATCAGGTCCTCTTGATCCGGAGCTGAGTTCAGGTTCTGAATACTTCTGTTAATGTTCTGTCTTGATGATCTGTCTAATATTGTCAGTGGGTGTTAAAGTCCCCCACTATTATTGTATGTGAGTTTAAGTCTCTTTGCAGGTCTCAAAGAACTTTGTAGGTCTCTGAGAGTTTTATGAATATGGGTGCCCCTGCATTGGGCACATACATGTTTAGAATACTTAGCTCTTCTTGTTGAATTGATACCAAAGAATTTCTAATTTAGAACACAGTGTGGGGGGAGATAGTTTTGACCTAGGATGTCCTCCTTACCCCTCCCCAACCTTCCTGTACACATCGTCAACTTGCAGTTGAGTCTAGAACAGATTCAAGTTCATTTGTTCATTCATTCATTCCTTTATTCAATTTGTTTTGAATGCCTCAATATCCCGAGGTAACAGTAATGAACAAAAACAAGGCCTGTTCTCACCGGGATTAGAGAGAATGGGACCTGGTTTTGTTCATTACTGTTACCTCAGAATATTGAGCCCAGTGCCATCCAAATTTGACAGTGCTTACCAGTCATTTGAAGATCTTGTTGAAATGTGGATTCTGATTCAGTTGGTCTGAAATAAGGCCTGAGAGTCTGCATTGTTAACAAGCACTTGAGTAATGCTGACAATGCAAGTTTGTGGACCCCACTTTGAGAAAGAAGTGGCAATAAGCAAATACCTGTAGGTCGGGTGGTGGTCAGTTATATGGAGCAAAATAAATCAGGGTAGGGGATAGTGTCTTCACACATGGACTTGTCTAGATGGAGTGGTGAGAGGAGGCA
Organism: Rhinopithecus bieti; assembly: GCF_001698545.2. Classification (NCBI taxonomy): domain Eukaryota; kingdom Metazoa; phylum Chordata; class Mammalia; order Primates; family Cercopithecidae; genus Rhinopithecus; species Rhinopithecus bieti. The sequence continues at coordinate 1,136,379 of NW_016814096.1, forward strand.
TCTCTGAGGAGATGGTATTGAGTAGACCTAACAGTGGAAATCTGGGGGAAGAATATTCCAGGCTGGGGAAAGGCAAGTGCAAAGGCCTTGAGCAGAGATCGTGCTTGGGTTGTTTGAGGAACAGCAGGAATGCCAGTGTAGAATTGAATGAGCAAAGGGAGAGTAGTGAGAAGTGATGTTGAAGAGAGAGATGGGGCTGGATCCTATAGGACTTACTGGCCATGGTGATGGCTTGGTACTTTAGGGAATGAGATGGTCCGCCACTTGGAGCATCCAAACAGGAGGTGACATAATCTTACTTCAGTTTTAAAAGAATCACCCTGGCTGTTGTGGGGAGAAAAGTCTGTAAGGTCAAGTATGGAAGCCAGGAGATCAGGAAGGAAGCTGTTGTTGAAATCAATCTGCAGATGAAGATGGCTTAGAGCGGGTGGTAGCAGGAGAAGTGGTGAGAAGTGGTTAGATTTTGGACATCTGTTGAATATAGAGTTACTAGAATTATCTGGTGGATTAAATGGGTAGAAGAGAAAGAGAGGAATTGATATGGCTCCAAGGTCTTTGGCTCAAGCAACGGAGAAGATGAAGTTGCCATTAATTGAGACAGCAGTTCAGGTTTGGGGTAAGAAATAAAGAGTTCTTTTGGGGGTATGTAAAGCTTGAAATGTTTATTCAAGTGGACATGTCAGGTTGCTAGTTGAATAAAGTAGTCTGGAATTCTAGGGCGATAAAACGTCCTAAGGTATAATTTGGGAGCCATCATCATGGAAGTGAATAAGAAACCTAGAAAGTGAGTATGGAGAAGAGAGAGGGAGATATGAGCAATGAACCTGGGATTACTGCAACATTCAGGGGTTCAGGAAAAAGGGGACCAGCAAGAGATAGAGAAAAAAACAGTAAGGCAGTAGGAAGAGAAGAAAGTGTATATGGTGTCCTGGGCACTAAGAGAAGAAAGTGATCAAGGAGGAGGGCGTGATCGGCTTGAACAGATGCTGCTGAGAGTGGAGTTAGATGGGCACTAGCAATGCATGTTGAGTTTGGAGGTGAGAAGGTGGTTAGTGGCTCTGAGAGTGATGGGGATAAAAGTCTAACTGCAGATGGTTCAAGAGAGAAAGGAAAAAGAGGCATTGGAGGCAACACATAAGACAATTCTTCTGAAGTCTTTTTTCTAGAGAAAAGTAGAGTCAGGGGAGATGGGCCAAGGGAGGGTTAAGATGAGGTCTAAGTATATATGTTCACACTTCCTTATTTTTAAACATGAAAGACATATGACCAGAGTGGTTGATTTGGTGTTTTCCCCCAAATGTAGATGGCCCAATATATTTTGACTTTTCACTCTCAATATGATTAGTCCCTCAAAGATTCTTACAAGATGTCCCAGATCTTGCCTCCCATCTCATCCTTCCCATCCCCACAAAGTAAAGAAAATGTTCCTGAGGCCAGAGCACATGGTGCTGTAGGGAGGAGTCCCTGGCACCCTCTCCCTGCCCTGGGGCTTCCTCTGGCCCTCCTCGTGGGCCTGAAGGGCTCTGAGGGGCTGGGGTGCTGCAGCATTTGGGGGTTCAGGGAGAAGGGGGACAAGCAAGAGACAGAGAAAATAACAAGGAGGTAGGAAAAGAAGAAAGTATACTAAATGTTAAAAGTACAGTGTTACTTGTACTTGGAAAAGTACAGTGTTACTGTACTTTTAATACTAGCCTAAAACAGAAGTTAGACATCCCCTTGCTGTCCCACATCCTTCCCTCAAACTGACCACCACCATGGAAGTTTCAGGTTCCTGAAATTCTGATGACTACCAGAGAATCTCTCAGAAGCTTACTTAGCTCAAGTCTCAAATTACTGGAATATGATCTGAGAATATTCAAAATGAATGTGCACACTTCCCTTTTCATTTTCATTAACCTTCAAGCCCATATTGTGGTTTTCTTTCTTTCTTTTTTTTTTTTTAGACAAACAAAAACTCCACTCTTCTCCAGACAAAAATGAATAGTTGGAATGACCTTAAAACATTTTCGTTGCTTGACAACATATTAGAGGGGATTTCTAAACACACAGAGGGACACATTATTCTGGGTCATGGGATGGCTGCCATGGATGGTGACTCTCTTTGGGGACTTCAGGACCAAAGGAGCAGTTGGCAATCTGGGTGTTGTAAATGTCAGTTTTAGGAGCTGGTGGGAAGGTGGCAACTGAGTCATATTAATTCAGCAGTGTTTATCAAGCACCCAGCATGTGCCAGGTCCTTCACTAGATGCTGGGGGTGTAGTGAGAACAGGCCAGGCCTAGACCCTGCCTTCAGGCAGCCCGTAGTCCAGGACAAGAAACTCACTCGGGCAGGTGCAGTGGCAGGTGGGTAAAGTACTTCTGTGAATTGGGTCAGGTTGGGGGATGTGGCAGGACAGCAAGTGCCTGCGTTGCTCCAAGAGGCGGCCACTGCTTAGTGGCAACCTGCATGGGACCGAGGCTCAGGGTGCCATAGTTCTGACTTCTCAACAAAAGGCAGATCTTTATTTAGAATCTTTTTGTTTTCAAATATCACCAATTAGTTCAGATTTCTAAAATGTCATGCAGTACAAAGAGAACACACTCATCAGCCACCAGCTTTTTCTTCTTTTTTTAAAGTCAAGTTTATTAAGGTGTAATTTACATACAGTGAAATTCATCCTTTGTAAGTGTACTGCATGATGAGTTTTGACAAAAGTGTACAATCATGCGTCCACCACCACAATCCAGATATAGAACATTTCTGTCACCCCAAAAAGTTCCCTCTTGCCCCTTGCAGTTGATCCACTCCCCCCAACACACCCAGTGCCTGGAAACCACTAATGTATTTTCCATCCCTGTAGTTTTGCCTTTCCCAGAAGGTCACAGAAATGGAATTGTACCATATGTAACATTTTGCTTCTGGCTTCTTTCACTTAGCATAATGCTCTTGAAAATCATCCATGTCATTGCATCGATCACGAATTCTGTTCTTTTTATTGCAGAATAGTATTCCTTTGCACCACAGTTTGCTTATTCATTCAGCAGTTGATGGACATTTGGGTTGTTTCCAGTTTATGACACGAAAGTCTTTCTGTGGGCAGTTTTCATTCCTTTTGGGTAAATGCCTAGGGGTAGGATTGCTCGGTCATGTGTTAGGGACGTGTTTCGCCTTATAAGAAACTGCCAAACTCTTTTTCAAAGTAACTATACAGTTTTGCATTCTCATTAGCAATGTATGAGAGTTCTAGTTGTTCCTCTGTATCCTCACTGGCACTTGGTATTGTCAGCTTTTTTTTCCCTTTTAATTTAGATTTCAGCCATTCTAATAGTTGTTCAATGGTATCTCATTCCAGTTTCAGTTTACGTTTCTCTAATTACTAATAATTTTATTGTTGCATATCTTTTCATGTTCTTACTTCCCATCTATATGTCTACTTTCAAGTGTCTGTTAATGTATTTTGCCCATTTAAAAAATTGGATTGTTTTGTTTTTACTGAGCTTTGAGCTTTCTTTATATAGTCTAGATACAAGTCTTTTATCAGATAGATGTCTTGCAAATGTGTGGCTTGTCTTTTCATTTTATTAACAGTGTTTTTTTGTTGTTGTTGTTTGTTTGTTTGTTTTTTAAAGAAGTTTTAAATTTAGATTAACTCTATCAACTTTTCAATTTAAGATTTGTGTTTTTTGTGTCCTAGCATAGAAATTGCCTACTGTGTGCCAAGGTCACAAATATCTGTGATTTCATCTAGAAGTTTTGTATTTTTATTTTTACTTTTAGGTCTGTGATCCATCTTATGTTAATATTTGTGTATGGTGCAAAGTAAGAGTCAAGGTTAATTTTTTTTATATGGATATTTAATTGTTCTAGCACCACTTATTGAAAAGACTATCCTTGGTCCGTTGACTTACCTTGGCACCATATATGTCTAGGTTTATTTCTGGATGTATGTTCTGTTGATCTGTACTTCTCTCCATATGCCAGTATAACACTGTCTTGATTTCTCTAGCTCAGGGTTTCTTAGCGTCAGCACTATTAACATTTTGGGTTCAACGGTTCTTTGTTGTGGACGCCTGTCCTGTGCATTAGAAGTTTAGCAATATTTCTGACTGCCTAGTAGATGTCAGTAACTCCCCTCATTCTTAGTTGTGACAACCAAAAATGTTTCCAGACGTTGCTAAATGTCCCCCTGGGGAGTAAAATTGGCCTCAATTGAGTTCCACTGCTTTAGTTCTGTAGTAAGTCTTAGATAGTGTGAGTATTCTTTATTCTTTTAAAAAATCTTTTTGGCTATTCTAGGTCTTATGCTTTCTATACAGATTTTAGTATCTTCTTGTCAATTTCTATTTAAAAGCCTGTTGGATTTTGATTGGAATTTATTTGAATCTAGACCATTAGAGATTGTTATCTTAATGGTATTTTAAATTTTAATCCATGAACATATCTCTCTCCATTTACTTAGGTATTCTTTCTTTTCTATCATCAATGTTTTATAGTTTTCAATATACAAATTTGTACATACATTTTCATGTTTTCAGTCCTTTGGCAAACAGTAATATAAAATTTCTTTGTTAGTATATAGAAATATGATTTTAAAACCTTATATCATGTGACCCTCCTAAACTCATTTTAGTTCTAGTAGCTTTTATAGAATCTTCGGGATTTTCTAAATAGAAAATCATATTAATCTGTGAATAAAGACACTTCTCGTTCTTTCAAATCTGTAAGGCTTTTATTTATTTTTCTTGCCTTATTGTACTGGCTAGAACTTCTAGTACTTTGCTGAATAGAAATAGGGAGAGTGGACATCCTTGCCTTGATCCTGGCTTTGGAGGAAAATATCAGTCTTTCTCTAAAGTATGACGTTGGCTATAGTTTTGATTTTGTTCCACAGAGGCCCTTTATCAGGGTGAGGAATTTTTATCATGACTGGTTATCAGATTTTGGCAAATGCTTTCTCTTTGTCTGTTGAGATGATCACAGGGTTTATCGTCAGTTTGTAAAAGGACAACTTTTTGCAAACTAAAGAAATTCCTGTCCAGGTGTGGAGGCTCATGCCTGTAATCCCAGCACTTTGGGAGACCAAGGTGGGAGGATCACGTAATGTCAGAAGTTCGAGACCAGCCTGGCCAACGTGGTGAAACCCTGTCTCTACTAAAAATACAAAAAAATTAGCTGGGCATAGTGGTGGGTGCTCGTAATCTCAGCTCCTCAGGAGGCTGAGGCAGGAGAATCACTTGAACCCAGGAGGCAGAGGTTGCAGTGAGCTGAGATCACACCACTGCACCAGCCTGGGTGACAAGAGCGAGACTCCATCTCAAAAAAAGAAAAGAAATTCCTAACAATGGCCAGGCCTTGGTTTCATGTTCATGAGGGGCGTTGGTGTGTAGCTTTGTTTTGCTAAAAGGTATTGTCTGGTTTTGTTATAAGAGTAGTGCTGCTCTATAAAATAATAGGGGCCAGATGCAGTGGCTCATGCCTGTAATCCCAACACTTTGGGAGCCCAAGGAGGGTGGATCACTTGAGGCATGAATTCGAGACAGGCTATTCAACATGATGAAACCCCGTCTCTACTAAAAATAGAAAAATTAGCCGGATATGGTAGCACACGCCTATAGTCCCAGCTACTTGGGAGGCCGAAGCATGAGAAAACCCAGGAGACAGAGGTTGCAGTGAGTCGGGATTGTGCCACTGCACTCCAACCTGGGTGACAAAGCAAGACTCTGTCTCAAAAATAAAAGATAAATAAAATAAAATAAAATAATAGGGAAGTATTCCACTTCTGCTTTATGGACGTGTTTGTACATAACGATTTCTCCTTTAAGGCCCGTGGGCTTACAGATGAGATTGAAGATCCCCCGAGGAATTATTTAGTAAAATAAAAAGTATCAGGTACCTCTAGTTCATTTTCTCTTTATTTTATTTTATTTTATTTTTTGAGATGGAGTCTCACTCTGTTGTCCAGGTTGGAGTGCAGTGGCACAATCTTGGCTTACTGCAGTCTTCACCTCCAAGGTTCAGGCAATTGGCCTGCCTCAGCCTCCCAAGTAGCTGGGACTACAGGCATGTGCCACGGTACCCAGCTAATTTTTGTATTTTTAGTAGAGACAGGGTTTCACCATGTTGGCCAGGCTGGTCTCGAACTCCTGACCTCAAGTAATCTGCCAGCCTCAGCCTCCCAAAGTGCTGGGATTACAGGCATGAACTACCGTTCCTGGCCCATTTTCTCTTTCTCAGAGCTACCAGCAGATACTACTTTGGTTTAAGGTCTAGGGAAAACAGCCTGGGTGAGGGAAAATCGCATTGGATGCGTTCAGGAGACTGAGGTCACCCCTGGCTGTTACTTACCAAATCATTTCACTTTTCAGGGCTTTCGTTTTCTCATCTATGGATAAGAGCCTCAAGATCTTCCCTTCTCCCCGCATCCCCCGGCGGTGCCTTTGCAAGCCATAAGCAGATGTTTTGGTGGAGTTCCACCATCTGCATTTCCTGCTTCTTCCTACATTAGCAGCCAAGCCCAGCTAAGGATTTTCATTCTGAAAAGGGAAGAGTTTTCCCACAGTTTGCTGTCATAGTTCCAATGTGAGGCCCAGATAAATATAGGCCTATCTTCAATCTTCATTGGATTTTAAAAAATTATGAAAGTAATATATACTTTATTAAATTCAAACAATACTCAGGTAGATGCAGTAAAATGCAAAAGGCCCTGTTGGCCTTGTGTATTAGTCCACTCTCATGCTACTATAAAGAACCGCCCGAGACTGAGTAATTTATAAAGGAAAGAAGTTTAATTGACTCACAGTTCCACATGGCTGGGGAGGCCTCAGGAAAGTTACAATCATGGCAGAAGGGAAAGCAAACACATCCTTCTTCATATGATGGCGGGAAAGAGAAGTGCCAAATGAAGTGGGGAGATCCCTTATAAAACCATTAGATCTTGTAAGAACTCACTATCACAAGAATAGCATGGGGGTAACTGCCCCCATGATTCAGTTACCTCCCACTGAGTCCCTTCCACAACACATGGGGATTATGGGAAATACAATTCAAGGTGTGATTTGGGTGGAGACACAGCCAAACCTTATCGCCTTGCTATTCCTTAGAGTCGTGCTGCCAAGCAAGTGTGATGGATCCTTTCAGACCTCTTCATACAAATATTTATATCCATAGACGTAGCCTCACTTAATTTTTTTTAAGATATAAAGGGTATATTATTTAGCAACTCGCTTTTTCCTGTTAACACTGTATCATGACCCTCTTTCCATGCTAACTAAATTGTGTCCTGAGAGAACTTGAACTTCTGTTAGAAACAGGGAAAGACCTTTTATTATAAAAGAGAATAGCTTTAACAACACAGGTCAGATTCAAAGCTAGAGTTAAAATACCTTCTTAGACAATTCTGCCCATTTTCCTTTACTCCCTGGCTTCCTTCCCTAGATGATACTTCTGCAGACATTTAAGAAAAATCATGGGCCCTTTTAAACACCACATAGAATGGGGACAAACTCATGTTTTAACCAATCCTGTAGATATAAATAAGGCCAAGTAGCTGCCTCAAGCATAGGCCAAGGTCGCTGCTGCACCTGCCTCCTGTTCACTCAGGCGCGGCTTTGCCCAAGTGTCCTAACCACAAGAGGTGAATTCGATTTAGATTGAGATTTATATATGTTAAATCTATTCTTAGCTAGAAATAAAATCTCCTGACGTCAGACACACAAAATGGTTTTGGTATTTATGCAGTTCAAGTAAATGGGGAAGCCTAGAATACTTCTAACTTCAGTCTTCCCACATGAAATATGGAATGAAGTATCTAGAATGAAACTGGGACTCCCAGACCTGTCTGCCTACCTCTGTCCCTAGTAATGAATGCCGGTCCCCTGTCGCTTGCCTTTTTATTTACCAGGTGTCAACAGCAAACCCAAGAATCCTGAAGAAAAATGAGAAGTGTGAGAAGAAAATGTGTTGAAATTAACAGTGTGGTTTATAAGTTCTTGTTGAAAAGGGATGAATAAAAATATCTCCAGATCGAAATAGGAACACTTTTACACTGTTGGTGGGATTGTAAACTAGTTCAACCATTATGGAAAACAGTATGGCGATTCCTCAAGGATCTAGAACTAGATGTACCATATGACCCAGCCATCCCACTACTGGGTATATACCCAAAGGATTATAAATCATGCTGCTATAAAGACACATGCACACGATTG
>NW_016814096.1:1144974-1146872 GCF_001698545.2 Rhinopithecus bieti
AGAAAAAAAAAAATAAATGTAAAAAAAAATCTCTAGATCTATATCCTTCATTATCAGTTAAGAAGTCTTTGTTTTGAAAAGAATGGGAGGATCAGTCTTCAGAGCATTATTTTGAATATAATTAACCTGGGTGAAAGTGTGTTAAAAAATCAGCATCCTAGAACTGTCTTCGGCAATTTCCTGTTATTATCTTATTAATACTGGAGATGAACATATGAATCAAGCTGGTGAACCCTACAGAAATTGAGCCTTTTTTTTCCAGTTGGGTGGGGAATATTTCTCTAGTCTCTAGTCCAGCGATAAACACATTTTAAGCAAGTGTTTTCCATTCTTGTGACCAATGTGATATCTTTACTTTTCCCTGCAGAGATAACAGTCTCCAGAGTTTGGTACAACAGCTCACGGTTGTCGAAGCTTTCAGTTTCTTCCTATTTGAATCTCACACTACTCCTAAGAGAGGGCTGAGGAAGTGATTTGCTAACCGTCACACATTGGTCCAGGGATTTGCACATTATTCTATGATTCAGGGGACAGATCACCTAGCTACACAACTAAAACTAGCTCCAGTATGAGGATTCAGGCCACGGGGGACTCCCAGGTGACATATTTGTAATAGGAATGAAATATAACCAGGCCACGTGGATGCTATAATTAATTGATAGAAATAACAGCTAATAGTTTTGAGCATTTACTGTTTGTATCAGCTCATTTGATTCTCATGCCAACCCTATGAAGTAGGTTCTGCTATTATCCCCATGTTTCAGAAGAGAGAACTGAGGCACAGAATAACATAACACTAACTGGTTCAGTGTCTCCCAGCTAACTGGCAGAGTAGAGATTGGAAACCAGGCAGTTCGATTCCAGAGCTCACCCTCTGCGTCATGATATCGCCCTCCAGGATATTAAGAGGCTAAGGTTACTGGCTGTGCATCTCCTGTTCCCAGTGCCTCTTCTTCCCATGGCCCAGTTCATCCTTCTGCCTCTTTCTGGAGACTGGCTTTTTCTGCTTCCCCATAGCTTCTTGGTTCCCCCAACAATAAACCTTGCACGGGGCTTTTCACTTGCTGTGGTGCTCACTGCAGCCAGAGTAGGCAAGGCTCTTTAGTTTAAACGCCCACCATCAAGACTGTGTCCCAGTTCCACATTCGCATGAGGGAGAATGAAGCTGCTGCAGTCTGGCCAGTGGAGTTAGGGAATCTACCGCTCATCAGTTCAACAGAGGCCAGAGGAGAAGGGGCACATGGTATAAACATGCCTTCTTAACCTGATCCACCTTTCACCATGGCCTCGGTAGAGGTCAGTTTTAAATAAGGTCAGTTTGGAGGGCAAACTTCTAAACATTTGTCTCCTCCCTCAGAGCAGTAAAAGACAACTTCACATGTTGGTAAGCTTGTTCTGTGGAAGATAACAATGACAGGTGGCCTGCTTGATAGTGTTGGCCAATTTTCCTGGTATAAATATTCCCACCATGGCTGATTTCAAGCTACTAACATGATAATGGAGTTGGGAAGTGATGCCTCAACTGGCTCAGCTCTGATGTGACCCGGCCCTGGCACACCAATGCTCCTATCCATATTTGGGCTAGAGGCAGGAAAGCTTCCACAGTGAGTGCACGATGTCTCCAAGGAGTTTGAAACCTAGGCTTCACAGGCCAATCAACTAGTTGCGTTTTTTTTTTTTTATTTTTTTATTTTTTTTTATTTTTTTTTTTGAGACGGAGTCTTGCTCTGTCGCCTGGGCTGGAGTGCAGTGGCCGGATCTCAGCTCACTGCAAGCTCCGCCTCCCGGGTTTACGCCATTCTCCTGCCTCAGTCTCCTCCGGAGTAGCTGGGACTACAGGTGCCCGCCACGTCGCCCAGCTAGATTTTGTATTTTTTTTAGTAGAGACGAGGTTTCAC
>NW_016814096.1:1146935-1182169 GCF_001698545.2 Rhinopithecus bieti
GAGTCTTGCTCTGTCGCCTGGGCTGGAGTGCAGTGGCCGGATCTCAGCTCACTGCAAGCTCCGCCTCCCGGGTTTACGCCATTCTCCTGCCTCAGTCTCCTCCGGAGTAGCTGGGACTACAGGTGCCCGCCACGTCGCCCAGCTAGATTTTTGTATTTTTTTTAGTAGAGACGAGGTTTCACCGTGTTAGCCAGGATGGTCTCGATCTCCTGACCTCATGATCCGCCCGTCTCGGCCTCCCAAAGTGCTGGGATTACAGGCTTGAGCCACCGCGCCCGGCCTAGTTGCATTTATAATTATGTAAAAGGGAATAAGATTTCAAGGTAGAGTGGATAGGAGTCAGATTTGCTGCGTGCAGTCTAAAACAGCTTCAAACACTGTATATAGTCCCAGTGGTACAACCTAGTAGGCACTCAGCGATGCTTTATAAAAACTTGCAATTTCCTTTGATTATGGTGTCTCACTTGTGACATATAATTAACTCTTTCACTGATTTTTAAGATGTCAGACCTAATTTTCTTGAATGAGCATTGGTTTGGTTCTCTGGTACAGAAAGGTGTAATTTTTCCTTGCTTCCACATGTCAGCAGCTCCTCCTCCTTTACTGTCATCATGTCATCATGTTTCAAACCTAGGGATGCGAAGTCCACGTGGTAGCCTGGTAGCCCACGTCTTTCAGTTGGATACACATTATTAGTCTCAATTGGAGGCTTTTATTTATGATCATAAGGCCATCTCTCAGTTCATGTAATTATGCTAAAAACCAAGAGAGTCATGTGACTGCCACTTCCGATGGCGTGTCTGGTGCCTTAGCAGATCTCAAGGCCTGTCTGATCGGCTCTTTTCATTTGCACATCTGAGAAGGAGACTGGGAGTCTTGGCTTCAGCGCACTACTTAAGATTCTGCCGACATTCCCCATCTTTCCTCCTGATGTGAGGATGTTGCTAACCTTGACCAGCTCTCACAACGGGTCGTGTTGGCCACTGGGAGATGCAGGGAGGAAGTGTCAACAGTGTGGATCTCTCACCCTCCTTAGACGTGGAACTCCCAGTGTCCTACTGATGGAAGGTCAGTGTCTTTACCTATAAAAATAGCACAATTAATCTATTCTTTTAATTTCCCATGGGGCATAGCAAGAGAAAAAATTTTACAAGATTCTTCCTTCACGTTTTATTGAAGATTTGTCCTAGTTTGTGAATATGTTGACTTCTGAATAAGAAGACTAACATTTATGAGACAGCTATTATTATGTTAGTCACTGGATCAAGGGTTTAATCTTATTGAGTCCTCATGACGACACTGTCAGATAGTTCTTGCCCATTTTGCTTGGAGGAAGTTGAGATGGAGAGAACATGTAAAAACCATCTTGCCTAAGGGCATGTTGCTTGTAAGTAGTGGAGCTGAGATTTGAAACTAGATCTGATTACAATGTAAATATATTGTAAGTTATACAGGGCAGTCCTTCCCTGCCCACCCAACATTTTATGAAATTTTCAAACACAGAAAAGTAGAAAGAACAATATAGTAAACACCCCTATACCTACCATCTAAATGGTGCAATTAACATTTTGCTTTATGATCTATCTGTCTGTCCCACTATCCATCAGTTCATCTTATTTTTGATGTATTCAGAGTAAGTTGCAGACATCAGTACCTGTCACCCCTAAATACTTTAGCATGCATGTCATTGATTAGGGTTCAGTATTTGTGTATGACTCTTTGAGGTAAATTTTACATACAATGAAATACAAAACTCTTACGTACATATTCTTGAGTTTTTACAAATGTATACACCTGTGTATCCCAAATCCCTGTCAAGATATAGCATGTGACCATGACCCCAATAAGTCAGTTTTCTTTTGCCCTTCTGCAGGCATTCCCAGCTCTTCTCACTCACCCCATCCAATCCAAGCAACCATGGTTTGATTTTGTTTTTCACCATAGTTTAGTTTTTATATCACACAGTTAAAAAACAACCAAATTGCCACTTTTCTTTGTTCTGCAGCAAAAGATAAAAGTGAGTATCTATCCTGTGTGTACAGTAAAGATCTATCACTCCAAGACAATTAGTTTCCTTACAGTTGTGATATACCATGCAGTCTTAAATAGTGGTGTCTGTTGTTGCCAAATTGATTTTCCTTAATATGTATTAATTTGGACAGTATTTATTAGGCACCTGTGAGTGGCAGGCACTGGGCTCCCCCTTTATAGTATTTTCATTGTTAACCACATACTTATTTATGACATTAGTCAGCCACTCCCATGAATAAGTATGACTGCTAACAGAGGGGAAGCCAAAGGTGCCAGGGGGAGACTGGAGGAAGGGGTCCACCTTGGCAAGTGAGGAGAAAGGTTAGGGAAGGCTTTCCTGAGAAAGTGACGTTTGAGGCAACGTCTGTTACAGAAGGAGGAATAGGAGATAACCAGGTAGGGATGGGGGCCAGTGCAGAAGTGGGAACTGTCCTCTGTGTTGGGAAGGACTGTGATTCATTCCTAAACCACAGAGAAGGTCGTGTGGATGGTGGGCAGAAGTGGAGGGGAGAGTGAGTAGTGAACGAGAGGTAGCAGGACCAACATCACCAGGAGACAGACTGTGGCCTTTATCTTCAGAGCAATGGGAAGCCATTGCATGGTTTAAACTAAAAGAGTGACCTTGACATTCAGTTATCTAACCAATTGAGTTGGATGAAGAAGAGGCATGGATGGTGTGTTCTCGAATTATAGTGAAAATTAAACGCCAACAACATGAAACTTCCAAATTTTAGGAGAGCCCTAATTTGCATTATGAATCCTACACAGATTTTCTGATTCCTCCTATGGTTTTTCTCCCTGGTCTATGTGACGGCCCAGGCAATGACAGTGACTAATAAACATCCTCTGTGCCTCCAGCTCTTGCCCCACTCTGTCCTCCCATTTTCACTGCCTCCATTTCTTTGTCTCCTTCGCTCCTTAACTCACTCCGTTTCCATCCTTCGTGGGAAGGAAAAAGGATGCTATCAGTCACCAGTGCTTGCCCGACTGCTGAATCCTGGGGCAGTTATCTAATCCCCTTTGCTCTGTGACTCTGTAGATCCTCCTGGGGTAGCTTCTTTCAGACTCATGGATTTAGCAATCACTAATGTACTGTTGGTGCAAAAAACACTCAGCTCTCTCTTGAGGATGAGACTTATGCCCAAGCAGTTTATCGGACATCTCTACCCACGGCTACTGACAAGTCAGCATTTCTCCCTCAAAGGGAACTCTTCACCCCCTGAGTCTGACTCCTTATTCTGTATTTCCTCTGTATTACCTCTTTCACTGAGTATGACCACCACCTGTTTGTTAGAGCCCAAAATCTGACAAATGTTCTAGATTCTTGTTTTTTTTTTTTTTCACCCCGTTGTTGGAGCCGGCAATCTGAGAATTGTTCTAGATTGCTTTTTAGTTCATCATTTAGTTGGCTGTTACATTTTGCTGATATCATTTCTTTTCTTTTTTTCTTTTTTTCTGAGACAGTGTCTTACTCTGTCGCCCAGGCTGGAATGCAGGGGCATGATCTCGGCTCACTGCAACCTCTGCCTCCCAGGTTCAAGCGATTCTCCCACCTTAGCCTCCTGAGTAGCTGGGACTACAGGCATGTGCCAACATATCTGCCTAATTTTTGTCTTTATTAATTTTTTTATAGACTCAGAGTTTCTCCATGTTGCCCAGACTGGTCTTGAACTCCCGGGCTCAAGTGATCTGCCTGTCTCAGCCTCCCAAAGTGCTGGGATTACAGGTGTGAGCCACTGGGCCCAGCTGCTGATTGCATTTCTGAACACTCTCATAATTCTGACAATTTTCTGTCTTTGCTGCCTTATTTGAGACTCTTCCTCCTTTTGGTCCATGTTCTTACCAAAGCTGCATCTTCTAATTGGCCCCCCTGTCTCTAGTCTTGGCCCCCTTTAAGCCAGCCTCGTCCTCCAGCCAGAGATTCTTACAAAATATAAATTGGCCCAAATCTTTTGTCAGCTCCTCGTAACTCAGTTTGACTTCATTGCTTAGCAATCTGGGTCCTTTATGAATGTACCACCTGCAGCTCACACCTGCTACTATAGCCAGGCTTGCAGTTTCCCCTGAGCCCTTTGTGCCCTTTACATATTCTTCTTTCTGCCTGGGAAGCCCGTCCCAGCCTTGTCTGCATGATTAGCATCTGCACTTCTTCAAAACTCAACTCAAGTGTTAGGCCTACAGGCAGCCTTCCCTGGCATGCACTCTGCCCTCTGCCTTAGGAGTTAGATGCCGTCTTCTCTGCTTCTGTCTCTTGGGCCATGCTTGAGGTCTCCTGGCCCGTCTCCTTCCTCAGACTGTGAACTTGTCAGAGCAGTGGTTCTCAAAAGGTAATCCTGGGTACAACGGGGTCCTGGAAACCCCTTCACAACTGTGGTCAATGTGTTAAAAACTATTTTGGTGATAAGTGAGGACACACACAGTTATTAGCCATGTCTATTAGAAGAAACAATGAGCTAAGTAGCTAGTGGGACAACTTGCTTAGAGAAAGAGGGAAGAAGATACTATGAAGTCAAGCCAGCACTAAGGAACAACCGAGGCACACTGCCTCTCGGGCATAGAAGACAATGTTCAGGAAGAAGAGCAGGAAGCAGTGCTACTTACACCGTGGAAAGGTGGGATAAGTGTGGAGTCGGTTTAAGGTCTAGGGTACGAAGGTGTGCAGACAACCGAGAAAACTTGAGAGCCACTCTCTTAAAAGCTGGGATCATGTCTTATTTGTCTTAGCACAGGGTCTTGCACATGCATAATAGACACAGGATAATTGTGGTGTATGTAAAGGAAGGAAGAGAATCTCCTGGCATGTTCTCACAGTACCTATGAAAACCTGTTGTGTTGTTCTTTAAACCTTTCTTTGACCACTCTGCCTACAAGTATACATGGATAGCACAGCACTAGTGGTGGGATGGAGCACAGGCATCACAAGCCAGGTACTAACTTCTCTCTACAGATGGGTTTTCAAAAATTAAACACTTGTGGCTGGGCGCAATGGCTCACACCTGTAATCCCAGCACTTTGAGAGGCCGAGACAGGAGGATCACTTGAACCCTGAAATTTGAAAGCAGCCTGGGCAACATGGCGAGGCCCCCTTTCTACCAAAAACTAAAAATTAGCTTGGTGTGGTGGTGTGCACCTGTAGTCCTAGCTACTAGGGAGGATGAGGTGGGAGGATCACTTGAGCCCAGGAGGCAGAGGCTGTAGTGAGCTGAGATCATGCCATTACACGCCAGCCTGGACAACACAGCCAGACCCTAACTCATAAATAATAAATAAGTAAATAAACACTTGTCAAACAAAATGAAACATCACTTAAAAATCAAGAGCTTTTCCATTAAAAAATCAGGATTTCTAGGTTCTCTTGAAATAGTCAGAAGCTTAACCATACTGGTCCTGTATTTCCGGATGGCCACACTTGGCTGAAGCTTAGTAGTGGTGCCTCTTTTAGACAGGGCATCTGTCACGGCTCCCGTTTGTCCCATTTCACTCTCATATTGGCTGCGATGAGCTAACTGTGGTAACAAACCAACCCCCAAATCTACAATGGTTTAAAGCCAAAGAAGTTTATTTCTCACTCACATAAAGACAAAATGAGTGTTCCTGATGGGCAGAGAGCTCTCTTTAAAGCAGCGATTCGGGGACCCAGGGTCCTTCCATGTTGTGGCTTTGCCATATTCAGTCTGTGGCTCCCAAGGCTGCCCTGCTTATCTGCATGCAGTAGATGGAAGCAGACAGAGTAATAGGTCCCTAAGTGATGTGTAGCATTCTGTGCACATTCCATGAATTAGTGCTCTGTGACTTGGCCATAGTGACCTGCAGGGAGAGGCTGGGACATGTAATCTTAGAGTGGGCCCAGAAAGTAGAGGTAATGGGTTTGGTGAACAGCCAGCTGTTACCTGACCCAATTCATTTCTTTCGTCTAATTGGCCCCTTTGGCATTTGAGTTTGCAGTCCCTGCTTTCAACAGCAACAGGCTTTGGAGACAAGGAAACCTAGGTTCAAATCACTGTAATGTCAACTCTAGCAGGGCAGGAACTTAATCTGTTTTGTTCACTGCCTAGAGCGGTCTCTGGCACACAGTAGGTGCTCAATAAGTGTTGATTATATGAATGATTTCTTTCTGCCCCTAGCAATAATAATAGCTAACACTTAAAGTTCATAATGTGCTTAACTCTGTTAGTAGGTTGGGTGCTATCTCAGGAAAAAGGTGCTAAGATTTGAACAGCCATAGGGTAAATGTGAAAATTATTTTCTTTTTCTCTTCTCTCTAATTTTCACGATGTTTCTGGAACTCTCTTTAATCTGTATATTGATGAGAAAATGCAACATATTTTTCATATTTTAGAAGGCTTTCTAAAATGTGAAAAGAAGGCTATTTCTTTAACATATTTTAGAAAGAAGGCTTTATTTTTTATTTCCTTAGGTTTTTGGAGAACAGGTGGTATTTGGTTACGTGAGTAAGGAGAAAATGTAACATGTTTTATTATTGGCTGACTGCTAGGGTGAAAAAAACAGCTGTTTTCAACTTCTTGTAGTTTTGGTAGACAAATGGTTGTTACCTCAAGATTTTTTTTTTCCTGTATGTAGTAAATTCTGATTAAATTGGACTCAATTGTACTTCAAGTGGGTTGTAGTCTGCTGTCTTCTGTTTGGCAAAAAAGTTAGCATTCTTTTTTTTTTTTGAGACGGAGTCTTGCTCTGTCGCCCAGGCTGGAGTGCAGTGGCGCGATCTCGGCTCACTACAAGCTCTGCCTCCCAGGTTCACGCCATTCTCCTGCCTCAGCCTCCCAAGTAGCTGGGACTACAGGCGCCCGCCACCATGTCCTTCTAATTTTTTTTGTATTTTTAGTAGAGTCAGGGTTTCACCGTTTTAGCCAGGATGGTCTCGATCTCCTGACCTCGTGATCTGCCTGCCTTGGCCTCCCAAAGTGCTGGGATTACAGACGTGAGCCACCGCGCCCTACCAAGTTAGTGTTATTTTCAAAGTCACCTTGACATCTTTTCGCCGTACTCAGCACGGAGGGCAGAAGGTCCAATAGTTTTCCTGCAGTTTGAGGTCCTGACAGTGGTACATGCGAAGTGCAATTTCTTTGTTGTTATTGTTGTGACTTTCTGATTTATTTGGGGGCAGGTTTGAGGTTAACTGGAAGGAATTAATTGTATTTTTTTCTTTCCCCATGGGAATACAAGTAAAATTCCTCATACCTTGTTATCCCTGGTGTTGTGTCTTTGCTAGTTATTATGGGACCAGATAGCCTGAAGACCTCACATAGAGCAACTTAAGGTGACAGCCCCCATGTTCCAGGCAGCAGGAAGTGAATTACCTTTACATGAAGTATGTCCTATTACAGGACCATCGGACCATTGGAACCCCATCTTTCCCTCAATTGAAGGGGGCTACTGGAGTTGCAGGAGCTTAGCTGCAGGTCTCTCCCAGATGCTGCCTGAATCCCTTTTGCCAGAAAAAGATCCATGAGAAGATTGAAAACTACAATAAAAATAGTGATGTATAAACACATAACTAAAATAATTACTACAATATTTACAGAAGTATTGTGAGAGGAAGAGATTAATGTGGATTATGCTGGTAGAATTTATAGTGAGTTGGGTTAATCGGAAGGAGGACCTTGAATAGAGATTGAATGCAGAAAGTTTGACTTGACGGGGTCTGGGATCCTTCTCATGCCCTGGGTAACTAGGACACAGCCTAAAGTAGGTAGAGTGGGAGGGACTCAGCTGAACTTCTTCTTCTACTTCCTTTAACTTATCAATAGCATTAACTTTCTTTTCTCTCTCTCTCTCTCTCTCTCTCTCTCTCTCTCTCTCCTCTCTCTCTCTTCTCCCCTCTCCCTCCCTTCCTCCCCTCCCTCCCTCCCTCCCTCCCCTCCCCTCCCCCTCCTCCTCCTCCCCTCCTCCTCCCTCCTCCCTCTTCTTCTCTCTCTCTCTCTCTTCTCTCTCTCTCTCTCTCTCTCCTCTCTCTCTCTCTTTAAAAGCTTCCAAAAAACTGACTGGGCAGGAGCAGCACTTTGGGGAGGCTGAGTGGGCAGATGCTGAGGTGGGGAGTTTGGGACCAGCCTGGCCAATATGATGAAACCCTGGCTCTATAGAAAATAGAAAAATTAGCAGGGCATTGTGGTGCATGCCTGTAGTCCCAGCTACTCGGGGACTTTTTAAAAATATTTTTTGGACAATATTAACATATGATGTTACTATTTAATAGCCAACCACCAAGCCAGGTACAGTGGCTCACATCTGTAATCCCAGCACTTTGGGAGGCTGAGGCAGGCAGATCACTTGAGGTCAGGAGTTTAAGGCAGGCAGATCACTTGAGGCAGGAGAATCGTTTGAACCCAGGAGGCAGAGGTTGCAGTGAGCCGAGATTGTGCCATGGCACTCCAGCCTTGGTGACTAAGTGAGACTCTGTGTCGAAAAAAAAAAAAAAAAAATCCAGCCTGGGAGTGCAGTGACGCAGTCTCTGCTCACTGCAACCTCCACCTCTCGGGTTCAAGTAAGTCTCCTGCCTCAACCTCCTAGGTAGCTGGGATTATAGGTGTGCACCACCACGCCTGGCTAATTTTTGTATTTTTAGTAGAGACAGGGTTTCACCATGTTGACCAGGCTGGTCTCGAACTCCTGACCTCAAGTGATCAATCTGCTTTGGCTTCCCAAAGTGCTGGGATTACAGGTGTGAGTTACCACGCCCGGCCCAGGTAGTGTTTGTAATGTCATGAGATTTTTGTGTTTTGGGGTGGAGAGAAGGGGAACGCTTGTCGCCTCTATTCTAAATTGTGCTGGTTTATTGCCGGGCAACCAAAGAAGAACTGCTAGAAGATAAATCAAATGTCCTCTTTAGAATTCTGTTCTCATTAATCCCAGGGGTGGCGGTATATGCAGTTTTTATCCTCTGTTAGTTTTCTCTTTCAGATAAGATAAAATTCTTGTAAGTCCCCAAGCTTTCCTGGTGGCTGAGACTCCAGGAGATGAGCTGGCCATCTGGTGAAATGGACATCACCTCCTACACAGAGGCATCTCCCATGGTGGAATGTCATCCAAAGGGCTATGGTTCTGAATCCCCCAGCTCTGCCCGCTGCCCACTGGCCATCTGTTCCCCCTCACCCTCAAGGGTTTGTTTTGGCTTTGCACGCTGACTGATGATCTTTTCTGAGTCACCTGTGCCCACCTTGGGCTTTTATTTATTTTTTTTTTAAATCCCTTCCCAAGCCTTGGAAATGGTTCCAGATCGTACTCACTCAGTTTTGTGAATTCAGAAGGACGAAGATGAAGATCGGAGGAGATGGTCATCTTTGGGTCAGATTCTTGTAGCACTCCACTTCTCTTTGTTGTGGCACCTCCACTTTGTGGGCTTAGCTTTTTAGCTAACAGTGTTGTGAAGCCAGCCTTTGCTAGAAAGGAGCTGACTCCGCTCATACTGATAGGAAATTGACTTTTAATTCCTTACCAGTAAGTTGCTTATCTCAAGCCATCTTTAAGAAAGGTGTTTAATAACATGTTCAATGTTTCTTATTAATTAATAGAAAAATAATTTCTAGAACAGTCTTGTTAGCTTCTGACCTTTCACGTACAGCACATCTTTAAGAATCATTGGTACTTAAAAACGTATACAAATCAACCCATCACATATTTACAAAACATGCATAATGTGTTAAGTAAGACCAATGCTAGGTAAGGTTCCCAAAGTGATACCAGTAGTACTTTGAAGGAATATAAGTAAGGACAGGGTTGCATGAAAATAGGTAATTGAATATGAAAGCTTAAGTATCCAGGCACAAAATAAGTGGTACAGAGAATAAATGAACTGGGCTATCAAATATAGCACCCACATTACCCTGGGTTACAATGGGAATGGACTGCTGGTGTCCCTAATGCTAAGAACTTGCCTGAAATAACAACTTCTACTGAGTGTCTGTGACTTGGAACCTCATGGTCTAGGATAATGCTAGGGGTCTTCTGGGAACTTCTGAGTCATTGATTTTTACCAGAGCAGGTCTTAGAGAATCGTGTGCCAGCAACAGAATCTTCTAAAGCAAAGTTGGCATTTTGCTTCCGAAATATATTCTTACCCACAGCACATAGTAGAAATTGTGGATTAAAATTATCTTAAAACTGTTCTTACTCGAATTGCCTAAAACTGTAGAATGTCTTCACTGAAAACCTCTATTTCATCTAAGTTATAGTAATAGTAATAGTTTCCACTTATTCTGCCAGCATTTCCCATGATCCAGACACTGTGCAGGTTGCCTGAGTTGCTTATATGGCATTTAATCTTCACAGACCTCTTATGAGGTAAGAACTATTATTATCCACATTTTGCAAATGGGGAAGCTAAGGCTTAGAGAAGTGATACAACTTGCCCAGGGCCACATAGCATTAGTGTTGGATCTGTCCTTCTGAACCCAAGGCCTATGCTCCTGTCCACTGCTAAGCTAAATGCTCTCCATGACTGTATCTGCCTTTCCTCTGCCCCGTGAGCTCCATCCCAGGTCTATGGATGGGGTGAAGCAATTATGTCTGATGGGCATGTATTGCTGTGGGCATTACAGAGGCCTTTCACATCCGCTGTCTCTGTAGTATGATCTGGCCACAAAGGGTGAAGGTGTGAAAGTGTGGCTATGGTTCATATTATATGTAAATAAAAAAATATATCTCATATGATATATATTATATATTAATATGTTATATATAAATACATTATATTTACTATATATTTACTATATATAATGTATTTATATATAAAATATATATAAAATATGATAAAATGTTCTAACACCTTCAAATATATGTATGTATACTTGGTGCCACTGCACT
This sequence comes from Rhinopithecus bieti, assembly GCF_001698545.2. Taxonomy (NCBI): domain Eukaryota; kingdom Metazoa; phylum Chordata; class Mammalia; order Primates; family Cercopithecidae; genus Rhinopithecus; species Rhinopithecus bieti. Next base: position 1,157,787 of record NW_016814096.1, read on the forward strand.
CTAACCTGGAATTATATATATATTTATACATGTTATATATATATATATGTTTGAAGGTGTATATCATATATATATCCCATTCTGTCTCCCAAGCTGGAGTGCAGTGGCACAATCATGGCTTACTGCAGGCTCGACCTCCTGGGCTCAAGTGATCCTCCTGCCTCAGCCTCCCAAGTAACGGGGGCTACAGTTGTATGCCACTGTGCCTGGCTACTTTTTTAAAAAGTTTTGTAGAGACGGGGTCCCACTTTGTTACCCAGGCAGGTCTCGAACTCCTGAGCTCAAGTGATCTTCTGGCCTCAGCCTCCCAAAGTGCTGGGATGACAGGCGTGAGCCAGTGCACCTGGCCATATTTGTGTTTCCTCATTTTAGACTTCAGACACACACTAAATAATATTTATTTCTCATCTGCTATTGTTGGGGATAATGAGAACTGACTAGATTGTGTTTTGCAGTTTTCCCCATTCCCTTGTGGTACTTGAGACTCAAGTACCCTGGCAGGAATTCTGAAGAATTTTAATGGAATTCTTCAAGACTCACACACATAGATTGAATCAGTTGTGCTTTTGATCTTCATTCAAACCTTAACACACAGACCTGAGTCACACCATGACCACAACTACATAAAATTTAGATGCCATAAGATATGACTCTGAAGCTGTCCTTTGCGCTTGGTGAATTATGAATTTGTCCACGGGACCCGTCATTTTCCCTGCCTTTGGTGGCCACTATATTTCTCATGCAGCAATATTGAAAATAATGGAATTCACATACATTTATACTGGAGGACTGGATCTGAGGTGGATGTTAAGAATTTCTTGCACCTATATACTCAGTTTAAAAATTTCTTGTAAGTTTCTTATACCAGTCGTCTCTTCAACAGTAATTATTGAGCACCTGCTGTATGCCGGGGCTGTACTGTCTTTGACCTAAAGATGCATCATTACTCTTGGCCAGCACATTTCTCAGGGCAGCCACTAACTACATCTAAGTGACCTTCGGTACTTAGCTCTTCACCAAATACTTACTGGATGCCAATGATCTATAGAGATGGCTAGGTGTTAGGGCATAGTCATAACTATCTATAATATGCTAGGCTGAGGCTGGGGGAAACTTGGTCCAAGAAATGTCACCAGGTATTGTAACACAGAGAAAAATCCCTCAGATAGAAATAAACAAACAAACAAAATACATAAGTAAATGCTAGGTAAACAGGTAACAATCATTTAATCCATCTTCCTATTTTACAGATAAGATATTGAGGCCCAGGGAAGAAACATTTGGTCAAATTAAATAAACAGTAACACTGGTTTTCATTTTAGGGTTTGGCAGCCTTTTAAGTACCACCAATAGGGTTTAGGAATAAAATTGCCCCATCAAACGTTTTCCTGCTTTGACTCTTATTTTTCTAAAACAGCCAAGCTGGGGTAGGGAGAATGAATATCCTACGCTCATTTTCTAGATGAATAACTTCAGACACACAGAGATTAGATGGCTTGTTCATGGTCATCCAAACTGGTTAAGGAGAGTGAGAACAAGAGCCCGAGTGTCTTTTCTCCTTGTCAGCCATACCCTGGCTGGATCAATGTCCCTGTCATTGGGAGGCCCAGGCACAGGCAGAGGAGGAAGAAAAGGGAGAGAATAGACTGTAAGCGGAAGGGGAGGAAGATACAGGGTGAACCGAATGGTATTTTGGGGCTTGCTGTGTGGTATTTTGGGTTCTGCAACGAGGTTGCTGTTCTCTGGCACTAACTGGAATATGTTAAGTGGGAACCTTTTTGCAATTTTTCTGGTTCTCCTTACCTTTATTCTTCCACCTTCATGCAGAGTCTCCTCTTCCACTGAGGTTCTTGCCTGCCTTCTCCTTGATGCTGTCACCTTCTGACTTCACAGGAACCTGGCTTCTTTTATTGAGGAATTGACACTATTCAAGAAGTCGTCTTCTCCATGCCAAGTCCTTCCATCAGCCCAGGCAACATCAGGGATCCACATTGTATAGCCCACACCTTCCCCCAACTTCCCCCAACCCTGAAGCTTTTTTTTTTTTTTTTTTTTTTTTTTTGAGACAGAGTCTCGCTCTGTCACCCAGGCTGGAGTGCAGTGGCACAATCTTGGCTCACTACAACCTCTGGCTCCCAGGTTCAAGCGATTCTCGTGCCTTAGCCTCCTGAGTAGCTGGGATTACAGGCATGTACCACCACGCTTGGCTAATTTTTATATTGTTAATTGAGATGGGGTTTCACCATGTTGGCTAGGCTGGCCTTGAACTCCTGACCTCAAGTGATCCGCGGGCCTCAGCCTCCCAAAGTGCTGGGATTACGGGCATGAACCACTGTGCCCAGCCTGAAGCTTTTTAGCTTCTTAATTTGTACAGTCTTTTTTTTTCCACTTCAGTTCAGCCACCCTTTCCCAATGCCCACACTCTGGAGCACCCTCAGGAGGGTGCGGCCCTCTGCAATCTCAGACTCTACTATTCCAGTTCCAGGTCACACCCTCTTGTCATTCTGGTGCTCACACCCTTATTCCCACTTGGCCTCTCGGAGATGTCCACTCCCTCCACATCTGACTTGTGTCTTAGTCCACCTCCTCATCCAGTTTCTTTTCTCTTCTGTCCAGTCCACACCCCATGCATGTCTCAGTCTCTGTATCTTTTTGTCTTTTTCAACCTGCATACCCTTGGCCTTGCAATAGTCTAGACACTTGCTGTCTCTACTTCAGTCCACATGCTGCTGAGTATATAAAAATACATCTGGTGATTCGGGGCCCCTATGATTCTTGTTTCCAGCATTCTGGGAGTCAGCTGGTCCAACACTGATCATCCCAGCAGGGTCTTCAGTGCTGCTTGAGATCTATTCATAGGTTCCCCATCAGTGTCATTTCCAATTTCCCTACACAGTTCTTCTGAGTGACTCTCCTTGAGCCTTTTAACCTCCTTCCAGGCACCCAGTCCATCTTGGATGACTTTTGTGGTACCTTTTTCAGTCCTTAAATGTGAGTTTGCTCTCAGGTTCTGTCCTAGTTTTTTTTTTTTTTTTTTTTTTTAAAGACAAGTCTTACTCTGTCACCAAGGTTGGAGTGCAGTGGCGCGATTATGGCTCACTGCAGTCTTGACTTACTGGGCTCAACCGATCCTCCCACCTCAGTCTCCTCAGTAGCTGGGTCTACAGGCACATGCCACCATGCCCAGCTAATTTTTTGTATTTTTTGTAGAGATGGGGTTCTTGAACTCCTGGGCTCTGCCTGCGACAGCCTCCCAAGGTGCTGGGATTATAGGCATGAGCCATGGTGCTCTAGCAAGTTCTGGGACTAAAGCAGGGCCCTAGCAGCAAGAGGAGGTCCAACTTCATGCCACAAGCCAAAGGTCACCAACTCAAAGATGCGGAAGCCGGGTGGGTGGCACGAGCGAGCCAAGCAAACCCCTGGGAGGGTGCACCCCACATAAGGGGCACAGCTGTCCTTTTGCTGCAGCCACTTGTTCCCATGGAATTCAGGAACCAGGGGCCAAGATATGTTCTAGCCTTCTTGTCTTCTAGCTTACAGCATCGAGAGGTCAATGACTCACAATGTTACAACTTCAGCATAGACTCTTCTGCACTCCAGCCCTGTTCCCTCTTATGGACACTTCAGCTAGGTGGTCTCTAGTCACCTCACACTCAGCTGTCTCCCAGCCTGATCCCCTGACCTGGCCATCCTGCTGTATTTCTAGTCTTGGTGAATGGAGCTTCTGTCTGCTTGGCCACCTAAACCAGAAACCACAGAGTCATCCTAGATTCCTCCTCCTGCTCCTTCACCCTGCATATCTGACTGGGGCTGTCAGTTCTGTCTCCTTAATGTTTCCTGCACCTGCTCCCTCATCTTACAGCCTCTACTGAGGCCCCCGTAGTCTGTCATCTGGATGATTTCTGTAGCTTCCCACTTCTGGTCACCTTGTGCTCCTTCTCCCTCTGTACTCTCGCCTCAGTCTGTCCTCCAGGGATCTTTCTAGTCATAAAGCAAATCATATCTCCGTCTTCAGCCTAAGGCTTGAAATCTGTGTCCAGCTCACAGATCTGTATTATTTCCTTGCAGTGTTAGCCTGCATCACGTTTAAAAACAATTCCCTTTCAGCGTTGCTTGCCTGTATTAAACATCAGAGGATTCCATATAAAGATGCAGGTTTCTGGCTTATCTTTGAAAACCAGAAGCCCTGGCCCCTGGCTCCTGAATTCCCCTGTGGGAGCAGCTGGCTGGAGCAGAGGCACAGCTGTGTCCTTTATGTGGGGTGCATCCTCCCAGGTGTGCTTAGCTCACACCTGCCACCCACGTGGCTTTCGAACCATTTGAGTTGGTGACCTTTGGCTTGTGGCATGAAGTTGGACTTCCTCCTGCTGCTAGGGCTTGTCCTTGTACCCTGCACCCACAGAGCTTACTTTCTTGGAGTGCCTCAAATTTGGCTTTTTGTTTTACACCTATGCCTTGTCACATACTCCCCCTCTGGTTAAAACTCACACAAGAGGTGATACTCTTTTCTGAGGATCTTGACAACAGAGTAAGAGGATGGTTTCATCTTTGGTCATTTGGCTTGGGTCCATGAACTCCTAGGGTAGTCTTTTCTAAATTATTTTGATAATGCACAGTACATTACATTTTGACCCAGCATGCGTGTGCATACACACACACAGACACAGACACATGCACCCATACATGCAGACACACACAGACACACGCAGACACACATGTGCAGACACACGCAGACACGCATGCAGACACACAGACACACACACAGACATACACACAGACACACACACAGAGACCCAGGGACACACAGACACACACACAGACATAGACACATGCACACACATGGAAACACACAGACACACGCAGACACACACAGACACACACAGACATACAGACACACGGACACACACATGCAGACACACGCAGACAGACACACACAGAGACCCATGCAGACACAGACACGAGGACACACACATAGACACAGAGACATACATGCAGACACACAGGGACACGGACGCAGACACAGACACACACGCACAGACACACAGACACACATGGACAGACACGCAGACACACAGACACACATGCAGACAATGCAGACACATGCCCAGACAGACAGACACACACACGCACAGACACACACGGACAGACGCACAGACACACACGGACAGACACACAGACATACACCCACACCTACAACTGAGAAAAAGGGTCAGGAAATAATACTTACATGACCTCTCTCCCATACTTTTTTCCTTTTCTTTTCCCTTTGGCTCCCCTCCTTCTCTTCCTCCCTTTCTTTTTCTTCCAAGTTGCTCATGACCCACTAAATTGATTTCATCATCCACTAGTAGGTCACAGTTCATACTTTGAAAAAACACTGTTCTTGAGAGAGCTATAAATCCTTGAAATTATATATTTAAATCTAGTGTATACCATACCTTTTTTTTTCCCAGGAGACAGGATGTTTCTAAGCATTCAGTTTTCCAAGGGGGCCGTGATGAAGAAAGATTTCATAACCACTGATTTAGGTATTTTATTTTCAATGGGAGTTGAGGTCACCAGGTTCATGCACCCATAGAAATTAGTGATAATTATTTGAAATGTGGGCCTCTGTGTCAGACGTCTGACATGGCCTGTAGTGTTTGTTGCTAAATGAAGTTAATATTTGCAGAATCTCAGGGAGGGTGGAATGGATCCTTTAAATCTCCTATACCCATGAGAAGGTGAAAAGCTAGGTGAGGCACATAAAAAGGATTTACTTGGTGAAAGAGTTTCAATAAAACCTTCATTTAGGCCAGGCAGGTGGGGTGGCTCATGTCTGTAATCCCAGCACTTTGGGAGGCCAAGGTGGGTGGATCACTTGAGGTCAGGAGTTCGAGACCAGCCTGGGCAACATGGTGAAACCTCGTCTCTACTGAAGATACAAAATTAGCCGGGTGTGGTGGTGGGCACCTGCAATCCCAGCCACTTGGGAGGCTGAGGCAGGAGAATCGCTTGAACCCAGGAGGTGGAGGTGGTTGCAGTGAGCCAGGATCACACAATTGCACTCCAGCCTCGGCGACAGAGTGAGACTCCATCTCAAAACAAACAAACAAACAAAAACCTTTCGTTTAAAGTCAGTTAAGTACAGATAATTCATGGAAAAAAATATAAAGAAAAGGAGATGAAGGTCATGAATAGGCAATACCGTAGCAAGATTCAGGTAAAACAAACAAAAACTATATAAGGTGTTTATAATCACAATAATAATGAAAAACAAAATAAAAGTTACTTAAAGTCGGGCACAGTGACTCGCGCCTGTATTCCCAGCACTTTGGGAGGCTGAGGCAGGCGGATCACCTGAGGTCAGGAGTTTGAGATCAGCCTGGCCAACATGGTGAAACCCGTCTCTAATAAAAATACAAAAAATTAGCCGGGCATGGTGGCCTGTAATCCCAGCTACTTGAGAGGCTGGGGCAGGAAAGTTGCTTGAACCCGGGGGGTGGAGGTTGCAGTGAACCAAGATTGCACCACTGCACTCCAACCTGGGCAACAGAGTGAGACTCTCTCCAAAAAAAAAAAAAAAAAAAAAAAAAAAAGTTATTCCAAAAGATTAGAAAAGAAAGTCAGATAAAATAACCCAGAAAATGTTTTGTTTTCATTTTGTTATATTGTTTTTGTTTTGGCTTATATGAAACCATTATTTAACACCTGTCTTGGTAATAGGAATGAAGAAAATAGTAGTGAACAGAGTAAATATTCTTGCCCTCAGGATGTTCCAATCCAGAAAAGGAGAGTGAGAAGTAAAAATAGAGAATCACTAAAGCATTGGTGTAAATAGAATAAATACCATAAATGCATTGCTGCCAAAATATATAACAGAAAATCAAATTAGGTTTGTGGGAGGGGTTGTGTAGGGAGATAACAGAAAAGACATTACAGAATGACCAAGATTATTTTGAGCTAAAAATTATTAAGCAGTGGTTTTGAGTAACAGAATTAAAAAGAACTGCTATAATAGACTAACAAATTCCAGATTCAATATCCTCTAGTAATGTCTTTTATGTTATTTCCCTGCACTTTTGAAAAAATTTAACACAATACACTGCTTCTAAAGAAGCAAAAGCTGTCCGGGTGCGGTGACTCATGCCTGTAATCCCAGCACTTTGGGAGGCTGAGGTGGGTGGATCATGAGGTCAAGAGATCGAGAACATCCTGGCCAATATCGTGAAACCCCGTCTCTACTAAAAATACAAAAATTAGCCAGGCGTGGTGGCGGGCACCTGTAGTCCCAGCTACTCAATAGACTGATGCAGGAGAATCGCTTGAACCCAGGAGGTGGAGGTTGCAGTGAGCTGAGACTGCGCCACTGCACTCCAGCCTAGGCAACAGAGCGAGACTCTGTCTCTTTGTTTNAAAAAAGAAGCAAAAGGTCTACTAGGAATAGTGTTTTATCCATGTTCCAGGTCTCATTATACCCATTTTTAGAAGAGGAAGGCTCTATGTTAATAAGCTTGTGGACTTGGTCTACTATAGGAAAGTTTTCAAAGTAAGGCCATTCATTATTACCCATGTGTATGTATCACTTCTTTGAATGATTCTGGCAGTTGGAGCAAAGCTAACTCATTACTACAACAGTCAAAGCATGAAAAATGGCCACTGTGATGAGCCTGCCTTTTTTACTCTAGTAACACAGTTACAATTTGATTATAGATTTTTGTTGTTGTGAATATAACAAAGCCATGTTGCTCCCCCCGAAACTGGCATGCAGAGAAGAGGGAAAAAAATTAATCCAGAATCCCACGGCCCCAACACACCCGCTGTTTGCATTCCTGTTAGGAACCGAGTGTGGCTTTCATTTGCTTGGCTGGCTTGCGGGATGGCTGGGAGGGGAGGGGGCTCCTGCCGGCTCCGACTTATGCTTCACACGTGCACGGGCCATATGGCAACAGTAGTGTGCATGTGCAGGGGAGGGGCCGCTGCCTTGACCCTGGGCTTTCCATTGGGTGCCTCTGTTTTCTAATCAACCTTGGTCCGAATCCTATCACCTCCTATCTCTTAGGGACAGGTGGTTGTAGATGGGGAAGCTGGAACCCAAACTACCCCCTTTGCTCATGTTGTGTTGTAATCCACGTAGCGGAGCAAAGCTCCCCAGAGTTGGCAGCCCCTGAAATTCCAGGCAGGTCTGACATTTGATCTCCACTCTGCCCTGCACTCTTCTTTCTTAAGGCTCCCTAGCCCTCTGCTGCCTCAAAGGGATCCGCTCCCACTGCATCTTTCTTCACAAATCTAATTGTAAAGGATCAGGCACCTACCAGGATGCAGTTATGCTTTGCTGCTGCTGCTGCTTCGTATCCTTTGGGATAACACTTTTGTTAACCTTTACTTTCGCACACCCAGGTGTCGGATGAGGTCTTTTGGCCCCATAAGACCTACTTAGATTGGCTTCAGCCCTCCTGTTGCCTGCTGCTGGAGGCGTAATGTTCACGATTCCTGTAAATTCCTCAGGCGCTTATGTTCTCATTTCTGTCTTTGAGCTCTTGCTTCACTGAACTAGCTCAAGGCAGGGACTCTTTGTCCCTGTTCTTCATAGGTCTATCTAGGTAGATGTGGAGTTCAGTCTTTTTTCTTTTTTTCTTTTCTTTTCTTTTTTTTTTTTGAGACGGAGTCTTGCTTTGTCACCCAGGCTGGAGTGTAGTGGTGCCATCTCAGCTCACTACAAACTCTGCCTCCTGGGTTCATGCCATTCTCCTGCCTCGCTTCCCGAGTAGCTGGGACTACAGGCGCCTGCCACCACGCCCAGCTAATTTTTTGTGTTTTTAGTAGAGATGGGGTTTCACTGTGTTAGCCAGGATGGTCTCGATCTCCTGACCTTGTGATCCGCCTGCCTCGGCAGTCCTTTCTCTCTTTCTTTTTTGAGACAGAGTCTCACTCTGTCCCTCAGGCTGGAGTGCAGTAGCACGGTCTTGGCTCACTGTAACCTCCCCCTCCTGGGTTCAAGTGATTCTCCTGCAGCCTGCGAGCCTGCCAGTAGCTGGGATTACAGGCACATGCCAGCATGCCTTGCTAATTTTTGTATTTTTAGTAGAGACGGGGTTTCACCATATTGGCCAGGCTGGTCTCAAACTCGTCACCTCAAGTGATCTGCCCGCCTTGGCCTCCCAAATTGCTGGGATTATAGGCCTGAGCCACCGTGCCTGGCCCTAACCCTTTTCCTTAATTCCTTCAAACCAGCCACCTGAACTCGCCATTCACAAGTACACAGAAGACTCTAATGAGGGTTGGGGAATCCTAAGGATTTGCCCTGCAGTGAAGCAAATGGCTTTACAAGGGAAACCCTGGCTCCTTGTTCTGAAAAGTTCCTGGCCAATTCTAAAAACTTCGAATCCCCCAGCCTTCTGCGCCCAGCTATCCATTTTCTCTCTTACCTTTCATCCTCAACCCCCAAATTCCTCATGAGTTCTCACTCAGAGTTCTTGAGCTTTCTTTAGTTAACTTCCTACTGGGAGTGACCCATTCCTGCAGGGTCTCACCTTCCACGCCCAAGAAGCTCATCAAGTTTGTTTTTCTCACCCTTCTAAACAATACAGTTTTCCTTCTCAAGGGGTGTTAAGATAATAAAAATTTTACCTTGTTACTTAATTATCTGCTTTCTGGAGGAAAAAAACCTCAATGAATTCTACTCTTCGGAAATAAGGAACAAATATTTATTATGTACAAAACAGAAAGAAAGTGTCTTTTGTAGTGCCTTACTTTCTAAAACATGTAAAACTGAGCTAATACATTCTGGAGCTAGGCAGGTAGCTAACTGGGGCTCCGGGCATCAGTGGGGAAGAGAGAACTAAATTCTGAATTGGGAGTGTTGTTGTGCAGGGGACTTTGTCACATAGTGTCTGCATGATCTTGGTTTTGGGCCTATCACTTGGTGTTTCTCCACTGGCAAAATTGGATTCAGTGATATATCTAATGTCTTCCAACTCTTATATTTTATATAGCGCTCTCCATAAGTTTATATATATATATATACACACACACACACATATACACACACACACACTCTGTATATGTGTATATATATACACAGGTATGTATGTATACAGAAATTTTAGGTCTTCCCAAACCTTTAGGAAAGCTTCCTGCACACAGATGTCTTATGTGAGCAAGTTTTTTGGCATCTCTCTGTCCCAGTCCCACATGACCAAAGTGATACAGACTTCTCTTGGTTAGGGAGCTGGTTGCCTCATTTCTGACATTATCTTTAAGATTAGGTGTCCTACGGATCACATGAGGTTAGGAGTTTGAGACCAGCCTGGCTGACATGGTGAAACCCCATCACTGCTAAAATACCAAACAAAAAAAAAAAAAAAAAAAATATATATATATATATTATATATATATATACACACATATATAGTACATATAGCTGGCATAGTGGGTGCATGCCCTGTAATCCACGCTACTCGGTAGGGGGCGAAGGCAGGTGAATCACTTGAATCCAAGAGGCAGAGGCTGCAATGAGCCAATATTGTGCCACTACACACTCCAGCTGGGTGACAGAGCGCGCTCCATCTAAAAAACAAAGAAAAAAAATTTATTGTCCTCTCAAACTAGACTTGAAAAAAAAAGTCAACAACTGCTGGTGTGGGGGAAATCTTCCTCCCTTCAGAACAAACAACAAATCTGAGTGTAGCGAAACGGTGTGAATGATGCTACGAGGGAGGGGGACCAGTATCATAAGGCATCTGTGGTACATTTTTTTTTTTTTTCCTTTTTTGGAAGCGCGCGTTTACAAACCTCTTTGGAAAGAGCTCTCAAAACTGGGCCTTTGCGTCCCTGAAAGCAAATACTGTCAACACTGAACTGTGCGAACCCAAAGTTTGTGAGGTCCTAGTTGTACACAACGTACCTGATTTCGATGCTTCCAACAAACATTCTTCCATCAGATCTCAGGAAGGGTGATGGTTCATAAACTTACTGTTTGAAAGGGCCTTTTCTAAGAAAAGGGATAAACATGACATTTGCTATCCTGAAAGTTTCTGAGTTCTTTGTTTTTCCTTGCTGGTTTTTCTAATGAACAAAGGAGGTAGCGTTTATCCAAGATATTTCCCTCCTCCTTTGTGCTTCCAGTGACATTTTGTGCCAATCCACTAATTTCGTTAAGAGGTAGGCTTTAATGTCAGCACACTGTGGATTGTGGACTTTTCCCAGAATCAAGTAAGAAGGTGAAAGGAAATCAGTGAAGATCGTTGCTAATATCAAGGTCATCCTGCTTACTTTTTTCTCTCTCTTCTCACTCAGTTATTCTTTTTTCTTGGAAACACCCTTTTGAATGACTTCATTTGATCCATTAGTCATCCATCTCTTTTCTCAATTTAAAATGAAATCCCTACAGCTTGCTTTTCTGATGTATTCTCACCCTTTTTTTTTTTTTTTTTTTTATTTGCCTGCCTGTACTTTTATTTCCATGATGGTTTTCTCTTGGTCCTCAGGGCATTTTGAGATGAGATTTGGAAGGAAAACTCAATACAATATAAAGTTACCTTATACCCATCTCAGAGTGGGAAAATACTTAAAAGGTCAGAAAATCCCCAAGGGAGTCTGGACTAGTGGGGCCACAAAGAACATCTTGTTTTTTTCTGATGTTTCTCTGTGTCTGTTATCACTGCCTTACTTTCTTTTATTTTCTTTGTTCATGGCTCTCTGCTGTGTTGTTTTTTTTTTTCTTATTACAAACATGCAGAATGTTAGATTTGGAGTGTGGATGACGGGAATCACTAAGACTAAACCCTTCATTTTTTGGAGAAGAAAAGCAAGTGGGCTAGAGAAGTTGTCATTAAAGAGGCAGTAGACTGTAGCAGAGAGATTTATCACAGGCTTTGGAATTGCAAAATGGGTGCAAATCCTAGCTCATTCACCTGTTAGCCAGGTGCTCCTGGGCAACTCTCTTAACTGCATTGTTAGTGTAGACCGTATTTGTAAGTGGGAATGGTAATACATTCCTCCTGGAGCTGTTGTGAGGGTTAAGTGAGATAATGGATGTCGTGTTCCTCGTGCCTAGGCAGCACCTAGAAAACCACTAAAAAAGAGGTAGCTGTTGCCACAAGCTAGTTAGAGGTAGTACCTACATTAGTTCTTATAACACATTTCTTACTCTAGCAGACATTACTCACCATCTTGGTTCTGAACCACCTGCCTCAGTCCATCTCGTACTTTGCTTTCCAACGTTTTCATTCTTCATGGCTTTTAACCTTGAGGTTGGCTTTTTCCCTATGACCTCATCTCACCCACTGGAAGTAAAACTGCACTTTATAGTCTACTGGATTCCCTGTAGACCCGTGCATGGAACACGGATGGGCGTAGTGGGTGGGTAGCATTTGACTTTGTCCTTGAAATAGATGTAGGATTTGGATCTATGGAGAAGGGAGAAGGGAGTTCTGGGAAGAGAGAACAGCATGAGAAAAACTAAAAGAAGGGATCTGCAAGATGTGTTTGGGGAATGGTGAATTGTTTGGAGAGAGCTAAGGCATTTGGAAGCCAGGAGGAAGGCAATTTCAAGAAGGCAGGACCAGCCTGCTCTGGGAAGTACTGCAAAGAGGTACAGGTAAGTAATGAGGAAAAGTGGTTGGATTTGGCCACACAAGGACCAGTTTAGGGGAGTGGAGCAGGCATACACTGGGTTATAAGGGCTTGCCAGTGGAGTGAGTGATGGGGAAGTGGAGTCTGCTAGTCTGGACCAGGTGTTCCCAAATGCTGGTCTCCAGGTTGTTTATCCTACTTTGCCAGAGGTGAAACGAGGAGCACAAAGCTAGTATAGCGTGTTTTCCATAAGCCGAATTTTATTTATTTACAATGACCACCCTATAATCTGAGATGATAGCCTTACTTTATTGGTTTTGAAATATCTCTTTTATGAAGTGATGGTTGTTCTCAATCCTGGCTGCACGTGAGACCCACTTGGAGAGCTTTTAGAAATCATGGCATCCTGATTCCACCTGAGAAAACTGACGCTGAACCCTGGGGCAGCCTGCTCCTGCTACAGGTCCAGAACTCCCCAGGCGATTGTCATGCATCCAGATTGCATACCTCTCGGCTAGTGGATGGTAGGATTTTCAAGGCGGTGGTTGTTTTAATTTCTACAATGACCTTCCTTGGCAAAATTAAAAGTTGGAAACTCTTGGGTCATTGCCCAACCTTGTTTGTTTTGTTCAGCTTTTCGTTTTTATTTTGCTGATTTGTGAAATTCAAATGGCAGGGACCCAGCTGCAGGTAGCTTTTTAAATGACGGAGGCAAGTTTGATGTAGTTTTTCTTTGAAAGAGAGTTAGCTCTCCTAGTGCTTTCCAGCTATCATGGAGTGTATTTACAGTTTAAGGAACATTGTGTGTGTATGAAGTAAGGCTTAGCTGTGTTGTCAGGCACAGTTCTCATGTCAAGTATCACTGAGGATGATTAAGAGACCAAGTTGGAGACTCAGGTTCGATGGATGTAAAGCATACAGGACATCCTCCATATGAGTCTTCTCTTGTCTCCCTTGTGGGGAGAGGACTCTTCTTGTGGTTCAGCAGTGCTTTCTGTTCTAGCCGCTCACAGAATGTCTTGTGCTTTCTGACCTTGAAGGTGAAATGTCTTTCTAGGGACAATTGCAGGTCTGAAATGTAGTGTTGGATCAGTGAAACATTCTCATTTCTGTTTTGTGGTGCTTCTAGCTATTTTAATGTTTAAAGGTCAGAGTAGGAAGCATCTTAAATGCAAAGCATTTAATTTCCATTAGAGTTAAAGGATTCTGAGTCTATGTTATAGTCAATAAAAATGGCGATGCTTAAATCAGCTAATGCTCTATTTCTTACATGAATATTTTATATGAACTACAAAGGAAGAAAAATCTATATGCTTATCCAACATCATGTCCGGTGGCTATTGGAAACTTGTCGTCTTGGGTATTATATGAATGACTCCTGTTGTATCTGTTCACGCTGTAAAAAGAATTACATGTATTGTTCTTGGGAGTTGTTTTGCAGACTTAAGTTTATGGCTAAATCTTGCTCATAGAGGCATTCCCTGAATTACTGACACCCTTACAGACTTGCTATAAATAAGACTGTGTGGGCTGGAGTATGCTACCATGAGGCAAGAAATGGTGTTTCTGGGTACTGCTCTGGAACTAGTATTGAGGTACACAGTGGTAGCATAGTCGAGTCTCTTAGCTAATGTACCACTGCTTAACCAGCTGGCTGCATTAATTACTGCTGGTCATTTGCTCTGTGACTGATGGCAGGCTGATTGCCCATGATTAGAAAACTGATAGCTTCTCCCACTGGGTGAGGATCAGTTGTGTTTATTCCTAAATGTGCTGGTGTCTGTTTGACTTGTTATTGTGATTTCTTAATCTGTTCAAATATTATGTAAACTGATTAAATATTAATACAAACATTTACGCATCATAGCTATTTTCTCTCCTTTTAGAAATACGGAAACTGAGATATAGAGAGGTTAAATAACTTGCGTGAGCTAGTAAGTGGCAGTGACAGGGTTTGGACTCAGGAAGTCTGATTCCAGCTATAGTCCTAATGAATATACTGCACTTGCAGGGTAATAAATACATGATCTTGGTGGATTTGAAGCTTTTCCAAGAGGGAATATGAATAAAATTTCCCAAAGCCAGGTCTGGGGAACATGAATCCCATGAGATCTTCTACTTGAAAGCATTTTACTTTCAGATGTTTTAGGGAAATGCTGCATCAGATACCTGCTTCCTGAGATAAACAATTCACCCTCATTTTCTAAAGTTTGAGAAGTTTGGCAGCACAGAAATTAGCTTTGCTTTGTTTACCCTAGAATTTCCCAAACTTACTTGAACGTGGATTTTTTTTTTTTTTTTTTTTAAATCAAGAATACCTCTTAAGGCTCGGTGTGGTGGCATGTACCTACAATCCCAGCTACTTAGGAGGTCGAGATGTGAGGATTGTTTGAGCCAGGAATTCAAAGCTGCAGTGAGCTGTGATCATGCCACTGCATCCAGCTGGGGAGACAGAGCAAGACCCTGTCTTTTTTTTTTTTTAAAAAAAAAGCAATACCTCTTAACATTCTTTAGAGCGAGTGGCCTATGAAGCATGGTTTTTGTTGGGTTTAGAGTAATTAACTCCAGATGTGTCCCCCTTAACCATTGTTAAGTTAGGATTTTATGCTATCATAATATCTCAGTGTTTAAAACTTCTATTGACTTTGGTCTGTTTTGTTTTTAATTAAAGTACAGTCTATGTAATTAATTATCTCTACTTATTTTTTGGATAAATTATTATTTGTTCTTATGAACAGGCTAGGCATTGTTTTAGGCACTGGTGGGACAAAGAAAGTGACAAGTATAATGAAAATCTTAACACGTGAAGAGGTCTGCATGAACTGCCGAAGGGGACTTCTGTACCACACCGAGGTCCAGTGCTGCAGCCGTCTCTGCATACCTGTCCTTTTAGACTATCTTGTGGAGGGTGAGAACACATGAATCTGTCTAGGGTCTCTGGTGAAGGTGTTCACATTCACAAAAAGAAGATTAGAGCAGGGATCTGACAAAGAATTTGTGTCTGAGGACGTGTAAGAATTGGAATCTCCAGGACCTAGATGTTTATGGAAACACAGAATACATTCCTTAGAAGTATCCTGGGAAACTCTGAGATAGCCATTGTCAAAGCATCTGTGACATCATTTCTTCATTCAGTAAACCTGACACCTAGTATTTTTATTAACTGCTACTTCTAATCAGCACACAAGTCTAGAAGTCTATTAAAATTATAGTTTGTAGTTATGAAGATCATTATAAATCAGTCCTGCAACATCCCTAAGTGCCTTCAGAATCATAGGAAACTTAAGCTATGTGCAGTATGGATCTAGCATGAAGTATATAATATGGTAATTTATGAAGTGAATATTCCATGGATGATCAGATAATCTTATAAAAGAACTTTTAAAGATATGATGCATAGTATTTATTATCGGCTTGTAATATAGTTCACTTAACCTTCTATTGATGGATTTATAGGTGACTTCTGTTTTCCCCTGCCATAAACATGTGATGGATGTCTTTCATATAAATCATGGGTTACATCTTTGATGATTTCTTTAGAATAAATTCCTGGAATAGAGTTACTGGATCAAAGGGAGTGCACATTTTTAAGGCGTTCAGCATACATTATCAAATTATATTCCGTTAAGTATATACGGGCAATGTAGCAGGGAACCTATCTCTTCACACCCTTGCAATATTGGGTATTGGCATTAAAAAGCAAAACAACAGCAAACTACCTTTCCCAATTTGGTAGTTGAAAAGGGTATTGTATTATTGTTTTCATGTACATTACTTTGATTACTAGTGGAGAGGTAATCGAAGAAATCATGTGTTTATTAGATATTTGTGAGGTGTGTGTGTGTGTGTGTGTGTGTGTGTGTGTGTGTGTGTGTGTCAGAGCTATTCATGTCCTTTCCCCATTTTCCTGTTAATACACTATGTCATTTTGATGTCAAGACCTCTTTATAGCGCCATAATACTGTCTTTATCATATGTTACAGATATTTTTTCCCAGTGAAAAGGCAATTTGTCATTTGCCTTTTAATTTTTATGGTGTTTTTTGATGTCTGACATTTAATGTTGCCAAATCAATGACTCTTAGTGATTTCTTTCCTCTGTGCATTAGTGATAAAACTGGTGAAATATTAGATAGGCCAAGTCTACCTTTCCCTGCTTCTTGCTCCAGTTCAGAAAGAGAAGTGAAATTGTGTTTGGCTAATTCAGGGCATTAGACATTTCATATTCAATCAATCATTAGTTTACTCATTCCAAATATTGATCTAGTGCCCACCATGTTTTGGGCACAGTATTCGACAATGGATTGCATAAGGTGCAACTGAGTTTCGTGAACATGGTGCCTTTATGTTATGGATTTTCAGAGAGTCCTTAATATTCCATCCCATTGTCAGTCTTAGGGATCAGGCTACCAGTTCTGAATTTGGCTTCAGAATGTATAGCTGTACTGTCCCTGGGTAACATGCTCACTGGGGATCCTGCTTCTACTTAGACCAGCAAGCACATGTGTCACCCAGGCCTGAAGTTGGAAGCGGGGGCCAAGGTCCTGTTGCAGTGGAAGGTGTGAACTCAACCCTGCTCCTTCTGGTTCTCAGAGGAAGCAGCATCTGTTTGGGGTGCCCGAGTGGAACAGCCAAGCCTGTGTCCTCTTCTTGGCCTGTACTGTGCAGGTGGATACAGTCATTTTACCTTCCTAAGCTTCATGGCAAGTCAGAGTCCAAGATGGGATATCCTTGGGCTTTTTTCCTTTACATTGTTGCCATGGGAAAGAGCAAAAATGAAGAAGCCAGCAAACACTGATGACTTACCAGTGTTTATTTTTATTTATTTATTTTTTTGAGATGGAGTTTCACTCTTGTCGCCTATGGAGTTTCACTCTTGTCGCCTAGGCTGGAGTGCAGTGGTGTGATCTCGACTCACTGCAACCTCTGCCTCCAGGTTCAAGTGGACTTACCAGCATTTAGTTTTATATTTTTATGTATTTTTTGAGACGGAGTCTCGCTCTGTCGCCTAGGCTGGAGTGCAGTGGCACCATCTCGCCTCACTGCAACCTCCGCCTCCCGGGTTCAAGAAATTTTCCTGCCTCAGCCTCCTGAGTAGCTGGGACTAAAGGCGCCCGCCACAACACCCGGCTAATTTTTTGTATTTTTAGTAGAGACGGGTTTTCACAGTGTTAGACAGGATGGTCTCTATCTCCTGACCTCGTGATCCGCCCGCCTCGGCCTCCCAAAGTGCTGGGATTACAGGTGTGAGCCACTGCACCCGGCCAACCACCAGCATTTAAAAGACCAGGGAGGTTGAGGCTGCAGTGGGATGTAATCACAACACTGCAGGCTGGGTGACAGTTAGACCCTGTCATAAACCAATCAACCAACCAACAAAAAGGTTCTTTTCAAGCAGCAGGCAGCCCCAGACACCATAGGGGGAGGACTGTCCTGAGGCAGGTGACCACCCCTGAGTTAGGTGTCCTGAAAACCCTCCATGTGATGTGTCACCGCCTTCTTGGGCCGCAGGACTCGTGACAATAACACTCATTGGTAACTGTTAGAGTTTCTTATGGGAGTATTTATTATTCCTTGGATTTGGTTTTAGCCCTTCCTCAGCGCCAGAAAATGAATTTTTAATTATTACACTGTCATAATTGGTCAGCTGTTCCATTCCTGAAGTGCTCTTCTTTGAGATTCTGTAGTTTTTGTAGTTTTCTTCCTTAGTAAATCTTTATGTAGTCAGTTCTTCATATCTGCAGATCCAACCAACTGCGGCTCAAAAATGTTTGGAAAAAAAAACCCAATACAACAATAAAAATAATGCAAATTAAAAAACAATACAGGATAACAGCTATTTACATAGCATTTACGTTTCATTCGGTATTATAAATAACGTAGAGATGATTTAAAGCCTATGGGAGGATGTGTGTAGGTTATATGCAAATACTACACCATTTTATATAAGGAACTTGAACATCTGTGGACTTTGGTATCCTTGGGGGCCCTGGAACCGATTCTCTTTGGATTGTAAGGGACATCCATGATTCAAAACAAACAAGGGAGCGTTATTTATTAATAGTCACTTTATGGAGAAGGAAATTAAAGCCAGCTGACTCTTACCAGCCCATGCGTATGGCTGGTAGGACTCAGGGTGATTTTCAGTATATTTTGGTTTTATCTTCAGCTGGATGCCAGCTGGATTATGAGACAATATAAATTCAGAGCCTTCTATTCAGAAAACTCATTCATCTGCTCATCCTGGACACACCTGTAATTTTATCAGGTGACATTAGAGGGGTCAAGAGAATGCTCTGTAACTTGCTCCTCAAGACAACTTTCTGCATTTGATGGAGATGTTCTGTATCTGTGTTATCCAGTACAGAAGCCACCAGCTACATGTGGCTATTCAGCTCTTGAAATGTGGTTAATGCGACTGAGAAATTAAATTTTCAGTTTTGTTCAATCTTTGTTAATTTAAATTTAAATAGCCATATGTGGCTAGCACATACAGTATTGGACAGTACAGATGTATAAAGTACTACATTCATGTGTTTCAAACTTTTTGATTGTAGTTCAGTAAAAGGAGCAGATTTTGTGTGGCGCTGCAGCACAGGCACACAGCATGCACATGACACCCCCCACCCTGCCTCCCGCCCGGTATCATCCAAGTTTCACCTAATAGTATTTAGCCTCACTGTAGGCGCTGCACACTGGTATTTTCTGTTTTATTCTGTTCTGTTTCATTTTAAAGGTGCTGGTTATCACCTACTAAATTGATTTCGTGACTCACGAGTGGGTTATGATCCCCAGCTTGAAGAATATTGCCTTGCATGACCTGCCCCCGACTTTCAGCCATGTCTTTTATTCCATCCACCGACTCTGCATCTGGCCTCCTCACAGGGGCTTTGCTGTTGTTGTTCCCTCTACCTGATAATGCTTTTCCCTCCAACATCTCGTGGCTGCCTTTCTCACATCCTCAGGTTTCTGCTCAAATGTTCACTAGAGATTTCTTGTGTAACCATCCTATTCTGGGGAACTCCCCATCCCTCTTTTCCTGCTTTTTCTTTTCCTTCTATCTTTTCATGCTTCTGTCCTTTTGTTTGTTGTTTTGTTTTGTTTCTTGTCTACACAGTTGCAGTCTGTCGCCCAGGCTGGAACGCAGTGACACAATCTCAGCTCATTGCAACCTTTGCCTTTTGGGTTCGAGCAATTCTTGTGCCTCAACCTCCTGAGTAGCTGGGATTACAGGTGCCCACTACCATGCCTAGCTAATTTTTTATATTTTTAGTGGAGATAGGGTTTTGCCACGTTGGCCAGGCTAGTCTCAAACGCCTGACCTCAAGTGACCCATCCACCTCAGCCTCCCAAAGTGCTGGGAGTGTAGGCATGAGCCACCATACCTGCTTCCTATCCCTGTTTTCCTGGGATTTTTTGCTTTGATTTTCTTTATAACAATGTTCACTATAGGTCATATATATTATTTGTTTATTGTTTGCCTTCTCAACTAGAATATCAGACCCATGAGGGCAGGGTCTTAATTTTGTTGGCTGGTATGACCCGGCACCTAGAATAGGCTTTCATAAATATTAGTTGAATACATGAACAGACACCACCTGATGTCCTTACACAGATTAATTACTCACTGTGGTTCATATGCTGAGAAGCCTGTGGAATCTTTCACTTGTAACTTTGGAGACATTGAGTTGATACCAGAGGCCTGGCATGGGCTCTGGGCACTGGGAGGTAAGTATGCTAGTGGAGATGGCAGACAAGGCCCTGTCCTCTTGGAAAGTTTAATCGGCTTTGGGGCTCTCCCGTGTCTGGGTCTGTGTGAAGCAGATTCACTCTGCACACTGGTCACCACCTAGTCTGAATTCGTGAGATAGAACACCCCAAAGTAACAACCTTGCCTTGTAATGAACAAGTTTCATGAGGTGGATTTATTCCTTACAAATACGCAGCGAGGGACCACAGGAGCCTAGGATTCATCGCAAAGCATTCTTCTGTAGTTCAGGAAAGTTATCTGGAGTGGATGGGGTCTTATTTGTGTATAACCCACTTGGATGGCAGCTGAGGGAACCCAGAAAGCTACCTGACCAAGATTTTATATCCCAGTGCAATGTGCCTTGCTGGGCTAAAGCATTGAAGGACATCCTGTTTCTAGGGGTGGAACTGGAGTAGAGCCTGGGCTGTTCTGGCCAGTCCCCCTTTATCTCAGTATGTTGCATTCCTAGCTTTTCTTTTCTTTGTTTGTTTGAGATAGGGTCTGGCTCTGTCACTCGGGCTGGAGTGTGGTGGCGTAATCTTGGCTCACTGCAACCTCTGCCTCCCCGGCTCCAGCGATTCTCCTGCCTCAGCACCCCCAAGTAGCTGGGACCACAGGCGCATGCCACTGTGCCCGGCTAATTTTCACATTTTTAGTAGATGGGTTTCATCTTGTTGGCCAGGCTGGTCTCGAACTCCTGACCTCAAGTAATTCGCCTGCCTCAGCCTCCCAAAGTGCTGGGATTACAGGCATGAGCCACCGTGCCCGGCTTCCCTACATTTCTTTATGGTTTTCCTTTACATTTTCCTCTCAACTTAGAAATAAAATGGCTAACAAAAAAGAAGATTTTCGCTTTGGTGTTGAGTGGCAAGCTTTGTGAGAATTGAGTAATGAGCCTGGTGGATAGCTCTCTAATTATAATGATACCTTGACATTTTTATCAGCCGATCTTTATACTTGATGGTTTCTGCTTACACTATGGATATGTTGGTGGTTCTTGGATCCATTTTGTAGGCACAAAGTGTTTCTATTCTTGGTCTGTTTTCCCTCATCTTTCCTTATAGTCAGATTTATTATTCTTTGGGATTTCCCCCCGGTCCTTCATCAGAGTCATCAGAGTAGTGCTATCTTTTTTTTCTCCTTTTTTGAGTGTATGCATTAAATATAATATGGGTTGAGTACAGTGGCTTACACCTGTAATCTCAGCACTTTGGGAGGCTGAGGTGGGCGGATCACTTGAGGTCAGGAGTTCGAGACCAGCATGGCCAACATAGTGGAAACCCCCTCTCTACTAAAAAATACAAAAATTAGCTGGGCATGGTGGCACACGCTTGTAACCCTAGCTACTCGGGAGGCTGATGTGGGAGAATCGTTTGAACCCAGGAGGTGGAGGTTGCAGTGAGCCGAGATCGTGCCACTACACTCCAGCCTGGGTGACAGAGCAAGACTGTCTTAAAAAATATATGTATATGTGAATAGCTTTATTTTTTTCAGCAGGAAGTGTTCAAAGAGACCCTATTATAATATTAGGCTTCCTAATAAACAGTGGCACTGGCCCAATAAGTCCGGAACGTCTGAGCCATCTCTTTAGATTATATTGTACACTGGAGCTTTTAGCTGCATAAATTTTACAGTACATCATCTGACACTATTTGTGGTAAATATCCCCTAGTGATTAACTCATCATTTTATGATCTTGTGCACAGAAGGAACATTGGCAAAGCTACTTCCCACACATCAAGCTGAAATGTTAAGAATCTTGGTTTGTATCTCAAAGTTTTTTTTTTTTTTCTTTTTGGAGACAGGATCTTACTCTGTTGCCCAGGCTGGAGTGCAGTGCACCATCCTAGCTTGCTGCAACCTTGACCTCTCAGGCTCAAGTGACCCTCCCGCCTCAGCTTCCTGAGTAGCTGGGACTGCAGGCACAATTCACCACGCTTGTATTATTTTTATTTTTTTGTAGAGATAAGGACTCACTATGTGGCTCAGGCTGGTCTTGAACTCCTGGGCCCAAGTGATCCACCCACCTTGGTCTCCCAATGTGTTAGGATTACAGGCGTGAGCCACTGTGCCCAGCCAGAACTATGTTATTAATTTTAGTTGAGCTGTTCTGAAGAAGTTGTATGGGTTTTCATAAAACAGCCTAATATAAGAACTACCATTTTAGGGAGAGGTGAAGAGAGTGGGGACTGAACCACCCAGCAGGGAAGTTCAGAGAATGGACCCTGAAGTCAAAGAGAAGCTGAATCTTGATGGCCATAGTTAATATTTACAGCTAAGTCTAGAGCTGCAACTCTGCAGTTTTGTTAGCATAAATGTTTCATAACCATAAAATATTTGATGAGCAGATGATGGGTGTGGTATATAGCAAGATGAAACCTTGATTCCCACCTGTTAGGGATGTACTGTCTGCAATCATCACATTTTTTCATTGAGTTAATGCAGTGGTCCCAGCTGGGATTTTGACTGTTCTTGATGGATGGAACCCATGGGAGGGTGACAAGGGTTCCTCCAGCCCTGAGGAATGCCTATTGATTTGCAGCTTCAAATGAAGCTAAATATAATAAGTTTATGTTTTAAATAATGGATAGCTCTGCAAACAAATGAGCTGGATCCTCCCACCTGGAAAAGTCTCTCTGGAGGTACAAGGAGAGTGCTTGGGAAGTGCATTAATTCCCTCCACTGTCATCACAGGCACAGAAAGCCCTGCTTCGCCGCTCTTCTCACTCAGGGGATGGAGGGGAAGATTGCACTGATGCAAGTATTGACTTAGAGGCTAATTAGGAGAAAGGGGGATGGGTGGGTGGGGGTGGGAAGTGTGTGCACTGGGGCTGTGGCAGTAGATTATGGGGTGGGGGTGGGCAGATCGGAGAGGAAAGCCCAGCTGGTGGAAAGATGGTGTCCCATGACAGGAGCTTTTAGATTTCTAGAGCCATGCAATTTCTTTCTTCCCACAGTGTGGGCTGTAGGCCAGCTGCATAGCATCACTACCTGAGAGCTTGTTAGAAATGCAGAATCCTAGGCCCTACCTCAGAACTTACAGATGTGGACCTGCATTTTAACAAGATCTCCAGGTGATTTGTATGCACGTTAAAGTTTGAGAAGTACTGACTTAACACTTTTCTTTTAATACATTTACAGAACCTTGGTCAAACATTGAATGTTAGTGATTTATAAAACAGATGAGTAAGTAATTCAAATACATACTGGTTTAAGTCTGTTCTCCATGTTTTGAGGAAGGAAGGGCTGAATAACAACAGCATCAGTAATAATGCAGATTTGCCTGGGGATGGAGTTGGTGGGAGTTTTAATAGAATTTTGGCCATGATACATCATTACCAGTGTGAACTCAGAGTGGTGCTTCTCAAACACGTGTAGACATCACAATTACTGGAGATTTGTTAAAATGTAGATTGCTGGATCCCCTCATGGCTCCCCTGCCACCAAGAGTTGATTGAGTGGATTTGAGGTGGGGTTTGAGAATTTGCATTTCCCAACACGTTTCTAGGTGATGCTGCTGCTACTGGTCTGGGGACCACACTTTGAGAATCACCCCCCTCAAGTATAATTCTCCTCATGGCAATTGCATGGCACTTGTTTGTGCTATCCCTCCCCCATGAAGTCCATGTCCTGTGGCCAAGCTTGGCCTCCTTTCCTGCCAGGTCTGTCTCCATGCCCCTTTACTACTGATTCTGCAAGTGTCGTCCAAGATCCGGGTATACCTGTGGATCCCCAGGATCCACTCTTTCGATCTCTTGAATTGGAATCCCTGGGAGTGGGGCACAGGTTGGTTTATAAGCATCCCAAGGTGACTCTAGGGAACACATGTGATAAACAACCACTGCCCTGTGTATTCCTTCCCCAATACATTGTATTCTTAGTTTCTAGGGCATGTCTTGCACTTTCTTTCCCCTTTGTCACTTTTCTTTGTCCACTGCTGCACCAGAAGTGCTCCCTCACACTTACTCCCCTGCTAGAAATCTTCTAGGTCTTCCTCAGAAGCTGCTTCCTCCTTGAGACTCTCCTTAGCTGAATGGACTGCCTCCTCTCTCTCCCTCCCTCCCTCCCCGCTCTCCCCT
>NW_016814096.1:1183540-1190058 GCF_001698545.2 Rhinopithecus bieti
CCTCTCTCCCTCTCTCCCTCTCTCCCTCCCTCCCTCCTTCCCTCCTTCCTTCCTTCCTTTCTTCTTAGAGATTGTATTTTTCTTTTAAAAAATGAGATGGCAGTCCTTATATTTTGATGAACTGTAAGATGCCTTTTTCACCCTCCCCATGCTCCCTCCTTTCTGAGTAGAATTTACAATATATGGCATGTATACAATAGATCATGAGGTATAGTCAGTGGATGTTGCCATGAAAAGAAGAAAAGAAAGGAGTATGACTTTTTAAAGTTTTTAAGTGTTAACAACTCAGTGGTGTATCACACAAAATGGCACTGCTCCTATGGCTATTGTGTATGTGATCATAGCCCCTTCCAATTGTATAGGCTTCTGGATGGCTGAGCCTGTCTTAAATCCATTGATTTGGTTCCCCATGTACCTGGCCTATATTAAGTACACAAGAAGTGCTAGTTGAATGATGTAAATGCGATTGATTTATCTGTGTGTGGTGTTGAAACCATTTCTTTGCTGGTTTGGCCTTTTATTACATGCGAAAATATGAGAGGACTTCAGAAAGCTCATGGGAAATGTGTATATAAAAAAACCATGCATAGATTTTAACTTTTTTGCACAAAAATAAACTCATACTAACTTGTAACATGTTTCAACAGGATCTAGTTTGAGACACTAAAAGGGTTAGGATGTCAATTTGAAAAAAGTCCCTATGAGACAACGTGAATTATTCTAAAATTGAGGCAAGAACACACATCAAATTTATGGTGAAGCTTGGGTGGAGGGATGGTGAAATCCTTGATGTTTTATGAAAAGTTTATGGGGACAATGCCTCATAGAAATCAGCAGTTTATAAATGGATAACTGGTTTTAAGAAGGAATGAGGTGACAGTAAAGATGAAACTTGCAGTGGCAGAGCATTCACATTAATCTGTGAGGAAAAATTAATCTTATTCATGCCCTCATTGAAGAGGACTGATGATTAACAGCAGAAACAGTAGCCAATGCCATAGACTTCTCATTTTGCTCAGCTTACACAAATCTGACTGAAAAATTAAAGTTGAACAAACTTTCTACTCAATGGGTGCCAAAATTGTGGCACCCAGGTCAGCTGCAGGTAAGAGCAGAGCTTTCCGTGGAAGTTTTATACAAATGAGATCCAGATTCTAAAGTCATTCTTTGAAGAATTGTAACAGAAGGCTGAGTGCAGTGGCTCATGCCTGTAATTCCAGCACTTTGGGAGGCCAAGGCAGGAGAACTGCTTCAGCCCAGGAGTTTGAGACCAGCCTGGGCAACATGGTGAGATGCTGTCTCTACAAATAATAAAAAAAGCTAGCTGGGCATGGTGGCATTTGCCTGTGGTCTCAGCTAATCTGCAGGCTGAGGCAGGAGGATTGCCTGAGCCCAGGAGGTTGAGGCTGCCTTGAGCTGTGATCATGCTGGTGCATTCCAGCCTTGGTGACAGAGTGAGGCTCTGTCTTGGAAAAAGAAAATGAAACATGTCTTCACCAGTACAATCCTGAAGACAAAGCACAATCAAAGCAATGGCTAGCAAGAGGTGGAAGTAGTCCAGACAAAGCAAAAGCAGACTGGTCAAGAGCAAAGGTCATGGCAACGTTTTTTTGTGATGCTCAAGGCAGTTTGCTTATTGACTTTCTGGAGGGTCAGAGAATGACAACATCTGCTTATTATGAGAGTTTTGAGAAAGTCGGCCAAAGCTTTAGCAGAAAAATACCTGTGAAAGCTTTACCGGAGAGTCCTTCTTCACCACCACAAGTTCATTCCTCTCATCAAGCAAAGGCAACTTTGCAAGAGTTTCTATGGGAAACCATTAGACATTCACCTTGCAGTCTTAATTTGGCTACTTCTGCCTTCTTTTTGTTTCCTAATCTTAAAAAAATCTTTAGAGGGCACTCCTTTTTCTTCATATAATAATGTAAAATACAACATTGACATGGTTAAATTCCTAGGACCCTCAGTTCTTTAGTGATGGACTGAAGGACTGATATCACCACTTACAAAAGTGTCTTGACCTTGATGGAGCTTATGTTAAGAAATAAATTTTGTATTTTTATCCTTTAATTTCATTTTTACCATGAACTTTTGAGTCTCCTCATACATGCTCTGCTCTGGGTACTGATGAGAAGGGTAAACATAAGGGAATAAACCAGGAGAATGATGGTCTTCGTTCAAATTTTAAATACAGAGTGTTGAAATATACTCCTCTCTGAGTATCACCACAGATTCAGCCTTCTTCTGTAGAATCCTGATGTCTGTGGAATCTGTGTGGGGAGGAGGTGAAGAATGGGGTTGGAAGAGGTGCTGCCTTTCTGGCCTCTGTACAGAGGGCATGAGGAAAGCTAAGCTCCTCCAGTCAAGAGACCATGGTTCTCCCGTATCTCCATATCCCCAGCACTTAGAATAGAAAGTTGGCAGGGAGTCAGTGCTAGTAAAATGAATGAACAAATAAAACCTTGATTTTGACTCCCTTTCTAGATATCAAACTTTGATCTCTTTATGTCTCATTTTATTCATTTGTAGGGCGGAGATTTTAATATGTGCTCTAATTCCATCTCAAGGAGCTTTTTAGAGCCTAAGATGAGTTAACTGATCTGAAGATTTGCATATGCGTTAGCATCTAGAGCAGAAGAGAACTTACCTTGTGTTTCTTACAGCTCCTCTTCTTGGTCCTCAAGTCCTAATTTAAAATTTTGTCAATTAAGGGAGTCTTGGTTCTCTTGGTTGACTCATTCTCTGCTGATTTGTTCTCTGTATTTGCAGCAAATAAAGTGCAGTCATTCAGAGTGTTCCTGTGTCACTATGATGTATCAAGGGATCTTCATGTTAATATCTGTTTCTCTGACAACTGTATTTTGTACTTTGTAGTGTAGCTTTCATTGGAGAAACCCTGGGCTCATAAGAGTGATTTGTTGTGGCATTTCCTTATGGAACATAAGATTTGAAATATATTTGAGATAAATATTCATGGGAGACATCCAAGTGCAGTAATGAGAGTAGAAAGAAGACAGCATTTGGACTTGGAAACCCTGAGTTCAAGTCCTGACTCTCCCTCTCACTTGCTGTACGTAGATGAAAACATCTGCTTATTTCCACCATTAATGGGAAAGGCTGGAATTCTATTTCACTTTGCATCACATGTCATATGGATGGAGACACCCAGCAAACACTACTTTAGCCAAGTAGAGTAATCAAAGATAACATCACCAGTAATGAGATGTGCCAACATGTTCCCCTTATTTTGATGCACAGAGCAAGGCAAAACATCATTTCTTGGGGATTTTTACTGAAAATGCACAAGTTCAGTCTTGAGAAAACATCAGACAAACCCAAATTAAGGGCAGTTCTACAAAATACCTGACTAGTCAGTCCTCTTCACAGACGGTAAGGTCATGAAAGACAAAGAAAGACTGAAGAACTGTTACAGATTGGTGGAGGCTAAGGAGACTTGAGAACTAAATGCAATATGGGACCCTGGATTGGATTCTGCATCAGAAAAAGGACATTGGAGACAAAGTTAGCAACATTCAAATAAGGTCTAGAGTAGTTAATAGAGATTTATCAGTGTTATATTCTTGGTTTTGGTAACTGTATTATGGTTATGTAGGATATTAACATTAGAGGAAGCCAAGTGAAGCATCTTAAATTCTCTGCACTCTCTGCTTTGGTAATTTTCTATAAGTCTGAAGTTTTTTTCAGAAATTAAAAACATGATACTAGGATACATGAAGGCTTTGTGAAATGTCCTGTTTTGTGGGAGTGGAGGGGGCTTCATTTCTTGCATATGAATTTAGGAGCTAGAAAGACCAATTTTCTGAAGCTAACTGAGTCAAACTGTATCTTGACTGATGGAGTTCCTGACCATAAATTGAGAGCAAGGAGTGTTAACTCTTTGAGATCCCCAGAGGCCCTCCCGGTGCACAGGTGGTTGAGTACCTGGAGGTGATAGTGTTTTGGCTGTATCATCTTTCACCTGGTCACCTGGGCAGAGCTGTGTGGCTATAATGATGATTACCTCCTTAGATTGAAAGTTTGTTATATGCTAGAATCTGGGTACCAAGTGCTTATCACCATTAATCTTCATAATATTTTTGAAAAGCAGGTAGGTGATAGTTCCCTTATTGTAGGATGCATCTCAGAGGGATTCATTTGCCCAAGATCACTTGGATGGAGTGGAAATCTGACTCCAAGCTCAGGTTCTGACAGCTGTGCTAATCTTTTCTCCTTTGCTCTTGTATCTATGCTTGATAGAAAATTAGGAATATCAGTGTTTTCCTATCCCCTATTATCTGTTTAAGCATAGACTAGCATTTTATGTAGGCTCTTTGGGGCTATTAATAGGTTTCTGTGGTCGAATGTGTTTGGGGGAAACTTAGGGATAAGTATTAAATTCAATAGCTTTCCACCTTTACTCAGGCAACTATATGGGCTGCAGAAAACCACACGACCAGGCTCATTAGTCTCATTGGTTTATACCATGAACCTCAAGTGGGCCTTTGGTGCTGCCCAGCAATGCCACTCTATTTCCCTAGCACAGTCATCTGCCCATTCTCTAGGGTGACTGCTTCATACCTTCTTTTCCCTCACAAAATCTTCCCATCTCCCAAGAAAAAACAAGTAGAAGAGGATTTCCGCAAGCCCTTTCCACTGCCTCAACCTGGCTGCCTGAATCCTGCCTTCTCTCCCTTTGAGGATGAACCATCTCTGATCCCTGTGTGGGAGACATTATCCCCTCTCAGGCTGTCGGGGTCCTCCTGCCAGCAGTTCCCCCTGCTCAGTATGCTCCTCTCCCATCATAGATATGCATGTTGATTTGTCTTCCATTTCTCCATGTTAGGAAAGCCCTCCCTTGGCCATGCATCCCCCTTCGCTGCTATACTCCCTCCGTCTCTATTTCTCCTTTCTCTTTTTCAGCAAACCCCTTGAAATAATTCCCTTACAGGCTGTCTCCAGTTCCTCACTTCGCAATTCTTTCTCTTTTTTTCTTAACTGAGGTGAAATCCACTTACCGTAAAAGTCATCATTTTGGTGTTTTAAAGTGTACAACTCAGTAGCATTTATAGTGTTATGCAGCCACTACTTCTATCCAATTCTAAAACCTTTTCATTATTCTGAAAGCAACCCCTTACTCGTTAAGTAGTCACCCTCTCTTTTCTCCCCTGCAGCCTTTGGCAACCACAAATTGGCATTCTGTCTCTCTGGATTTACCTGTTCTGTATATTTTATATAATTAGAGCCATATGATATGTGATCTTAATTCATTTAGCATAATGTTTGCAATGTTCATCTGTGTTGTAGCATGCAACAGAATTTCTTTTTATTGGTTAGTAATGTTTCATTGTATGTATCTAGCCCATTTTGCTTATCCATTCGTCCACTGATGGACATTTGATTATTTCCACCTTTTGGTTATGATGACCAGTGCTGCTATAAATATGAATGTATAAGTTTTTGTGTAGACATATGATTTCAGTTCTTTTGGGTGTGTACCTAGGGGTGGAATTGCTGGGTCATATGGTAATTCTGTGTTTCACTTTTAAAGGAGCCACCAAACTGTTTGCAGCTTGGACCAAGTGGCTGGGCCATTTTACATTACCACCAGCAATGTACAAATGTTCTGATTTCCTTATATTTCCTCACACCCTTGCTAACGTTTATAATTTCCTGTTTTTTTAATTATTATACTTTAAATTCTAGGGTACATGTGCACAATGTGCAGGTTTGTTACATATGTATACATGTGGTATGTTGATTTGCTGCACCCATCAGCTTGTCATTCACATTAGGTATTTCTCCCAATGCTATCCCTTTTCCATGCCCCACACCATGATAGGCCCCAGTGTGTGATGTTCCTCGCCCTGTATCCAAGTGTTCTCATTGTTCAATTCCCACCTATGAGTGAGAACATGTGGTGTTTGGCTTTCTGTCCTTGAAATAGTTTGCTCAGAATGATGTTTTCCGGCTTCATCCGTGTCCCTACAAAGGACATGAACTCATCCTTTTTTTATGGCTGCATAGTATTCCATGGTGTATATGTGCCACATTTTCTTAACCCAGTCTATCATTTATGGACATTTGGGTTGGTTCCAAGTCTTTGCTATTGTGAACAGTGCTGCAATAAACATACGTGTGCATGTGTCTTCATAGTAGCATGATTTATAATCCCTTGGGTATATACCCAGTATTGGGATGCTGGGTCAAATGGTATTTCTAGTTCTAGATCCTTAAGGAATCACCACACTGTCTTCCACAATGGTTGAACTAGTTTACACTCCCACCAACAGTGTAAAGGTGTTCCTATTTCTTCACCCTAGTGAATGTGAGGTGATATCTCGTTTTTTTTTTGTTTGTTTGTTTGTTTGTTTGGTTTTTTTTTTGAGGCAGAGTTTTGCTCTTGACGCCCAGGCTGGAGTGCAATGGTGCAGTCTCGACTCACTGCAACCTCTGCCTCCCAGGTTCAAGCGATTCTCCTGCCTTAGCCTCCCGAGTAGCTGGGATTACAGGCACCCGCC
>NW_016814096.1:1190130-1247100 GCF_001698545.2 Rhinopithecus bieti
GTGCAGGTTTGTTACATATGTATACATGTGGTATGTTGATTTGCTGCACCCATCAGCTTGTCATTCACATTAGGTATTTCTCCCAATGCTATCCCTTTTCCATGCCCCCACACCATGATAGGCCCCAGTGTGTGATGTTCCTCGCCCTGTATCCAAGTGTTCTCATTGTTCAATTCCCACCTATGAGTGAGAACATGTGGTGTTTGGCTTTCTGTCCTTTATATAGTTTGCTCAGAATGATGTTTTCCGGCTTCATCCGTGTCCCTACAAAGGACATGAACTCATCCTTTTTTTATGGCTGCATAGTATTCCATGGTGTATATGTGCCACATTTTCTTAACCCAGTCTATCATTTATGGACATTTGGGTTGGTTCCAAGTCTTTGCTATTGTGAACAGTGCTGCAATAAACATACGTGTGCATGTGTCTTCATAGTAGCATGATTTATAATCCCTTGGGTATATACCCAGTATTGGGATGCTGGGTCAAATGGTATTTCTAGTTCTAGATCCTTAAGGAATCACCACACTGTCTTCCACAATGGTTGAACTAGTTTACACTCCCACCAACAGTGTAAAGGTGTTCCTATTTCTTCACCCTAGTGAATGTGAGGTGATATCTCGTTTTTTTTTTGTTTGTTTGTTTGTTTGTTTGGTTTTTTTTTTGAGGCAGAGTTTTGCTCTTGACGCCCAGGCTGGAGTGCAATGGTGCAGTCTCGACTCACTGCAACCTCTGCCTCCCAGGTTCAAGCGATTCTCCTGCCTTAGCCTCCCGAGTAGCTGGGATTACAGGCACCCGCCACTACACCCTGCTAATTTTTGTATTTTTGGTAGAGATGGGGTTTCACCATGTTGGCCAGGCTGGTCTCGAACTCCTGACCTCAAGTGATCCGCCCACCTTGGCCTCCCAAAGTGCTGGGATTACAGGCATGAACCACCACGCCCGGCTGTCATTGTGGTTTTGATTTGCATTTCCCAAGTGGCGAATTGACCATTTGTATATCTTTGGAGAAATGCCTATTCAGTTTTTTTGCCCATTTAAAAATTGAGTTGCTTGTCTTTTTGTTCTTGAGTTTCCCATTCCCTCTTGAACCCACTCCAGTCAGGCTTTCCTCCTTACTATTCCAGGGTTGCTCTTATCGAGGTCACCAGTGACCCCCCAATCTGTCAAATCCAGTGGTGCATTTTCAGTCCTCATTGTATTGCCCTCACGGCAGCATTTAAGGAAGGATCACTTGTTCTCCCTGGAGCTGCTTTCCAGCTGCCATGATTTCATGGTTCTTCTCAGTCTCCGTTGTGGATCCCTCTTCATCTTCATGACCTCTAAACATTAACCTTCCTCAGGGTTCAGTTTCTAGACCTCTTTCCTTTGTATCTCCTCTACCCTGAATGTCTGCCTCCTTCCATTATTCAGGCCAGGAATCTTGGTGTTGTCTTTGATCTGTCTCTTTTCCCTACTCCACCCGGCTCTGCCTTCATACATCTGGACTTGGATCCCTGCTCACAGCCTCCACTGCAGTAATCTGGACCCAAACCACTGATTTGTGAATGGAATCCTGAAGTAGCCTACTAATTGGTCTCCCTCTTCCTGCTTCTTCTTCTTCCCCCCACCATCTCTTCTGTATGAAACAGCAGCCAGAGAGATCCTGTTCAAACCCATCAGATCATGTGGCAGCTCCCTCCCTCCCTCCCTCCCCTCTCTCCCTCACCTCCCTAACCCAGGCAACGCTATAGTGACTACTTTTTTCCAACATGTTTTTGGGAAATGCTTGAACAGACTCTTTTCTGTAAGAAGTCATATTTGGGGTGATGTAGGTGGGGTGAATGTTATATAACCTGAGTCTTTTTCCCTTGACTAATAAAACATTTCAGCATGTAGGGAAACTGTACATCCAAAAGGCCTGAACTTGCCCTGAGGCTGTCCTTTGATAACTTATTAGGTAAGATCTGGCCAATTATTTCTTCTTCAATTTCAAAAGCGATTTTGCATTTGAATATTTTTGCAGAGTTTCATTTTTATAAGCAAAGTATGGTGAAACTTTGAAGCAGTTTCTCCCAGAGCTGTGAAAACAATTTAAATCTGCCCTTTCTCTGCTTTTGTCTTGGTTCCCCTATGGATCTCTGTGGTGCCCCTTGGGATGTCAGCATCCAGTAGAGTCACATAGGCGGTCATGGTCATGTTCTAGGACCAGACTTACCTCAACCTGTCAGAAGCAGCCCTGGGAGGGCAGGAGGTATTTCCGTTGTGTTCACCACTGCAGACCCAAACACATAGCACCATGCTGTTCACATTGTAGGAGGCCTATTAATATTTGTTGAATCAACTTTCAAAGTAGCACTAGGGAAATCTCACTTTACTTGACCCTGGCTCATGGTGACTTACAATTAGGATTGGTTTCGGTAAATTTTATTTGAAAACGTGTTTGAGAATGCAGTACCAAGTGGGTTTCATAAATGGATGTGGGTTTTTTTTTCTTGTAAATTTTTTTAAGTTCTTTGTAGATTCTGGATATTAATTTTGTGTGGTTCTTCTGGGCATGATGATAATTTTGTCCTCCATAAAGCTGCTGAGATTCTGAAGGGAAATAAAAGTATCTTTTCCTCCTATTTCTATGATCTAAGTTGAAGACAAGAATATGGGCATTCTTCAAGACAATTCTAAGCAAAAAGAAAAAAGCTGGAGGCATCACACTACCTGACTTCAAACTGTATTACAAGGCTACAGTAACCAAAACAGCATGGTACTGATACCAAAAGAGACATATAGACCAATGAAGCAGAACAGAGACCTCAGAAATAACACCACACATCTACAACCATCTGCTCTTCGAA
Source organism: Rhinopithecus bieti (assembly GCF_001698545.2). NCBI lineage: Eukaryota > Metazoa > Chordata > Mammalia > Primates > Cercopithecidae > Rhinopithecus > Rhinopithecus bieti. Next base: position 1,192,962 of record NW_016814096.1, read on the forward strand.
AAACCTGACAAAAATAAGCAATGGGGAAAGGATCTCCTATTCAGTAAGTGGTGCTGGGAAAACTGGCTAGCCATATGCAGAAAACTGAAACTGGACCCCTTCCTTATACCTTATGCAAAGATTAACCCAAGATGGATTAAACACTTACATGTAAAACTCAAAACCATAAAAACCCTAGAAGAAAACCTAGGCAATACTATTCAGGACACAGGCATGGGCAAAGACTTCATGACAAAAACGCCAAAAGCAATTGCAACAAAAACCAAAACTGGCAAAAGGGATCTAATTAAATTCAACTTCTGCACAGCAAAAGAAGCTGTCATCTGATCATCAGAGTGAATAGGCAACCTACAGAATAGGATAAAATTTTTACAATCTAGTCTTCTGACACAGGTCAGAACTTACAAGGAACTTCAACATATTTACAAGACAAAAACATATTTACAAGAAAAAAACCATCAAAAGTGGAAAAGGATATGAACAGACACTTCTCAGAAGAAGACATTTACATGGCCAACAAACATGTGAAAAAAAGCTCAACATCACTGATCATCAGAGAAATGGAAATCAAAACCATCTCATGCCAGTTAGAATGATTATTAAAAAGTCAGGAAACAACAGATGCTGGTGAAGTTGTGGAGAAATAGGAATGCTTTTACACTGTTGGTGGGAATGTAAATTAGTTCAACTATTGTGGAAAACAGTATGGTGATCCCTCAAGGACCTAGAATCAGAAATACCTTTTGACCTAGCAATCCCATTACTGGATATATACCCAAAGGAATATAAATCATTCTACTATAAAGACACATGCACACGTACATTTATTTCAGTACTATTTACAATAGCCAAGACATGGAACCAACCCAAATGCCCATCAATGATAGACTGGATAAAGAAAATGTGGCACATATACACCATGGAATACTATGCAGCCATAAAAGGAATGAGATCATGTTCTTTGCAGCAGGCGACATGGAGTGAAGCTGGACAGCCATCATTTCAGCAAACTAAGCACAGAACAGAAACCAAACACCACATGTTCCCAACTCATAAGTGAGAGTTGAACCATTGAGAACACGAGGACATTAGAGAGGGAACAACACATACATGGCCTGTTGTGGGGGTAAAGGGTTAAGGAGGGATACTTAGAAGATGGTAGGTCAATGAGTTGTGGCAAAACCGACCATGGCATGCACTATACCCGTGTAACCTGCATGTTTGCCACATGATATCCTGTTATTTTTAGAAGAACATTTTTAAAAAGCAAAAAAAAAAAAGCAAGAATATGGAATTCTTAGGAAGGATCCTTTAGGTAGTTGAACAGTTGGTGATTCAAATAGATTTTTTAAAAAAACATTCCACTGGGTATTCTGGATATGGCTGGAGATAAGCTGAATCATGGGCGGTTTTCTCCCCATACTGTTCTTGTGGTTAGTGAATAAGTCTCATAAGATCTGATGGTTTTATAAATGGGAAGTTTCCCGCTGCACAAGCTCTCTTGCCTGCCACCATGTAAGATGTGATTTTGCTGGCCTCCTTTTGCCCTTGCCACCATATGTGAGGCCTCCCAGCCATGTGGAACTGTGAGTCAATAAACCTCTTCCCTTTATAAATTACCCAGTCCAAAGGTGTGTCTTTTAATTAACAGTGTGAGAACAGATGAATACCAGTAAATTGGTACCCAGGAGTGGGGTTCCTAACCTGTGCGGACATATGTCCATTGGATCCTGTTGGGTCATATGGCCCAGCATGCAGAGCGCTTGCACGATAGGCCGTGGACCTGTTGCAGAGCCTTCTCCTGTTCGGGGCCCCACTTCAAGAACCAGCAGCCATTTTGGCGTCGTCAGCTTGATAAATGGGCTGGAGTTAAAACACCAAATGAGGAAACTTGTTGCCTCCAAAACCGAATAGGGCCTAACTTGGCATGTGCCTCTTCTTGGTGTAGAAGGCGCTCAAATGTCAGCAACTTCATTCCCCATCCTTCCCCCAATTCACCTCTGTAGACAGGAAGATCTTACTGGCCCACGCCACTGGACCCCTAGACAATTTATACTGAGGTAGAAGGTTCCCTGAATTTTAGTTGGACTTATCTTCCCATCCTCTTGTCCATGCAAATGTATCACCATACAAGACCAGTGTTTTGACAAGCCACGCATGGTATACAGTATTAAGCAGCTTGGTATAATCTAGTGATGATCATGATGAATTGTCCATGTATTCTTCTTGAATTTGGAAAAGATAGAAACAAATGAGTTGGCTCACAATGTAAACTGTAGTTTGATCATTTATTTCCTAGAAATGATTAAAAAAAAAAAAGTGTGCCATTCTCTGGAATTAGAACAAATTAAAAGATTAATCATTCAGGATTTTTGTATTTCAGCCTGTTCTCATAAGCACAGAATGATGTGTGCCCTTTCCTATTAAATTTTCCAAGGGTGTTTCTGATTTGCAAAGTAAGGATTGTCTTGTATCTAGCTAATTAACTCTGAGTACTAATGCCTAACTATTAGTGTCTTGACTTGCTCTAATTAAGTTCAGCAAATTCATTGGCCACCTGAATAGGTGTGAGGAAGACATTTATTTGCTTTATAGAAAGACGGTAAAACCAAAAATGAGAAAGCAAGTGGGGCTATAATTGAGACCCTGACATCAGTTCTTTTTTGGTAGTTTTTCATAGACGTCACCATAGTTACAGTCTCTGTAAATCACACATGTATTATAGTAGGGGAAATGAAGAGTCTTGTTGCAAGTGAAGTAACCGAAATTTTTACAATTCTGTTGCTTTTTAAAAAACATTTTGCTTCTACATATTTTATGGTCTTTCTATTAAAAAAACCTTATAGGACTGATATGCCAAATGTCTAGTGGCCAAATATAATGTTTATTGAAGCTTTACCATGTGCCAGGCTCTGTCCTGAGTATTATCTAATTTAATTCCAAAGTAACCCTGCAGTAGTATACTTAGTAGTCTGGGCTTTCCAGAGAAACAGAACCAATATAAAATATTAGATATAGTACATATATATTACAGTTGGTCATCAACTTCCATGGGTTCCACATTTGTGGATTCAACCAACTGCAGATCTAAAATATCTTTAAAAAAAGTACAACAAAAAATGATACAAATAATAAACTAATATGGTAGAACAACTATTTACATAGTATTATATTGTATTAAGTATTATAAGTAATCTAGAGATGATTTAAAAGTATATGGGAAGATGTAAATGCATAGTTTATAAGCGCCACTTTATATCTCAGGGACATGAGCATCTGGAGATTTTGGTACCTGCAGGGCTCCTAGAACTAATCCCCCATAGATACTGGGGGAAGACCATAAAATAGAATATGCATAATACATATTATATACGTAGCATATAATAAGGAACTGGCTCATTGCGGTTATGGAGGTGAGAAGCCCAAGATCGACAATTGGCAAGCTGCAGACCCGGGAGAGCCAATGGTATAATTTCCAGTCCAAGCCCAACTCTGAAGGCAAGAGACTACTGTCCCAGCTTGAAGACAGAGAGAGAGAAGTCTTTCTTAGCCTTTTATTCTATTCAGACCCTCAATAGATTAGATGAGGCCAGTCCCTACTGGGGAGGGCAGTCTGCTTTATTTGGTCAAATGTTAATCTTATCCAGAAACGCCCACACGGACACACCCAGGAAGAATATTTTACCAAATATCTGGGCACCCTGTGGCCCAGTCAGTTTGACACATATAATTAACTATTGCAGGTATGTATTGTTTTTATTGCTTTGTTGAAAGGAGAAAATGGAGGCATAGAATGGTTTAACAACCTGTTCAGGGTCACATGCTGGTAATGGTGGAGGCTGAACCCAAGCAAGCGCAGTCTGGCTCTTCAATTCATCACTCTTAGTTGGTTCAGAAAATTACCTTTCAGGTGAGAAAACTGAAATGATGGAGGAAGGGCAGGAAAGGGAAGTGAAGGAGTCCAGTACTGGGCTAAGGACATTTAACTGGTTAGAGGCAGAGCTGGGATTTGAACCCAGGTCTTCTGACACCAGCCCCAGACCCCCAGGAGTCCTTCAGCACCAACATGGGGTGTTCTCTGTATAATGGACATTGTGCTTATGAAAGGAAAAGGTTTCACTTTTAGTTATACACCTGTATTGTTGACTTAAGTACTCTATGCAGTCGTTCTAGCTGTCTCATCTTATCAGCATTATAATTTGTAATATTCCAGCCCTAAAATATTCTCAGATGAGTTGGCCTGCTGGGATGAGTATGGTAATTATTTTAATAATACTACTTTCAATTTCTGAATCATTGCAAACTTTTTAGAGTACTCTCATATGTACATGTTATTTTAAAATGAATTAGCTTGACAAAGTGTCTTTACTCTGGGGTTGTAGCCTTTTGTGGTTGTGAATGGAAAAAAGGGCTTTTACTTCCTGTGAGTCAGGACTAAAAAAGAAAAAAGTGAGTTATGAGAAGATGCTGGAAGAGACGGAAGTATTTATTCAAGCAGCTATCACTGGGAGGCAGCTCTGATGAAGTCTGAAGAGCTCTGGACCGGGAGGTGTCGTCGCAGAAACCGGGCATTGACGCCAGACAGTTCTGAGTGTGAATCTTGGCTCTGCCGCTTTTGAGACACGCTGTGTTGTCTTTCTGAACATGTATTCATTTTTAAAATGAGAATTGCACTTTGTACCTTACAGGATGGTTGTGAGGATGAGGAATGCTTGTCCAGTGCATGGAATATATATAGCAAGCCCTTGATAAATAGCGGCTATTACAAATTCCCCCACTTTCTATTGGCGGGGCCTACCTTTGTAGCCCGCACTGCATGTTCTAAAGACCTTTGCCCTAGCTACTCTGTCCTACCCAGCTTGTGCATTTTTAGTGACCAGACCTGACTATTTACTGGGATTCTTGTCCCCTCCAGTGGGTCAGTTGGGAAGTCATCCTGCAGCTCCAGGCTGGATGTGGATGGAGGAGCGCTTGTTCCTCAGCCTGTCAGTGTGCCCAGACCAGATGAGGGGACCTCTTTCCTGGTTCCTGGTTTGCATTCTGGATTCTTTCTCTGAGTCTGATCTGCCTGGTTGGCCCACTACCACCTGTCTACCCCTCTCCAGCCCTGTCTAGACCACTCTCCCCTGAGCTGTTCACGTCCCTGTTTTTCTCAACTGTTGGTTTCAAAATGAGCAATGGTTTTTTCCTTTCTTAATTTTCTTTTGGATGAAGAGTTGTTTCACATGGATCATTTTAGAAGGAGCTATACTACTTCAAGAGAGATACTAGACTTGGTTAATTGCATCAAATTCTCTGGTCATTTCTTGGGGGAGAATTGGTTAAACTGGTGGTTTACTGACTCCATTGGCTGGTGGCCTAACTAAATTGATTGGCCCGTTTAATCAAAACAAGCCAAGCTGGTGACCAGTTTAGCCACCTACTTGATGTTCCACTCATGGCTTTTACCTTCGTTTCTCCTTATTTTGTGCCTAGAGTATAATAGCAAAACTCATTAGAACCCAGGTCTTGTCTTTGCTTTTGCTGGAACTGCCTCGAAAGAATCTGGCAGCTTTGGGGTATGGAAGCCAAAATTGGAGAGATGTCAGCTGTGCCCGTGGTGACAGGTGGAGGGTTGCTGCTTTCAGCAGGGGTCCTGCATACTGGGCCAGTGGTCATGCTGGCCAGCAAGCCCTGGCCAAGGAGAACAAGGATGCAGGCAGCACGTGGGCCTTCCATGCCAACAAAGAGGCAGTACATTAAACAGGAACCTGTGACATCAATTATTCGACCCCATGGCACTCTTTGGAATTGGTGTCATTTAAATTTTTTGACTAGATTCAGTTCCAAAGATCAAGGTATATGAGTCTCCACTGTTAGAAGCCTTGGAAGACTTTTTGTGGGATAAGAAGTGTTCTTCCTCTATTGACTTTTCCCCACTTCTTCTTCTCTGTGATCAGAGTGCAGGGATTTGAAGGTTTTTTTTTTTTTTTAAGATGTAACCTTGGGACTCTCAAGCTTAGAATCTTTATCAGCCAAGTACATTGAATTTTATTTATTTATTTATTTATTTGTTTATTTATTTGTTTATTTTTGAGATGGAGTCTTGCTCTGTTTCCCAGGCTGGAGTGCAGTGGCACGATCTCAGCTCACTGCAACCTCTGCCTCCCGGATTCAAGCAATTCTCCTGCCTCAGCCTCCCAAGTAGCTAAAATTACAGACGTGTATTACCACTCCTGGCTAATTTTTTTGTATTTTTCATGGAGATGGGAATTCAAACTGTCACCTGACCTCAGGTGATCCACCTGCCTTGACCTCCCAAAATGCGGGGAATACAGGTGTGAGCCACTGCGTTTGGCCTAAATGGAAATTTTTAATTGTGAAATGACTTTCTTTATCTATGCTTTTTTACCTTTTAAAATTGATATATAATATTGTACGTATTAATGGGGTACATGAGATATTTTGTTACATGCATAGGATATGTAATGATCAGGTCAAGGTATTTGGGGTATCCATCATCTTGAATATTTATCAATTCTTTTTTGTTGTTGTTGTTTTTGTTTATGTTTTTGAGACAGAGTCGTGGTCTGTCGCCCAGGCTGGAGTGCAGTGGCATGATCTCGGCTCATTGAAAGCTCTGTCTCCCAGGTTTATGCCTTTCTCCTGCCTTAGCCTCCTGAGTAGCTGGGACTACAGGCTCCCACCACCATGACCAGCTAATATATGTATATTTATTTTTGGTATTTTTAGTAAAGACAGGGTTTCACCGTGTTAGACAGGTTGGTCTGGATCTCCTAACCTCGTGATCTGCCCGCCTCAGCCTCCTAAAGTGCTGGGATTACAGACGTGAGCCACCGCGCCTGGTCGGGTATTTATCTATTCTATGCATTGGGTACATTTCGAGTTCTCTCTTCTAGCTACTTATCTGTAATAGTTTTGGCCTCAAAACTTATCTGATGTTAAAATAGCCACATCAGCTTTATTTTGGTTGGTATTTTCTGAGTATGTCTTTCGCCATCCTTTTACTTCCAACCTTTTGATATTTTTATAAATAAAAGGACAAACATCATATAGCTAGATTATTTCTTTTGAACTATATTCTGACAGTCTTTGCCTTTTATCTGGAACATTTAGTCTATTTATGTTGATTATCATTACCAAAATATTTGGATTTCTTTTGCCATCTTATTTTATGTAAAATCTTTTGTTCCACTTTTCTGTTTTATTTTGCCCGCATTTGTCTTCATTTGGATTGGTTATTTCCTCACCTATTTTGTTTCTTTATTAACTTAAACACTGTGTCTATTCTTTTAGTAGTTAACCTAGAAACTTAAACACGTGTATTAATTTAACAAGGTCTAAAGTTAATTAGTGTGTTTTCCCTCATTTTATATGATGTATGTAATCAGAATCCAAGTTTTCTAAGCCTGGCTTAACATGACATTATTATTCATACTTTTCTACATTGATTTCTTAAAAATTCACCAATCAGTCATTGTTTTCAACCTTTACACAATGAACATTAATTTAGATTTACCCACATTTGTAATTTTCCTTGCTTACATATTCCTTCTGGCATCTCAGACCTTCCTTTTGAATCACTTGCCTTTCTGAGCACATCCTTTAAAAATTCCTTTAGTGAGGGCATGCTAGTAATAAGTTCTATCCATTTTTGGATAGTGGATCCATTTTGGATAAATGTTTAATATCACTGTTGTCCTGATAGATACTTTTGCTGGATATATTATTCTAGGTTGACAGTTATTTTCTCTCAACTCTTTGAAGACGTATTTTTCCTTCCATTTTTGATGCTGAAAAGTCAGTTCAGTCTTTGTCAGTGATTTGTCTGTTCACTCTGACTGCTTTTATAATCTTCTCCTTGATTTCGCTTTCTTCAGTTTCACTAAATGTTGAAAATTTTAATGTCTAGATATTGATTTTATTTATTCTGCTTGGCATTTATTGTGCTGCTTTAATCTGAGAATTCATGCCTTAATACTTAAAAATTGTTAGTCCTTACTTGTTTGAATATGGCCTCTATCCAATTTCTTTATTTTTTTTCCTTCTGGAAATCTGACTAGACATGTTAAACTTAACTCTGTCCCCCATATCACTGACTCCATATCACTTCTTTCATGTATTTTAACTTTTGTTGCTCTGTGCTGCACTCTGGGTAATTTCTTTAGGTCCATCTTATGGTCCATAAATTCTGTCCTTGGCTATGTCTAATATGTGCTACTTATCTGTTTTTAGTTTTTATTATTGTATTTTATATTTCAGATATTCAAATGGTTTGCTTAATTAGCTTAATTATCTTTTCCATAATTTGTGTAATCCTATTTTATTTCTTTATGCATATTAAACTTATTTTATATTCTATATCTGATCATTGTAATATTTCCAGTTTTCTGATGACTTTCATTTAGAGTGATTCATTTACTCCTATTATTATTTTTTAATGAGACAGGGTCTTGTTGTGTTGCCCAGGCTAGTTTTGAACTCCTGGGCTCAAGGGATCCTCCTGCCTTGGCCTCCCACAAGTGCTGGGATTACAGGCATGAGCCACTATGCCTGGCCCGTTTACTCTTCTTTTTAGTGAATTTTTTTTTTTTGTTATAAACTTATTTCCTTAAAACTTTATCTGTGGGGATTGTTAGAGCCCCGTGTTTAGAGTGACTTTCTCCAGAGAGGACAAATTTGAATTTATTCCAGCCATGGGACAGTGCCCACCAAGGGGTGGTTTAATCACATCTTTAGCTCAAGTTGTTATCATTCTTCCAATTCACACTACTAGTGTGAATCTGGTTCTAAACCCAAATGAATGGGGCTTTTGGTTAGAGATTTTCAGGGAGACTTTTTTAAAGTAGTTGATTTTTTTTGGTGCCCCAAATGGGTTTTAACTCACTAATAGCCAGATAGTTTTCTGCATTTTAGTGCCATAAGCCCCTCTGGCAGTCTGGCAAAGCTCTTAGGTCCTTCTCAGAATGGAAGTTTTATTACTTAAAGTTTATGGAATTGAAAGGAAAACAAATATATTGCAATACGGCTTTATTCACAGACCCTTGAAAAAGTGCCCAGAATATTAACCTGTGTGACACATTTAAATTACATCTCTAATCTTGATGGAGAAAAGGTGGTTTATGATAGGATTCATTTCCTCAATTTCTTTTTTTTTTTTTATTTTTTTATTTTTATTTTTTATTTTTTTGAGACGGAGTCTCGCTCTGTCGCCCAGGCTGGAGTGCAGTGGCCGGATCTCAGCTCACTGCAAGCTCCGCCTCCCGGGTTTACGCCATTCTCCTGCCTCAGCCTCCCGAGTAGCTGGGACTACAGGTGCCCGCCACCTCGCCTGGCTAGTTTTTTTGTATTTTTTAGTAGAGACGGGGTTTCACCATGTTAGCCAGGATGGTCTCGATCTCCTGACCTCGTGATCCGCCCGTCTCGGCCTCCCAAAGTGCTGGGATTACAGGCTTGAGCCACCACGCCCGGCCACCTCAATTTCTTAAACGAGGAAATGGAGCTGGCACCAATGAGCTCTACGAAGGCATTGTAAGTCTGCAGTCTTCTCATCTATATTTGAAAAGTGTCTGTGCTGTGATAACCACATGGTACCTTGGAAAGGAATCTCCTAAGTTTTTAGTTTTGTACCCATAGGGTTTCCAGTAAAATATTAAACTAGACAGGATCTGCACTACTTGGGGTTATTGAACTTATATGTGAATGATGAACTTAGAAAACAAAAAGAGGGGAAATAAATGGGATCAGTTTTTCTTGGAAAGCTATGGTTTATTTATTTATTAACTGCCACGATAGAATGAAATATTATTTATTCATTGTTCTTTTCAGCTATGGGAACATTGAACTGCTTCAAATCACTGTAAACAATCCAATTGAACGTCCTTAGAAGACTGGTTAATTATGTTATATCCATATAATAAAATCCTATGCAGCTATTAAGAAGAATAGAGATAGATATGCTCTTATAGAATGAGCTCTAAGGTATGTCATTAAATAGAAAGGGAGAAGTGTACATTGTGTGCTTTTACTTGTAAAAATCTGTCCATTCATAAAGCATGTGATATTTCTGGAAAGAGGCACTGGTAATTGGTATCAGCAATTGCTTCTGGAAAGGAACTTGAGATCTGGGGGAAGATGGGAGGAGAGACTTACTTTTCATTGTGTGTCTGTTTGCATTGTTTGAATGTTTTGCCATGTGGATGTATTAGCTCTAATTAATTCATTAAAAATGAACTGTCCTTGCTTTTAGCAGCTATTGAAATGAAATGAAAGCATATAAAGAATATGTACTAATTAAGCCTGTCAAGTTATATATTTCACTAATGAATATACTATTCTGTGCAAAAAAGAGAGAAATTCTCAACAACTAGGGCTGCTCCAAATAAGACCGACCAGTACTTGAGTTCAGTGATGAAGATGGGTGGCCTCCGGTTCAGGGTGTTCCTTGTTGGAGGGTCTTCCTGCAGTTGCTATCTTCCTTATATCACATATCCACTGCTTTATAGCTGTCTGTACTCTCTTCTGCTCCTCTCCTTGGTCTTGAACTTCTGGAGGCAGGTTTCTTACACAAAGCCTGGCACAGAGCAGGCCTACAGTAAATGGAGGAAGAATGAGTCACTCTTGATCCTGCCAGAAGTGAAGTCTAGGGATGCAGATATAGTAGGAGGCCCTGTGTCTTGACACAGTGGAGAGTGCAGCATGGTCAGGCCCCCAGGTCCCGGTGGCTCTCATTTGGATGAAAGACCAAAGGCAGGGCCATGGTGAGGAAACAAAACCAAGGACTGAGTCTGATGAGGGCACCATTCTTTGATATCCCTAATTTTATCCCAAACCTCTGTCGTGGGGGTGGCTGCTGGGAGAGGAGACAAAGCCAGCAGAACAGTGGGAGTAGTAGGTGGGAGAGAATCAGAGAGAAGTTGGATAACAGCAGTTGTTCAGTGAAATTTCACAGTGCCTTTCAAGAATGAAATTCAATTTATATTTAGAATTTGACTTGAATCCAGAAGAAACAGACAAGCTGGCTAATATCAAGACACTGTATGAAATAATTTGTGTCGGTTATTGAAATAATTTGTAATCAAGTGTGAAAGGGATGTCTGGTCATGATCATTCATTCATTCACTCACATATTGTTGGGACATTGTGTCCCATGAGGTGTATAGAGATAAATTAGGTCCTCTGTCTCCAGGCAGCTTATCATTGAAAAATAATTTTGCATAATGGTTAAGAATGATATGTTGGACTCAGGTTCTTGGGTTCAAAGTCTGGCTCCATTACTTGCGGTGTGACCTTGAGCAAGTTATTGAATCTCTTTGTGCTTCAGTTCCCTCATTGTCAGTGTGGGGACAGTAGTGCCTGTTTGATAGGATTGAATAAGATAACAGATATAAAGTGCTTAGGGAAGTGCCTGGCATAAACAGGACTCGATGAATGTCAGTTTTTAAAAAAACATTCAGCCCTTCTGCCATGTGGGGACACAACAGGAAGACAGCCACCTATAAGCCAGGAAGTGGGCCCTCACAGACACTGAAGCTGTTGGTGCTTTGATCTTGGACTTCCCAGCCTGTGGAACTGTGAGAAATAAACTTCTATAGTTCATAAGCCAAAAAATTATTTTTCATTGATTCACTGTACATTTTTGAAGCCCTTGCAGTGTGTCAGATACTGCTGTAGGTATTAGGGATTGTGGACATGGAGGACAAAAGTCCTGTCTTTTTTTTTTTTTTGAGACAGAGTCTTGCTCTGTCACCCAGGCTGGAATGCAGTGGTGCCATTTTGGCTCACTGCAACTCCGCCTCCCAGGCTCAAGCGATTCTCCTACCTCAGCCTCCAGAGTAGCTGGGATTACAGGCATGTGCTACTGTGCCTGGCAAATTTTTGTATTTTTAGTAGAGACGGGGTTTCACTATGTTGGCCAGGCTGGCCTTGAACTCCTGACCTCAAGTGATCCGCCCATCTCAGCCTCCCAAAGTGCTGGGATTACGGACATGAGCCACCATGCCCGACAATTTTTTTTTTTTTTTGCTGCAAAAGTCCTGTCTTTAAAGATCTCCGTGATTGGTGTATTAGTTATTTCTTCCTTTGTAACAAATTACCCAGCACTTAGTGGCTTGAAATTATGAGGGACATTAGTTACCTCTCAGTTTCTGCAGGTCAGGAATTCAGGGTCAGCTTGGCCAAGTAGTTCCACTCAGGGTCTGTCATGAGTTTACATCCCAAATGTTGGCTAGGACTGCAGACATCTAAAGGCTTGACTGGTGTTAGAGGATACATTTCTAAGGTGGTTCACTCATGTGACTAGAACATTGCTTTTTTTCCACATGGGTGTCTTCATGGTGCTGCCCTAGTGTCCTGAAATGTGGTAGCTGGCTTTCCTTTTGAGCAAGTGACCCAAGTGACCATGCCAAAAATTGCAATGCCTCTTATGACTTAGCCTTAGAGGCCAGACACCATCACTTCTGTTATATTTCATTGGTCTTGCAGCTCAGCCTTCTTTCAATAGGGAAGAGACTCTACACGAGCATTGATACCAGGAGGTGAGTGTCCTTGAGGACTATTTTGGAGGCTGGCTACCACAGTTGAGGAAGAAGACATATAGTCGTACAAAAAGTGCGATGATGGAGATTTACCACAGGGATCTTCTTGTGGCAGCACAGCCTTGTCAAGAAAGGAGAAAGTGAAGCTTGAAGTCAGTCTTAAAGGAAAAGATATTCAGCCTGGATGAAGGGGAGTGTTCAGGGCAGAAGGAGCTGGAGGTGGAAAGGCACAGAGTTGAGAATGAACATAGCATACGCTGAATGCTTGAAGTACATCTCTTGGCCTAAAGCAAAGGGTCTGGTAGGGCAGGGGCAAGAAGATGAATATGATCATGATGTGAGTAATGACCTACCTATATGTGAATGATTCAATGATGGTTTAGACAGGTTGTGACAGCTGCACTTACACTCATAAATGAATGAAAACTATTTCATATTCCTTATGGATTTACTCTCTAAAAAATCTTTGTAATATTTAGGATGCCTGTGCATGCATGCATCCGTCCGTCCACCCATCCATCCATCCATCCTCCATCCATCAGTTTTTATTCATTGTGTACATCCACCTATCCAGTCAGTTTTTATTCATTGTGTACGTGCACATGAACTTGCACGCACATACACACATACATAGACAATTTTATCATTCTTTGCATTACTTTTTCTTCATAACACTCATTACAATCTGGCATTTTGTTATGTTTTATGTTAATTGCCTGTGTCTTTCTCTAGATACAAACTCTAAGACATCAGATACTTTGTGTTTATGTCATTTTACCCTTAGTGCCTAGACTAATGCGTGGCACATGCTAGGGGCTCAATAAATCTGTAGTTGAATAAATACAAGAGTGAAGTGAGGTGGTAGAAGTATGCAGAAGATGCTGCAAGAACTTGAGAAAAGAACGAGCATTTCAGACAGAGGAGTTCTCACGAGCAAAGGAGTGGAGACAGAGAAGAGCATGGTCTTGCCTTGCCATGTAGGGTGGGAAACCAGAAGTATAATTGCAAGACAAAAGCATCTTCTAGCAGTTGCTTTCATTCAATAACTTAGTTTTTAAAATTATTGTTTTTTAAAAATGTTAAGTTTTACTTTAAATTCCAGGATACATGTGCAGAATGTGCAGGTTTGTTATGTGGGTATACATGTGCCATGGTGGTTTGCTGTACCTATTAACCCGTCATCTAGGTTTTAAGCCCCACGTGTATTAGGTATTTACATTTGAGGAAAGCTTCTTTGGAGGTATTTATGAACTTAAAACTCCACTAGTGGATAGATGTTCTTTGTGCTGCAGCCATAATAATACTCAGAAACATGAATACCAGAGGTGTATGTCCTTCCCATGAGTGAGCCTTATTCTCAATACTGTGTGTGTTTATCTCTTAAAGTATATTTCCTTGTTGCAGTGGCAAGACATTTAGTCTTTATAGAGTTGACATGAGATGTGATTTTGGGCATCTCTGTGGCCTTGACGATATTTTTATGTCAGCTTGGTACTAGATAGAGCCACAGTTTGGAATATTTTGCAGTAGAGGAGGCTGCAGGTCTGTGATGAGAATAGGCTGATTCAGCTATTGCTTGTGCTGCTACACTCCAGGGCCAGCTCGAGGTCTTTTGGTTATGATATTCTCAGTGTTCTTCCTCGGTGCGGCAATGCTGGCATGCCAGAAAATGCTTTTCTGTGACCTCTGCTTGTCTCTTTTTTGTGAACTTCAGGAAATGGCTACTCAGAGGAAAGATAAAACCTTCATAGATTTCCAAGTACTGCATTTGTGAAATACCTCCTCAGTAGCAGCCAGGTTATGTCCAGGTAATCTGAAGGTGTTAACACAGACAACCTTTGGAAACCATTTCAAAAGAATCAACTTGGCTCCCAGAATTTCAGCTGATCCCCATTGTTTCCCCCTCAGTGGCTCACTTTGGTTTGATGATTGTTGCCCGCCTCTCCTCACACTTAGCACCGTAAATGTTCAGTATCAAAGAATACATCCTCTGGGTTTACAGGGGCAATGAACTTTTGTTTCTATTGAAAAAGTGGAACTCAAATTTGATCTTAAATTGGAATAAAAGTTAACAGTGATTGTCTTTGGGTGTTGGGACTGTGGATATGTTTTTCTTCCTTCTACTTTTCAGATTTTCCTTTAAATGTCAATAATGAACATGTATTATTATTCTATAATGGGTTTAAAGACAAGAAACTTTTTGGAAAATTTGCTCTCCAATATATATTTTTTTCTGTGTGTGATCTCTAGAGATTGCTTATGCAAAATGGATCCTGATTTCTCAGTTTTTCTTCTTTGGAGCTTACTTTTTAGTGTCTATTATGGTGGATTGAGTGATGGCTTCAAACAGCAGAGGAGGATTCTCGTTTATTAACTGAGACTTGCTTGGAGAAGGAGGCAAGTCAGAGCCAAGTCAATGAGACTATTGAGGTCATCTGAGTCTGGAGCAGGCTGCCAAAGAGGAGACCTCTATTCCCTACCCCAGACCTCTCAGTTCCTCCCAAGGAAATCCAGAAGCCACCATTCTTTTGTGATTCTCTGTTGTTGGTAATTAGTCATTAATGCTGTCAAGCCCTGTTTTGCCCTGGCACGTGTCTGCCAATGAGTCTGACAATGTCCCTTTCAGTGGGTGCTTCTGAAATACCATCTCCTGATGGTCCTCTCTGACCTTATGGATCATCTTCCTCCCACCAAAAGCAAACACATCAGATGCTTTGTGGGATGCTGCCTGTGCCTAGCCCAGGGTAACTAGATGACCATGTGACATGTCAGATGAAGTCCTAGATCTGGAAGAAAAAGAAGGCAGCAGTTTTGAACAAAAATAAGACAGTGTTGAAAATAAGCCCTACCTATTTGACCAGCTCACCGATTTTTAACTCCCAGACTCAGATCCCCACAGAAAGCACATGCAGGTGACAAAGTAGATGAAATCAGCCTTCTAGCCAACCCATTAGCCATCCATCACTGTTTGTTTTAATTTGCAGAGCTGCTTCAGTGGCTTTTTGGTGACTGGGCTTTATGGTATGCTTGTAACTTCTCCTTACATGAAAATTTCAGAGGTTGTTCAGTCTGATAACACTCAAGCATAACTGAACACCTCATTTAGTTCTAACCTCAAATACTTCTTTACCTTGAAGATGATCAAGGACAAATATAAGAAAATCCCCTGTTACGCAGCCACTTGGGATGAAAATGGGCAAGTTGGGCTTTCCATTTAGGTGCAATCAAAGAAATATCCGTAGAAAACTGGGTTGGACACAGTGGCCCACACCTGCAGTGCCAGCACTTTGGGAGGCTGAGGTGGGAGGATTGCTTGAACCCAGGAATTTGAGACCAGCCTGGGCAACATAGCAAGACCCTATCATTACAAAAATATAAAAAACAGCCGGACATGGTGGTGCACACCTGTAGTCCCAGCTACTCAGGAGTCTGAGGTGAGAGAATCACTTGAGCCCAGGAATCTGGGGCTGCAGTGAGCTACAACCGTGTCACTGATGGTGAGCTACAACCATCATGAGTAGAAGAGTGAGACCCTGTCTCTTAAACAACAACAACAACAAAGAAAACTGCTCTGGAGTCACAGCATACAGTTCGTTGCTCAACTCCAACACTGCAAAAATCTCCAGCTCCACAGAGATTGCATGGTGGTGCATCACGACTCTGTGCCATTTTCCAGGGAGGTATGCTGGACGGGACCATAACAGCTGCAAACTCTCCAAGAGGACGTTCCTAAACTTCATGAACACTGTACCGACTGCCTTCACAGAGAACCAGAAGGGCTCTGGTGCCCTTGACTGCATGATGAAGAAACTGGACCTCAACGGTGATGGGCAGCTAGATTTTCCAGACTTTTTTTTTTTTGAGACAGAGTCTGGCTCTGTCACCCAGGCTGGAGTGCAGTGGCTGGATCTCAGCTCACTGCAAGCTCCGCCTCCCGGGTTTACACCATTCTCCTGCCTCAGCCTCCCGAGTAGCTGGGACTACAGGCGCCCACCACCTCACTCGGCTAGTTTTTTTGTATTTTTTAGTAGAGATGGGGTTTCGCCATGTTAGCCAGGATGGTCTCCATCTCCTGACCTCGTGATCAGCCCATCTCGGCTTCCCAAAGTGCTGGGATTACAGGCTTGAGCCACCGCGCCCGGCCACCAGACTTTCTTAATCTTACTGATGGTGTAGCTGTGACTTGCCCTGACTCCCTCATCCCAGCTGGCCATGCCCACGAGAAAAATCTGAGGTGCCCTTGAGCCTGGCCCCCAGACCCACTCCCTTTCCTTCTAGCCCCCCACTTTCCATTTCTCTGCACAGCCCACACATCTCCTGAGCTCAGTGTACCCACCACCCCTTGAAGGCCACTTCTGCTGGTAGTGATAAAACACAGTATTGTTTCAAACACACATAAACACAGACCGTCAGGTTTGTAGAGAATCTATTAGGTATTCTTTCCTCTCTCCCTTTAGCAGTTATCTTTATAAGGACCTACTGTGTGCAACGCTGAGGATTCAGAAAGGAAGAAGACATGAATTTTTCCTGGATGAATTTATTGTCCTAGAAGGGAAGATGAGACCCATGTACAAATAGATTTTGCAGAGTGAAGGTGGATATTGTTTCAGGAAGGCATAAAGTGTTATGAGCCCGAATCTCAACGCTTTTACAAAGGGACAACATAAACAACCAACCTGGAACTATTTATAAGCATCCATGTACACATAAAAAAGTGTTTATTTTTCCTGAAGTTTCTCTAACATATGGGCATTTCTCCCTACATCATTTCTGTTTATTGCACACACTGGGGCAAATTTATCATCGTGCGTAAATGTCGTTAAATTTTACTCACTCTCCACTCTGAGTTAATTTGTTTGTTTTGTAGCTGAAGGGTTGTTCTGATCTTGTCTGAAAGACAGAAAACAGAAGTGTCTCACTGTGACAACTCCCTCAACCTCCTTTCTTTACTTGTAAGCTATGTTTCAACAGAAGCGGACTGAGCTTCTCTCCAGAACTTATTCCAACTTAGGGAAATGCATTAGAAAAAAACCTCAAAAACAAGGACCTTTCTCCCCCTTGAATAAGTCCCTAAACAGCCAGCCTGGTTTCTTTCCATTCCATTAGGCCTTGGTGGGACTCCTCTAGAGTTGAAGACCAATTAGCTGTCATTTATTGAGTGCTTACATATAGTTACTTCAAACTGTCTCACGATATCAGCTGAAGAAACTGAGGCCAAGAAGTCAAGTAATTTAGCCAAGATCACAGAGCTGAAATTTAGAGCTGTGTGTGCCTCATTCCAAAACGTGATGATTTTCCCCATTGTGCTATGCTACTCTGAAATCCAAGATCTCAGTAGAAAAGAAGATGCCTTTTAGTTCAAATAGAACAATCCTCCCCACCCCCCAAAACCATCTTCATTTGCCCAGCTCTCACATGTCTATAATCCCTTCATTCTCCT
Source organism: Rhinopithecus bieti (assembly GCF_001698545.2). NCBI lineage: Eukaryota > Metazoa > Chordata > Mammalia > Primates > Cercopithecidae > Rhinopithecus > Rhinopithecus bieti. The sequence continues at coordinate 1,210,938 of NW_016814096.1, forward strand.
GCCCTTCTCATATCCAGAAGGTAGGTGAAAGCGGGATGAAATAGCAGAAGGAAGCTGCCTATCATAGTTGTCCCCATGCAAAATAGAAGGGTGTTCTTTAGGTTGGTGCAAAAGTGATTGCCATTAAAAGTAATGGTGGAGGCCATGCATGGTGGCTCACACCTGTAATCCCAGCACTTTGGGAGGCCAAGGCGAGTGGATCACAAGGTCAGGAGATCAAGACCATCCTGGCTAACACGGTGAAACCCTGTTTCTACTAAAAATACAAAAAATTAGCCAGGCATGGTGGCGGGCATCTGTAGTCCCAGATACTCGGGAGGCTGAGCCAGGAGAATGGCAGGAACCCAGGAGGCGGAGCTTGCAGTGAGCTGAGATCACACCACTGCACTCCAGCCTGGGTGACAGAGTGAGACTCCATCTCAAATAAATAAATAAATGTATGTATGTATGTATGTATGTATGTATGTATGTATGTAAAGGCAGAAACTGCAATTTCTTTTGCATCAACCTAATACCTTTTTGCTGCACTAGAAACCCTCTAGTGATTGGCTGTTGGTGAATTGATTTTGCCTCCTGCTCCATAGTTCAGCCTGTCAGGTGTTTCTTTAAGGTTGCCTTGCCCCTGCGTGTCCCCTGGCACTTTGTGGATCTTCCTGTTTGCAAGGACCTGGAGGCTGGGGCAAGTGGCCCTGTTTAATCTCTTTATGAAGTGAGAGCTTTCTTTCCTACAGACACACTCCCTCCTGCCCATTTTGGTGACTCAGACATGGCCAGAATCTACTCATGCTTATGCTTAAAAAGGAATCTTTCCAGCCAGACTTGCACTTTTAAGATTCTTTGTATGAAACTGATTATTTCCTGGGAAGCTATGTGCGTTCTCTGAGTGACTGACATAAGCGAGCACTGCTCTTTCAGGCCAAAGCTGGATCCCTGCAAATGTTGCAGGATGGATGAAGAAAACAAGACACTGAGAGTGTCAGTGAATTACAGAGCTGTGAAAATTTGAGATTTCATGGAGTCATATTTCTGAAAAGAACATCTGCAGGGATGGGACTGTCTAAATTTTTCCAGAGAGTTTTCTTTTCGGCTTCCTCGAGATCTTGGGATGACTGACTAGGGTAGGGAATGGAGGGTAATAATCAGCAAAGTAAGGCTGTGGTGGGGGATGCCTCAAGTTGATTGTAAGTTCAAAGGTGAATCAACAGTATGATATAGCTGCTTATACAAGAGGACTCACTCCTAGGCTGCATTGGTAGGACTGTGTTATCTAGGACCAGAGGCGTGATTGTTCTCTCATGCTTGAGGATCCTGGGGAGTTTTCTTGGAGTGTTGGGTTCATTTCTAGAATTCCACTAGTTCATTTCTGTTTATTTAAGATTCTAGAATCTTTCTGGGTCACCTTTCTGGGATTAAAAAGCAAGAGTTGTAGGGGTGATAGGCATCTGATCACATCATGAATATAATTGAATATGGCTATGGGAATTGTTTCAACCATTCCTAACAAATCAGATTAAAATAGCTAAGAAATATCAGTACCTAATCATTGTCAAGCATCTGCAGTTATTGCTTTGAGTAATGTTTAACTGTGAAAATCATTTTTTAATTATGCCTGAGCTCTATGAACATAAACCCCAAAGTAAAACACATGATTAGTTCATTCAATATCCAGTTCCACCCTTCCAGGTGAATAGTGCCAGGCAAAGGATCGGAGGGAATACAAATAAGAATAAGCATATTCTTTCCCCCTTCACTCTCCCAGGTTTTTAACTCCTCTGTTGCCGAAGTGTCTATATGCTATTTGGAGAAACAAGTAATACTGAGCAAAAAGTTAAATCACAATTAAGAGCAAGCATGCAATCCCTTTCAGCAGACAACTAAACGACCTGACCCATCTGTAAGCAGCTGTTATGCAAGCTCTCTGCCTGGAACCAAGAAGTAAGCAGAGGAGACTCTGAGCTGATGAATTTCAAGAGGTCCGGCATTAAAACCAGAATTTATTGATAACCCTTTACATCCTCATTTATACCCTATTCTTACTTTACAAACATTTCTAACTCCAGTTCTAGCACCCCCAAATTAGCCAATCAGAGGCAACAAATGAGAGGGGAAAAGAAGCATCCATAGACACAGGAAAGCACCTTTTGAAAACAAGGTAAGTAGTAAGTGAATATAGGCAGACACCCTGACAGTAAGAGCTTGACATTAATAGCTAGGCAACAGATGTGACAGAAAGCTATAACATTCTGTGCCTGGGGTAGGTCTAAATGGTCTCTCTGAGCTCAGTGACCCTGAGGGCTTCATTGCATTAAGGTGCATTATAGTAATTGATGCATTTTTTTTTTTCTGAGTCTGACAGCCTGTGTTTATAACAGTGACCCTGAGGCCTTCAGGGAAGATTAAATTATGCTCAGTGGATGCTGTTCAAGAAGGTATATGGGTGTATTGTATTTTTTTTTTCTTAAATCATTTTAGAGAGGCATCTATCCTAATGTCTAAAGCAGGGCCATTGTCATAGAAGAGATGTCTTTTGAAAACTAGGGAGAAATAAGATGAAAAGGAATGGCTACTTCAAAATAAGTTTTAAAAAACCATTTGGCAAAACAAAGGTTTAGTGATTGCTCCTTAGTTTGTCAGAAAGCTTGGTTAGCTACGAGACCATTCTTCAAGACAGTTCTCTCCATTGCCAGCAATAACAAGTGCTTTAGAAATGTACTGTCCAGAATGGTAGCCACAGTCATATATTATGACTATTTAAACTTAAATAAAATAAAGAATTCAGTGTCTCAGTTGCACTAGCCACCTGTGGCTAATGGCTACCTTATTGGACAGTGCAGATATAAAATATTTCCATGATGGCAGAAAATACTTTTGGACATTAAAGCTTTAGAAATGTCAGGGGGAGATAAGATTCCTGAGGGCTGGTGTAGATCAACAAGGCTTCAGGTGGGGATCAAAGCAATCATATATATACCTTTTGGTGTTAGTTTCTTGTTTGGTTTATGGTGTTTGATTATTTGAGTTAACTCCACTGTGGAATTCCAGTTAGGTTTGGTTCCATTAGAATCATAGAAAAATACTGTTATCTCAATGATTTCCTGGGTATAATGTTTCCACATAGTTCTGAGGCAGCCGGAAAAATTATTTGAAAACATGGGCCTTCTGAGAGACATTTTTTTCCTAAATACACAGAAGATTCTAGAAGATCATGGAGGTCACAAGGCTATTGGCTAATTCCATGCTAAATAATTGAAGTACTTATCTATATATTTTTTAAGGTTCATTCTGCTAGATATATGTTGGAAATAGGCAAAAAATTTCAACCAGGTCTTCCAAACAGCTTTTAGGGAGCAAAAGTGTTTCTTCACTCCCACACATGTTCAGCTGAAATACTAGCATGTCTTAAATTACCTGGGGAGGAAGTATTCAGCACCTCCCCTGTGGTCTGATCTGTGAGTGATGGTTGTGATGAAGAGGACATCTCTTAGGAAAGTGGAAGATCAGTGAATTACAGGGAAGATAATGGCATTCAATTACAGCCGAGGGGACTCTTCTTTACCTGGCTTATAGGCCTCATGATATATGTGGATTTAAAATGAAAAGAGGAGAAACGAAAGCCAGTTTAATGGGTGACTTATAATTTGAGCAGGGAACAGAATGACTTTCTCAATCTTACAAGACTCCAATCGATGACCTAATTAATTTTTTCCCCTAGGGCAGCTGATGCTGTGTTGGAGGCAGGCATCACAGGAATGTCATAACGGTCATGTGTGTCTTTAGCTGCCAAGGTAATTTACACCTGTGAGTTAATGGAAGTATGATTGGCTTATTGAACAAGCTGGACTTGGTAGGCACAAGTAGGGTGCAGTTTTGCTCTTTTTGTTGTTGCTTTTTTTGTGAGGCAGGGTCTCTATTGCCTAGTCTGGAGTATATGGCGTGATCATGGCTCACTGCAACCTTGACCTTCCACACTGAGGTGATCCTCCCACTCAGCCTCCCTAGTAGCTGGGTCCACAGGCATGAGCCTCCACCCCTGGTCAACTTTTGTGTTTTTTTTTGTAGAGACAGAGTTTCACCATGTTGCCCAGGTTGGTCTTGAACTCTTGGGCTCAAGCAGTCCTCCTGCCCAAGCCTCCCAAAGTTCTGGGACTACAGGCGTGAGCCATGGCACCCAGCCTGCTTGCTCTTATGTCTTTCTTTTTCAGTCCTTTAGCTTTTCTAACCACTTCTCAGATAATAAACCAGTAAGTCTCTTTGTCCATATATTAAATATGGGGAATATCAAAATCCAATTTAACACACTTGTCCAATCTAAACCTTCTCCCCATCCTCAGCTCAGGCCTGGGAACAGGCAACAGGGAAGAGAGATGCACAGTGGATTTCATCACATGTTGTTGCTCCCCTTCTCCTTCCCTTAATTACTGCAGGGCTGAGATGGGGTTGGGAGAATCGGGGAGAGAAGATCAAAGATCACGGATGAGAATCGGGACATTGTAGTTTGATACCACGACCTTCAGGGTGGCCGATGCACAGTTACTGGCTGGTTATGGGGTCCTTTTGAGGGTTTCCTGAGATCCCCATTGTGGAAGCTTTTCATTTTTCAGAGTAGGGGAAGCACTTCAGTCTCCTGTCCAGAGGAGGGGTTTGGGGGAGTTTTGAAATAGGCAGCACACTGACCTCCCTCTGCAGAAATGTCTTGGACTTCCCAGTGAATTCTTCCCCACTCTTAAAGAGCTTGAAGTGTGTGGTGGGCTCAAGGTAGCAGAGCTGGCAACTCAATTTCTTAGCAAGTCCTGGGGAAGTGGTGCAAGATAGAAGTGCTGGCATCTGTTGAATGGTTTTGCCCTGTTCAGCCTCAACAACCCTGAGACCACAGCAAACGTGGCCTTTAACATCCTGTTACCCAAGCATCTGGACCTCTCAGCCAGGAAGAGGCCTAATTTGACAGGCTTCTCAGCTGTGAATCTTGACTCCCACATCCTAGGTGAGGAACCCAGGAGTTCATGGCATTTCAGTCAATATGGCCACGGCCCACAAGTATCTAAGTCTTTATTGGGAGAAAAGACTGATAAATATAGGTTCAGTCTGGATTACAGGGAATCTATGCTTATCCTGGTGTTTCCACAGCATTCATTTAACAAGCATTCATTGAGCCCACTAGATTGGCTGTTGTGGGGTCAGGGAATGGTCAGGGAAGACTTCCTGGAGGTGGTGATGTCTTCTGATCTAGGTTTTGAAAGAGGAATTGGATATGCCCATGAAGCTGAGTGGTACCATCCTTAGGCCTTGGCAGTAGGGTCCCATTCTGGCCCTCCTTGGTTTGTATGTCTCCATGGGGCAGGAGATATGCAGGACCAAGGGGCCAGGCCCACACGGAGTCTAAACTCTCTTCTACAGTCCAGAACGTATGTGATTCTCTGGATACCCAGGACACTGAGTTCCATGTCCATGTCTGCTTCCGTGGCTTGTGTGGGCCTCATTCTCTCATCCCAAGAGCAGACTATGATGCCAGTGTGCATGCTGTGAGGCCTGAGGGATGACAGAGAAGCGGCTATTTGAGGAGGCTGGGAAAGAAGCACTTGTGTATACAGCCCAGCATTTCCATTAGTGAGAGACCCCTTGTGGAGTGGGATGGCACTGGCAAAGAAGGTGGGGCCAGCACAGGGCCAGGGGTCAGAGTGAGAATTCTGTGTTTGAAACTGGACTACCATCATGAATGAATCAATATCAAGATAGGATAGGACATGCTTTAATAATTTGGTTTGATGTACAACTAAAATATTTACATTTATGGCATGTGGGGCACCAGTTGTACTCTTGCCCCAGGTTCTGCAAATGTTAGGAGTAGGACTGAAGGTAAACACATACGTTTGGGCGACTGGATAGCTTCAAGTCATAGGAGATAGAAGGCAGCTCTAGATTAAATAGAAAAGAATCCTAATTAGGAAGGAATCAGATGGACTTTAGGCGAAACCTGCAATGATGGGCAGGCTCAGCTTGGTGAGGTAGAAGAGTAGGAGATGAAGTATTTGAGAGGAGCTGTGTCAAAGCTGGCCTGTCTTACAGATGGTGCGTGACACAGAGCAGGACCTGAGAATAACTGCTGGTTGGCAACTTGATGGTTCTCTCTGTAGGACCAATAGTATTCAGGGTACAGGAAATGGGAAAAGAGGGTGATCTAAGAAGGAAGGGGCAAGTGGCCCCTGCCCAGGTGTGTTTTTCAGTAGTGATTGTGCTGAGCAAGTGACAGGTATCATTCTACTGCTGTGGCAGGTTGAGGGCTTGAGGTGACCCCTGGGCTGATAGCTTGTGTCCCCCCGGGAAGCTCTGTGTAGATTTAGAGAAAGCATAGAATGAACAGTGTTAAACTTGAGAGCACAAGACTTAGAATTTGGGAAACAGTGGCGTTTGAAAGTGCCAGCTGGGATGGTAGCCGTGGCAAGATGGGGAGTTTCAGGCTTTTAAATAACATGTTTATTACTTACACTGCTTTTTATAATCCTAAATCTCCCAGTTTTGATTGCCATTGCCAGCTGCTATGAGATGGGCTTTGTTGATGGACTGTATTTATAAATTTGGCTGTTTGGATGTTAGTGGAGAGTTTATTTCAACCGTACAGCAGCTTCAATTGATAATGGTATGGAAGAATTCTGGGCTTTACCCATTTAGCCCAGACGCTGTTGTTTTAACCTTGTTGGACGGTAGTCACACTGTGTTTATTTTGATCTGTACTCTGAGATCACCCCTTCAGAGGTCTGCTTCCTCCATCTTCACATGTGCATTTTGGGGAGAGGAGTTCTGGACAGGTCTTTCTGAAGGGCAGTTCGTGTCGCTACTTTGGAAATGATTGCACTTTTGGATCCATTACTTGCTCTATCTGCCATCCAATGTCACATTGCCTTTGGCCACTTCGTCGTGCATTGTCTCCCTTAAGTCCTGCCATATGATGCTCAGCCCAGGAGGGTTTGTTTGCTGCCATGGTGTCCTATTAGCAGGATAACATATTACTTTTTGTCACTATAAAAGGAGTGAGGAGTTGAAAAGCCAGTTTCCTGGAGGATATGGAAAACTAATTCTGATTCATGGCCTCCGTCTGAACCATCCATCAGTCCTGTCCCTTGTTTGGCTTGTAGAAATAACCTTCATCCCACTTGCCCCTTAAATCTTTATTTCTTCTCTTCCTTAGCAACCCACAGCATATCTTTAATGCTCCTCCCCACATTCCCTACTCTTCATGGGAGCAATTTCTTTCAAAGAAAGTGATTAAAATATATGAGCATTCACTGTCCATGGCTGCCTTGGACAGGGCCACCTGTATCTCTCAAACACAGCAAATTACAATCCCAAATGCTTGTTGGCCTCTGGGAGAGACCTTGACTTCACTGGAATAGAAGTAGAAAATTGGCTTTTCAGTACTACCTCTGGATGGGAGGGGGGAGCATGAGATTGAGGTGTGGTGGGGGCCAGGAGAGGTTGGTGAGCATACACATCCCTGATTTTGAAGAGCTCAAGAATCTATCCCTATGCAATAGTGCAGCCCAAGTCTGCTGCCTAGTGTGAGGAGGGGGATGTGGATGGATCACTTCTCTTTGGTGGGACCCGTAGGGGCATGAGCGAGTTCATGGGTTCCTGGTGTAGCAGAGCCATTTTACTGGCTTAAGATCACAGAGTGATGTGTGAGTGCTGCCATGTTCAGTGGTGTCTTTAGCTTGCCTGCGTATACGGCCATGGATTACATTTGGCTTGAGCATCTATTGTGAACGCATATGTGTTTCTCTTCCTGGTGCTTGGTTACATGTTGCTGGTCACAGGGAGATTTATGCATAGTGGAGAGGCTGTTGGCCTTGGGATAGTGTGCTTAATTAAAAATAATTCCCTTACCTATGTGCTTCTGCTAAATAAATACATAAAGAAAAATCTCTCTTTAAGTATTTGCATTTTGTTCCTTGCAAAGACTAGTGCAGGCGGAGATGACCCTGAAGGAAATGAAGTTCCTGGTATTTGCTGTGTGGGATTATTAAAAAACGGATTTACATACACATGTTTATAAGCTGAGCAAAACATTCTGGGAGGCAGACACCAAAATGCCATGTATGGTTATCTCTGCATGGTGGGATTATGGTAGACTCATTTTCTTCCTTTTATTTATCTATATTTTCTAACTTTTCTGCAGTAAAATTGCTTTGCTGAGGTATTTGAAAATAGGTAAAAAGCATTACAGTAGAATTGGGGGGTTGATTTAGTTATATAATTCTCTTTCCCTAAAGAATAACTGGTTCTACTTTTATGTTTTCATAAGAAATGGACTTCTTTTTTTTTCTTTGTAACAAAGAAAAAAATATTTTTATAGACCACCCTTTCAATAAAAAGGAAAATGCTACTTAAAAGCAATTTGATAGGCTGGCGTAATGGTATCTATTACGTATTGCACATCTACCATGTACCGGCCACTTGACCCATCTCACTCCCAGCTGTTAACAGCAGCACCGCATGGTAGCTGCTATCATCCTCATTTTATAAACCGGGGACACAGAGGTTAACCAGCCTGCACCACAGGTGAGTGCTGAGCTGGGATTTGAGCAAATGCCTCACTCACTCTGAAGTTTGGTTCTCCCCACATGCCAGACTGCCTCCCTCAGCATGGAGGCATCCAGGATCACTGAACTGGGATCTTGCAGGTGTGGGCTGTACCTTGTCATTGTCATTTGTCTCCAGGCATTTCATTCTTCTTCATGCCTGAATAGCAAAGTGATTCACACCTGTGCAGCCTTTTCTCCCAAAGGATCTGCATGTTACTATCGCTAAATTAATTATCTGGTTAAAAAAATCTACCTAAATAATAAAATCAGCCAACATATATAGAGCGCTCACCATGTGCCAGACATACTGAGTCTTTTATGTGGTTTGGCTCATTATGTTTTTACAGCAGCCCTGGGAGGTGTATGTCGTTATGCTCCTTATTTTGCAGATGTAGAAATTGAGGCATCAAGAAATGTCAGCTTGTCTAGGATCACCCAGCTAGTGAGGATTAGAGCTGGTTTTAGGACTTAGGCAGTCAACCCCAGGGCTCCACGCCTCATCAGGACACAGTGCTGAAGAAAGTGTCTGTTGCTGGTTGGTGAATGGTAGGCCCCTCCCATGCTGTAGCCAAAATTATGGAGATTCTTTCTGGAGGAGAGAAAGGTATATGCTGACTCCCAAAGAGAGTGTCAATCATTTAGTGTCTAGCCAATTTCTAATCCATAAGTGCATCACTGTATGGACGGAGTTTATCCATCAGCAGAGTTCTTTGCTAGAGAGTAGTACCCTGAGTTGTCTAATGAACCAGTTTCCAGGAAAAAGTAGATGGAGAACAATGCTGTGTAGGGAAGATAATTTAAGGAGCATATTCCCCACTTCTCTAGATACGTTTGCTTTCATCCATGAGTCTTCATCATGGGTAGACCATGAAAAGGTGACATGCTTGGACTACATGAACTTAGCCATGGAAAATGGTCTTCATTAGGCTGTTTTTACTTATTAACCTTCTAAATGTTTTTGAAGGTTTCAACAAAATCATCTGCAACATACTCATGCAATATCTGTAAAAAAGTTTTTCTTTTGAGTTTTGTGCAAATAAAAGTTTAGGTTCCTTGAGTAGCTAGCGTGTTTCTTTCTTTCCCAAATAATGAGAATTATGTAATTCAACCTGCGTCTATCTTTATTATCAACCTATGTCCATCTTTACTAACACTGCCAAGAAGCGTGGCACTAGGGAAACAGCGTATTCAATAATTAGGGGCTGGAGCTCTTTGCGGCCAAATTGTTTGGGTTCAATACTTGATTGTTCCACTCACGGACCAGTGACTTTCAGCAAATTTCTTAACTTCCCTGTTTTCCAATTTCCTTACATATAAATTGGAAATTATAATATCATTTTCCTTGATTTCTGAGCTGCACCATTTTTTTTTTTTTTTTTTTTGTATTTTAGCATCTCTGAAATCAAAGTGTTTTGCCATTGTTTAGTGGCAGCTTTCTCTCTCTTTTTTTGGTATGGTCTCCCTCTGTTGCTCAGACTAGAGTGCAATGGCACAATCATGGTTTACTGCAACTTCAACTTAAGCGATTCCTCCCATCTCTGCTTCCCGAGTAGCCAGGACTGCAGGTGTGTGCCTCTATGCCTGGCTAATTCTTTTCCTATTTTTTGTAGAGACGGGGTTTCACCATGTTGGCCAGGCTGCTCTCGAACTCCCACCTCAGCCTCCCAAAGTACTGGGATTACCTGCATGAGCCACCATGCTCAGCCAGCTTTTTCTTCCTTAATGGTACTTTCTATTTACTTAAATATGACATTTGCCTCATTTGGGTTACTGTGAGACTACATGCAGTACTATATACACATCACTTAGCACGTGAATGTCCTTGCCTTCTTTTTTCACACTCAATCCCAGGAAGCATAGTCATCCTTATTGTTGACTCATCTGCTTTCCTTCTCTTAAATGTTCTTTCTTTTTTATTTCAATTTTATTTAGTTTTGTTAGTCTCTTTTGCAAGCCAGTATAAATGAATTGAAAAAAAAAGTAGTGTTGAAAGATGCATTAGTTATGACGACCACCAGTTGAAACCATCCAGAATAATAAAAATTAATAATAAATGCCAACCTCTTGGGTGAGAGACCAAGCCCATACACACGTTTTGAACCAAGGAAAATAAATGATGACTCTCTGTTGTTCAGGCGAATCTCAGGGACACTACTGAAAAAGTGGCTTGAAATGAAGGATTATTTTTCTGGCTGATAGTTGTGGATCACAGATAATCTAAACCTCTTTCTACTCAGCTAAGCATGATTAGGAGAGACTGCTTTATATCATTTTAACTTCCTCTCTGTGATGTCTTTCCTATGTGCTCTAACTTCTTTGCTCTCTGAACAATTATTTTAAACTCCTGCTATTTAGTGGCTCAGTAGCTGCTGGAATGAGGAATGGCCAATTCTGCCCATTATTAACAAGGAATTTTTAAAAAGTTGTTTTCCACTTTGCATTAGATGCAGTTCTAGAATCTCTGTTTCCACAGTTTTTCCCTCGTGCTGTATTTCTGGTGGGTAGGGGCCACATAAAATGGAAAGGAGCAGAGAGATGTTTGTTTAGTGCTTACCCTGTGTACCAGACCCTTAATTGATAGCCGATACACATTATCTCATTTGATCCTATGATAATACTGTGAGCAGATATTATTATCTCCTTTTCACAAGTAAAGAAACAATCTTAAAGTGGTTAAGTGACATGTTAAGTATCACACAGTCGGTAAAAGCTAGATCTGTGATTTAAATGAAATCCAGCCTGGTTCCAAGGATCATATTTTGTTTTTTCATGAATACTTCCCAAAGTCCTCATTCTATGTCATTTGTTCATTTATAACTTCCATCCATTCATTCAGGGACTCAATCATTTACTCAATCAGCAAACTTTTGTCTCTTGGTTGCTCTGTGTCAGGTCCTGCGCTGAGCCCCTAAGATAGAAAGATGAGTAAGACTTGAGTCTCTCACTTATATCCTAGTGGAGAATGCAGATAAGGCAACAGTCACGCATCATAAGCCCAAATGCCTGCAGAGCTTTGCATGTGTGTGTGCGCGTGTGTGCGCGCAGATGTGCATGTGTACCCATTTGTACAAGCTAGCTGGGGCCTCTATTTTTTTCTCTGAGTAACATTAATATTTATTTGCCTGCTCAAATAAGTTAATATTCCTATGTCCCTGTCCCTGCTATGTCTCCTTAAATTCCCTCTTCATACTGCAGCCAGTGTGGTGTTTCTAGATCCACATCTGCTCAAATCATTTTCCTGCTTAAAACTCTTTGAGGGCTCTCCATGGTTCCAAGATCAAGTCCAGACCTCTTAGCAAGGCTTACTAGCTCTTTCTTGATCACCCTGTGTCTTCCCCTACCTCTTAGTGCTTGATTCAGCTGTATGGAATTTCCATCCAGATTTTTTTTTAGCCCTGCATCTTCTCCGAACCCCAAGTCTTTGATCCAGCTAGATTGAACTTTGTGCAAATCTAAGGAATCTAAGAACATGCCTTGGGTCTCTGAGCTCTGGCCCTTTGTCCAGGGGTTCTGTCTGCTGAAACATCCTTCCTCCGCTCCACATCCAACTCCCATGGGACCTTCTTTTTTTTTTTTTTTTTTTTGAGACAGAGTCTCACTGTCACCCAGGCTGGAGTGCAGTGGCACGATCTCGGCTCACTGCAACCTCCGCCTCCCAGGCTCAAGTGATTCTCCTGCCTCAGCCTTCCAAGTAGCTGGGGATTATAGGTGGACACCACCATGCCTTGCTATTTTTGTATTTTTAGTGGAGACGGAGTTTCACCATGTTGGCCAGGCTACTCTCAAACTCCTGATGTCAGGTGATCCACCTGCCTCAGCCTCCTAAAGTGGTGGGATTACAGGTGTGAGCCACTGTGCCTGGCCCCAGGGGACCTTCTTGTCTTCCTTCACCATCACCTCTTGTGGCAAATATTCTCTGACCCCAGAGCCTTGCTCAGGGGCCCCACTGAGGGTTCTCATCCTGCATGCATGACCCAGCTGGAACATTTATCACATAATTTTACAGCCTCCTGTAGATCTGCCTGTTTCCTCTCTTGGCCTTATGGGCAGTGGCTTAACTTTGTTCTTCATTGAGTGAGTGGATCATAAATTTATATTCCAATATGAAGAAAATAGGAACTGTTTATGCTTTTGTACATATGTACATTGAAAAATTATGGTTAACTAATGGAACAGAACAGAGGCCTCAGAAATAACACCACACATCTACAACCATCTGATCTTTGACAAACCTGATGAAAACAAGCAATGGGGAAAGGATTCCCTATTTAATAAATGGTGCTGGGAAAACTGGCTAGCCATATGTAGAAAGCTGAAACTGGATCTCTTCCTTACACCTTACACAAAAATTAACTCAAGATGGATTAAAGACTTAAATGTAAGATCTAAAACATAAAAAGCCCTAGAAGAAAACCTAGGCAATACCATTCAGGACATAGGCATGGGCAAAGACTTCATGACTAAAACACCAAAAGCAATGGCAACAAAAGCCAAAAAACAAAAGCCTACTTGTTAATCACAACATGCCTTATTATAGAACAAAACAGACAGACATTCTCATCCCCATACATTGTAGACTGCCTTTCCCACCCCTCACCTGTTTCTCTACCAGCTGCTGCTTCTCCAAATAAATGGGATCTAATTAAACTAAAGAGCTTCTGCACAGCAAAAGAAAGTCATCAGAGTGAACAGGCAACCTAAAGAATGGGAGAAAATTTTTCCAATCTATCCATCTGACAAAGGGCTAATATCCAGAATCTACAAAGAACTTAAACAAATTTACAAGATAAAACAACCCTATCAAAATTGGGCAAAGGATATGAACAAACACTTCCCAAAAAAAAGACATTTATGCAGCCAATAGGCATATGAAAAAATGCTCATCATCACTGGTCATCAGAGAAATGCAAATCAAAACCACAATGAGATACCGTCTCATGTCAGTTAGAATGGCGATCATTAAAAAGTCAGGAAATAACAGATGCTGGAGAGGATGTGGAGAAATAGGAATGCTTTTACACTGTTGATGGGAGTGTAAACTAGTTCAACCATTGTGGAAGACAGTGTGGTGATTCCTCAGGGGTCTAGAACTAGAAATACCGTTTGACCCACCAGTCCTATTGCTGGGTATATACCCAAAGGATTATAAATCATGCTACTATAAAGACACATGCACACATGTTTATTGTGACACTGTTCACAATAGCAAAGACTTGGAACCAACCCAAATAGACTGGATAAAGAAAATGTGGCTCATATACACCATGGAATACTATGCAGTCATAAAAAGGATGAGTTCATGTCCTTTGCAGGGACATGGATGAAGCTGGAAACCATCATTCTCAGCAAAATATCACAAGGACAGAAAACTGAACACCACATGTTCTCATAAGTGGGAGTTGANTGATGGGAGTGTAAACTAGTTCAACCATTGTGGAAGACAGTGTGGTGAGTCCTCAGGTGTCTAGAACTAGAAATACCGTTTGACCCACCAGTCCTATTGCTGGGTATATACCCAAAGGATTATAAATCATGCTACTATAAAGACACATGCACACATGTTTATTGTGACACTGTTCACAATAGCAAAGACTTGGAACCAACCCAAATAGACTGGATAAAGAAAATGTGGCTCATATACACCATGGAATACTATGCAGTCATAAAAGGATGAGTTCATGTCCTTTGCAGGGACATGGATGAAGCTGGAAACCATCATTCTCAGCAAAATATCACAAGGACAGAAAACTGAACACCACATGTTCTCATAAGTGGGAGTTGAACAATGAGAACACATGGACACAGGGAGGGGAACATCACACACTGAGGCCTGTTGGGGGGTGGGGGGTTGGGGGAGGGATAGCATTAGGAGAAACACCTAATGTAAATGATAAGTTGATGGGTGCAGCAAACCAACCTGGCACATGTACCTATGTAACAAACCTGCATGTTGTGCACATGTACCCTAGAACTTTAATAATAAAAAAAGAAAAATATGGCTAACTTTTTTCTTATTTTCTTGTCATAACTGAGTTGATTGACCTGCACTTGACCTGCAAAGACATGTAAGAGTGCTGCTTGAAAATTTGGAGAAGCAGCAGCCAGTAGAGAAAGAGGTGAGGGGTGGGAAAGGCAGTCTACAATGTATGGAGATGAGAATGTCAGTCTGTTTTGTTCTATAATAAGGCATGTTGTGATTAACAAGTAGGGAACAGAACACAAGCACTTACATACTAATGAAACAGTGGAAAGATTTCTATCAAAAAAGCATGTATAGCAGAGAGAGTGACCAGTGGGCAGATGGAAAGTTTCAGCCTAGAGTTTGAAGAGGGACATAGGGGTGATTTGCTTGGTTGGTGTAGAAGTTCCACATAGGAGAAAGAGAGGTTGGTAAGGCCCTTGGTGAATTATTGGTTGCCAATTGAGGAGTTTGCCATAGCTACCCTGGTTATTTGGACACGTGGCAGAATCCCAAACACCAGATCCCAAGAACAGTGTTGTCATTAGTGTTTTATCTTCACCACTTTCTCTGCCTGGGCAGTATATAGTAGATTCCAATTTTGTTTCTAGATCAGCATTAGGGAAAAATCTGTGGGCTGATAATGGATGGCTTTGAGAGTGCAGAGGAAAAGTAATGGTGACACCCTGTAGTGAGCAAAGTGTACCACCCTGGAAGTCTGGCTTGCTTGTTTCATATCATCCTGGAGTTCTGGTGAATGAGAAGGTGAAAAACTCTGCAGTTAAAAAAGAAAAAGAAAAAGAACATCCAAAACAAACCAACAAAAATCTTGTCTTTTGAGCTCCTTGGAGTAGGGCATTGAGTGTTTGCAGCAACCCTGTCATTAATTCCCTGCATGTATCTACAGCCTTTTCCAAACAGCCACATTTTTCCACTGACAAAACATTTAATTCCCTGTGACATTTCTCCATCATTATAAATAGCCGGGAGTTTTTAATCATTTTTTAAGTGCCAAAGCTTTTTTTGCCCAGTGGGGCGATAGCAGTTTGAGCAAAGCCATTTGGATCCTAAAACAAATCGATTGGCAAGTATTACACTCGGCTCTTCAAAGGGAACTGCTGATTTTAGCACATTGGGAAGTTTCACAAGGGTATACATTTTCATATTTTTCTCCTGTCAGTAGTTTCCATGGCACCAAAGTTTCTGTGTAGCATTTGACGCTCCAGAGCAGCTCCAATTATCTCTAAGAGTGTCACAAAGTTTTGAAAAAAATTATCAAAAACAAATTAGTTTCAATTCACTGTAATTACAGAGAAATACTAAGTCCTGGCAAGGAGTGTTACAGAGTCACCCAGCCAACACCTGGTATGGCACCTGCTGGGACATACCTGTGTCATCCCTGAGTCAGGACACACCTGCAGCTGCAGGTCTATCACTGTTGAATCATCTGGAATGATGTTGAATTGACAGTGCCTTTGTCTTCTATTGTTGTACTGATCCTGTATCCCTTCCTGTTGGTCGATCCTCTTTTATGTACTGGTGAGTGATGTTCCTTATTTATAAAAGAGTGAGAAGATTAAACTTAGTGAATGTTGATTAGCAGTCTCAGCACTGCTTTGAAAATATGTATCATAATGAACTCTTCTCAGCTAAAATATGGCGCTCCAGAATCATAACTCTGGCCTCCATGCTATTGTAATTTTCGTGAGTGTACTTTATTGCTCCCTTGCCCTGGGAGGAATGAAGATACTGAGCTTATTATTTTTTTTAATGTTATGGAAACATCAACAAATAGTTTTAAAAATGTCCCCAGGAAGGTAGAAAAAGTAAATGTTGAAAGAGGGTACAATAATGGACTCAGGACTTCGTTGGCTCTGGGCTCAAGTGGGCCCCACTTGGAGGGTTTGCTTGCTTGTTGGTTTTTGTTTCTTACATAACAACTTTATTGACATATAATTTGTATATCATTAAATTCACCTGTTTAAAGTGTACAATTCAGTGGTTTTTAGTGTATGCGTAGAGTTGTACAACTATCACCACGATCTAATTTTAAAATATTTTATCACCCCCAAACAAATCCCATATCTATTAGTAGTCAGTCCCATTGCTCCTTCCTCCCAGTCCTAGGCAATCTACCTTCTGTCTCTGTGGATTGGCCTATTCTGGACATTTTGTTTTTATGGAATCATATAGTATGTGGCCTTCTATGTGTAACTTCTTTTACATAGCATGCTGTTTTCCAGGTTCATCTCTATTTTAACAAATATCAGTACTTAATTCCTTTTTGTTGCTGAATACTGTGAATATAACATGTCATCTCGTTTATTCATCAGGTGATGAACAGGTGGATTTTTTCCACTTTTTGGCTATTGTGAATAATGCTGTGATGAATGTTCATGTACAAATTGTTGTGTGGGCATGCGTTTTTGGTTCTCTTAGGTATACACCCAGGAATGGAATTGCTGGATCATATAATAACTATGTTGAACTAGTTGAGGAACTACCAAACTGTTTTTCAAAGAGGCTGCACCATTTTAGAATCTCGCCAGCAATGTATGAGGATTCTAATTTCTCCACGTCCTTGTCAACATTTGTTATTGTCATTCTTTTTTATTTCAGCCGTCTTAGTGGATGTAGCTCATTTTGGTTTTGATTTGTATTTCCCTAATGGCTAATGATGTGGAACGTCTTTTTCATATGCATAATGACTGTTTTTATATCTTCTTTGGAGAAATGTCTATTCAAATCCTTTAGCCATTAAAAAAATTGGATTATTTGTCTCTTCATTGCTTAATTGTAAGAGCTCTTTATATACTCTAGATAGAAGCCTCTTATCAGACATTTGGTTTGCAAATATTTTCTTCCATTCTGTGGGTTTTACTTTCTTGATAGTGCATTTGGAGGCAAAATGTTTTAAATTTTATGAAGTTCAATTTATCTATTTTTTTCTTTTGTTTCTAGTACTTTTGGTGTCATATCTAAGAAACTGTTGCCTAATCCAAGGTCATGAGGATTTACTCCTATGTTTTCTTCTAAGAATTTTGTAGTTTTCGCTCTTACATTTATGTTTATGGTGAATTTTAAACTAATTTTTGTATATGGTGTGAGGTAGTATCCAATTTCATTGTTTTACATGTGGATATCAATTGTCCCAGCACCATTCATTGAAAAGACTATTCTTTTTTCATTGAATTGCCTTGGTGTTCTTGTTGAAAATCAATTGACCGTAAATGTAAGGGTTTACTTTTGGACTCACAGTTCTATTACATTGATCTATATGTCCATCTTTATCCTACTGCCACACTGTAGTGTAGTGTACTGTAGCTTTATAGTAAGTTTTTGTTTGTTTGGTTTTGGCTTTTTTTTTTTTTCCAGACAGGGTCTCACTCTTTTGCCCAAGCAGAAGTGCAGTGGTGTGATTATGGCTTACTGCAGCCTTGACCTCTCGGGCTCAAGTGATCCCCCCTCCTTACCCTCCAGAGTAGCTGGGACTACAGGCACATGCCACCTCACACAGCTAATATTTTTGTGTGTGTTTGTTTTTTGGTAGAGATGGGCATTTTGCCATGTTGCCAGGGCTGGTCTTGAACTCTTGAGTTCAAGCAATCCACCCGCCTTGGCCTCCCAAAATACCGGGATTATAGGAATGAGCCACCGTGCTCGGGCCCATAGTAAGTTTTAAAATCCAGGAAGTCAGAGTTCTCTGACTTTGTTCTTCTTTTTCAAGATTGTTTTGGTTACTCTGTGTCCTTGAGAGAAGCTTTTAATGCTAACGTGCTGCTTCCATCAGGATTCTGGCTGCAGAAGGAAGTGGGCAGTGTTGGTGAATGGGCAGAGTACTGCTACAGTGTAATTTAGTGATTTGTTAGGTGTTTTCATAAATTTCTTGCATTTTTTTAAGAGACTAAGTCTTGCTATGTTGCTCAGGCTGGTTTTAAACTCCTGGGCTCAAGGGATCCTCCTGCCTCAGCCTCATGAGTAGCTGGGACTACATGCATGCCACAGCACCTGGCTAAATTTCTTGCATTCATAGTGAAATCTTTTTGAACACCACTACCATTACTGCCCCTCAACTTTTTATGGCCCAGGGAAGTCAGAGGCCCTTCTCAGAACCTTTTTTTTTTTAAAACATTCTCAGACTTCTGAACCCAGCATTTTCCCTGTCTCAAGGACCTGCTTCTGAGTGTGCCCTCTTGAATTCTTCCCCCATGTCACCCTTGACAGTAAACTTAGCCACTTCATTGCTTCTCTAAGTCATGCAATCATGCTAAGCATTTTGCAACATTGGTAAACTTTATGAAGATTAAGGGGTCACTTGGAGTAGTCATGTAGGGCATAGCATTCTTCCATCTTAATCATCCCTTCTTCTCTCCTCATTCCCTTCATTCCAGATCTCCCTATTCCTATCTCCAATTCTTGTTGCTCAGTTACTCAGAACAGCTTTATTCCTTCTTAGAAGTCTCATTCAGGCTTTGAAGCAAACAACTTCTAGTCTAATGAGTTCATCAGAGCCTTTACCCAACAGTGGAGGTTTTCTCTAAGGTCTCTCCCTAGAAGGAGTCTCCTTCCCTCCTGCTAAGAGAAAAAACATCTCTCCAACTGCTTTCACATGTTGACTCACAGCAAAATCTGTCAGCCCTATTAGGGAATTTGCTAGGCAGGTGCAGATCTGGCATGGACTTTGCAGGCAGGAACAGAGCCAGGTTTCTGAGGTCCTTCCTGGGTTGTACCTTCTGCGAGTCTCTGAGCCCTTGGTTTCCTTATCAGAACCTCATGAACAGTTTCATGAAAATAAGCAGACAATGGCTTAAGCATAGAAGGTTTTACTCTCTGTGTAAAAAGGCTGGAGTTGGGCATCCCAGAGATGCAGGTTCCTTGGTTCCTTTTAGTCTGTTGCTCTGTTGTTCTGAGTGTTGCCTCATGAGCCAAGGTGGCTTCTTAAACTTTATGCATAATCTCCACATTCCTTTTGGTGCCTCTTTCTTCCTTCGTTTTTTTTTTTTTTTCTTTTTTTGTCTTCTCCCCTCCCCTCCCCTCCCCGTTTCTTTTTTGAAACGGGGCCTTGCTGTGTTACCTAGACTTGAGTACAGTGCAGTGGCACAGTCACAACTCACTGTAACCTTGAACTCCTGGGCTCAAACCATCCTCCTGCCTCAGCCTTCCAAGTAGCTAGGACTACAGGCACATGCCTCATGCCTGGCTTTTTTGTTGTTGTTGTAGAAGCAGGGTCTCATTATGTTGCCCACGTTGGTCTCAAACTCCTGGCCTCAAGTGATCCTCCCATTTCGGCCTCCCAAAGCACTAGGATAACATGTGTGAGCCACTGAGTTTGGCCCTCTTCCTTTTAAGGATACTTCCTGGGAGTGACCTCCTGCCTACATTAATTGAACAAAACCTGGCCATATGGCTGCACAAGGGAGACCAGGAACTATAATTCCAGGGGCCACATACCTGGCTAATACTGGAGTGTTCTAATACTAAGGGAGAGAGGCATCAGGGAAGACAGCCAGGAGCTTCTGTTTCAGAGGCTCCTGTCTCTGTTCAGGAGCCCAAAAACAGAGAGGGATCTCAGACTCTGGAGAAGTCAGTAGGTATAGCCTGAAATAGTTGCTGATTTCATGTCAAAAAATTCTTTCAAGTCTCTTATTTTTTATTTTAAAACTGCACATTCTGCACCACAGTCCGTATTATATCCATGTTTCTCATACTGCAAAATCTAATAAGTAAAATCAGTGCTTTGGAGAGATTGACCTTATTAATTGTTGAGGCTTCCCTCATTTCTTGCCATGCCTCTACTTACCTCCAGGCTGTTTCCAGTTTGAGAAACAGGGCTTTCTCTGGACTTGGTGCTCCAGCTTCCAGTGTGTGACCATGAACACGAGTAGGGGCTGCTTTGGAGACAGCCACCCCATAGAGACCAAACCCGGAGCCCAGTGCAGGGTCTCAAATAGGGTCATAAGAAACATTTGTTGTAAGAGTGAAAGAACAAATGCATCAACTTGTGCCTGTACTTCAGACTTGGATGGCTGTGGCTGTAGTGTCTGTTTGGGGCTTTTCTGATGTTTGTTCATGTTAATCCATCAAGTAGTTATTGAATGGCTGTTAGGGTACCCCCAAAATCAGGGATTTGGGGAAATGAAAGATGAATAACCGTAGTCCCTACCTTCAAAGAGCTTCCATCTAGTAGGAAAGCAGGAGGCAAGTGGAAATTTTAATGTAGAGTATTAAGTACTGTAGGGTCAAACCCAGATGCTGAAGAAGCACCTAGGAGGGGCATCTGACCCAATCTTGGGAGAACAGGGGATACTTCCTGGAGGAGGTGATGTCCAAGACAAGTCTTAGAGGTTGCATAGGAGTTGTCAGGAGATTGAAAGGAGGAAGAGAGAAAGATGCGAGTGAAGGCTCATTGGTGAGAGAAACTATCAGCAGTTTAAAGGGGTCTGATTATAGTTATCTTCTCACAGGCCCTGTCTTATCATCTCATTCCTTTGCCCAGCAGCCTACTATAGTGTCCTTTGCCTAAAGACTGTGCTGTCCGCTTCCAAGTATGGCATTCAAAGGCTGTCCACCATTTGGTCGCATATGCATGCTACCTTCGAGTCATATTGGATTAGTCCCCATTCCCTGACCATTTTCCTCATTCTCCCCTCTTGGCTAATTTTATATTCTTTATCTAGAATAACCTTTCCTATCTTCTTCACTGGTCAAATCCTCCTCCCTTCTGAGAAGTCCTAAGATGCTGTATTTTTAAAACAGATTTTTTAAAAATCTGTTTTTGTGTTACTATAAAGGGATACCTGAGGTGGGGTAATTTATAAGGAAAAGAGGTTTGATTGGCTCTTGGTTCTGCAGGCTGTACAAGCATGGCTCCAGCATCTGCTTCTGGTGAGGGCCTCAAGAAGCTTTCTATCATGGAGGAAGGGAAAGTGAGCCAGCATCTCACATGGAAAGAGTAGGAGCAAGAGAGAGAGGGAGAAGGTGCCAGGCTCTTTAAACAACAAGCTGTCTCCTGCACTCAGAGCTAGAATTCATTCATTACCATATGGAGGGCACCAAGCCATTCATGAGTGATCCTCTACCATGACCAAAACACCTCCCACCAGGCCCCGCCTCCAACATCGAAAATTACATTTCAACCTGAGATGTACAGGGTTCCAAACTATATCAGATGTCATCTGGCTTGTGAAGCCTTAAATTTGCCCTGAATTGGACTTACTTTGCCCCACCTCCCTGATTCCAGAGCTCATATCTTTCGTTATGCAGCACTGATCACATTCAGTCATACACTTTACTTATACAACCTTTCCCTTGCTCGTTGCTCTTCTGTGAGCAACTTGAGGCCAGGGATACAAGGCCAATTCATCTTTAAGTCCCACAATGCTCTTTCTCTCTCTTAGAATCATGTATGTGACAATGCCTGACAATATGAGATTCTAAGAGAGTGAGAGAAAGAGCACCCACTTTAGACTCAAGCCTGGGTTCAACTCTCTATCCTGGCACTAATGCTATGCCTTGGGGAAGCCCTTTAACTGCCCCTTGGGCGCCTAGCATCGTCATTTGTAAAAGAGAGATAATGATAATAGTCACTTTGGGAAGTGAGTTGGAGGATTAAATGAAATGGCATCAGCGAAGAGTACTGCATAGAAACTGGCACCCAGTAGGTACCCAATAAACACCTGCCAAACGAACTGGCTGCAGTTTATTTGGGTTCTGCTTTTTCCAGGCAAGGGCCTGTCATCTTCATAAACTCTCCAGCGTGAGGAATGGTGGAGGAATTCTAATTATTTGGTGTTACAGACTTTTTTTTTTGTTAATTAAGGAGGGCTGCAATATTTTAAACTCACACGGGAATATCCAAGGGAATTGTAAGCCTCGCAGAATATGTATCTTCAGGGAATGTGGTGTTGAGAACTCTGGGCGTGTGGGTTTGCTGGTCGCTGCTGTGGAGCTGTGAACATTTAAAGCAGTGAGTGTGCAAAAGAGGGAGCTTCTCATTCTCCTGCAGTGATTTTCTGAGCAGAGAGGGCCAGAGCTGTGTATGCCCCAACACCCATTCCTCACCTCCTCTTTTCTTTCTTATGGAGCCCTGATTTGTAGAAGCTGGAGGTAGTTTTACCTCTTCTGGTACTGTGGCTGCTAGTATATAGATGCATGTTTATTCATTTTTTACTTAGCCTTGTTCTAGGATAGAATTTGCAGTGGTGAGCTTGTAAATATAGTCTGTTTCTTCTCCGTTTAATGGCTCTTAAACAGAAGTGCATATTGGGTTTGACTAATGAACTTTTTTAAAAAATATGTTTTTGGCCAGGCCTAGTGGCTCATGTCTATAATCCCAGGGCTTTGGAAACCTGATTAGGGAATAAGACATTGAGATGAATGAATGGGGGTGTGGGAAACCTGAGCCCAGGAGTTTGAGGTTATAGTAAGCTATAATCATGCCAGTGTACTCCAGTCGGGTGATAAAGTGAGACTCTGTCTCTTAAAAAAAAAAAGGCCAGCTGCAGTGGCTCATGCCTGTAATCCCAGCACCTTGGGAGGCAGAGACAGGAGGATCACTTGAGCCCAGGAGTTTGACACCAGTCTGGGCAATATAGCAAGACCCTCACCTCTCTCTCTCTCTCTCAAAAAAAAAAAAAACTAGATATGGTGGTACACACCTATAGTCCTAGCTGCTCAGAAGGCTGAGGCAGGAGGATCACTTGAGCCCAGGAGGTCAAGGCTGCAGTGAACAGTGATTGTGCCACTGTACTTCAGCCTGGGTGACAGAGTGAGACTGAGACTCCATCTCAAAAATAAAAACAAACAAAAATATAGTCTCTCTCCCGCCTGCCCCACTCCCCCCAGGTTGGGATTCATTAAATCTGGGGTGGGCCTGGGCACATTAGTATCCTTCATAAACCCCCACATGTGCCCATCTCTGCTTAAGAAGTTTGGCTGTAGATCACACACATGATCTTTTAAAACCTGGAAACCCCACACAACTGGTCTGGGCGACAGCCCGTGGGAGAGACGGCAAGTTTGAATGCTTCTCAGGAAATCTATTACTGTGCTGAAATTGGCAAACTGCCAAGGCAGCTTTGAAGGGAACAAGAATCTGCAGTTTTGTTGAAAGACAAGTTTACTCTGCAATCAGGGACTTGGCTAATGAGTGCACAGGCCATGCTGATTAGGGAATAAGACATTGAGATGAATGAATGGGGGTGTGTGCTCATTGGCGAGGCTCACCTCCATCTGTCTCTGTGGCCAGGCGAGAGGCTGGGGCCAGAGGTTGAACTAGAGAAGCCTCAAGCTTATAAGCCACAGGTCAAGTTCAAAGAGGTTATCCAAGATGAGGAGGAACTGGTAGATGCTAGACGCCCAGAATACAGAGCAGTTTTGATGCAGCAATCTTTAAACCACAAAGGTCAGATCATGTCACCGTTTTGCTTAAAATTCTTCAAAGGATTCCCATTGTACTTAAAGTCTGGACTCCATTCAGTGGCCTACTGGTACCTACCTATCCTGGCCCCTTTCACCTCCCTTCCTAGCTCCTACACTCCAGCTGCTATCCCTGGAATTCTCGAACCCACCATTCTTTCAGAACCTTGCAGTTCCTTCTTCCAAGCTTATCGCCCCCACCCTCCCAGCTCCTGCTCATCATTCAGGTCTCAGCTCAGATGTCCCCTTAGAGGGGCACAAAAAATGTGCACCTATTAAAAATAACCTCTCCCAACATCACACCGAAACACCTGTCTTGTCTTTGCTTTATCATAAAACCTATTCCTACTTCAACATCTCTTGTTTATGTACTAATGTCTATTACATGTCTCTTCCATTAGAATGTAGGCTTTGTGTGTTTTGTTTGGTTCTATATCTCTGGCACCTGGAAGAGTATTAGGCACAGTTGGCAGTTCAACAAATAAGTGATTGGGTGAATGAATGAATCAAGCCAGTAAACTGGAGCCTAGAGGGCTGAGCCCCAGACTGAAGCTCTAGCAACTCAGGGTCAGTGCTTGATCAGGGCAAAGGCAGTAACACTTCAGTATCTAGGCAGGGAGGTTGTTACTCAGTAGTAGCAGAGCCGTGTCGGCTAAGAAAAGAGCTAAGTCAGCCTGCTTCTCCAGAGGAGTCTCCCTGGAGCCTTCTTGGTGGGATCTGAGCCCAAGGAGGAGGAGGTGTTTCTACCTGGGTAGGATGCCCCCCACCACTTTTGGAACACTGGGTGGGGAGCTGGGCAGTCTGTCTCTGATATTTCAGAAAAAGTGAACGCTTAACAAGATGTAGAAATTCAGTGAAGTATGACTCACAGAAATGTTCTCTCTGACCTTCTGCCCAATGGGATGGAACACACTAGATTTCAAGATGTAAGATGTTTAATGTAGGGTTTTTAGAAAGGCACTGTGATAAATAATCTGTGGTGGAGTGCCGTGCAGGCGCACACATCCACACACACACACACACACACACACACACACAGACACGACACTCCCTCCTTTGCATGTGGTTCTCTTCGGTTAACTCCTGCTCACTTTTCCAGCCTTGTTAAGGTGCCATTTGCTTTGGGAACCATTGGGTGCTGGTCAAGGTGCTCTTACTGGGTGATCTCTTTAGATGACTTTGTCTGAGCACATCCTACCCTCTTGGGATTGTCAGTTACTTGCCCCCACCCTCACTTCCTAGAACTGTGAGCTCCTCGCAGGACTGTATAATTTGTCTTTATATTTCTGTCACCCAGCACAGTGTTTGACCTACAGTGGTGCTTAATAAATGTCTGCTGAATGCACAAATGCATGCGCGCGCACACACACACACACACACACACACATCACTGTGGGAACCCACTTAGGTTTTGTCCAAGTTCATAGACCGAAGGAACAGCCCCAGAGGCACAGAGCACCTGCTGTACTAAAATAGGTGGAGACCTGTGAACTACAGGTAAGACAAGAGGGCCACATTTAGACAGAAGGCTTATGGTCCAGCCAGAAGGGAGGTATTGGCTTGTCACATGAAAGGGCAAGGCTTGAGTGTTTCTCTGAGATTTACTTCCCCTACAGTAAAAGGGCAGGGGGGGCGGGGAACCAACCTAGCAACATTAAAATCATTGTCTTCTGTGGTATGCAGATTCCCTGACCTTGAACTCACTGATGACATGGTATCGATTGCACCACCACCTGCAGTCCCGCAGCAGCAGCTGCCAGCAGAAGCCATGCTAACAGAACTCAGAGAGGCAAGTTTTGTTCCAGCCTGACAGGCACGCCTGGCTTTGCAAGCCCCCCAAACGGGCAAAGGTTTCTGCAAAGCTGTGTCTTGCAGGGATTGCAGTTTTGTCTTGGGGAAAACACAGATTGGCCTGAACCCGTTGGGGGAGGAACAGAGTGAAAGAGGTTTTTTCAGGCTTTGCAGAGCTGTTATAACTACATGGAGCAGATTTCAGAGCTGATGGGCTCCGCCTGCAGAAGGCTGCATAGCAACAAGGGAGGAGTTCTCCATTTCTGTCCTTTTAAAGAGCTGGTCACAGATAGGAATGGCATTTTTTTCCATCTGATTTTTATGTTGTCCTTCATGTAAAGAGTAAGCTGTGATTTTGCTTGATATGGACAGATGAGTGGCCACAGTTCAAGCCCTTCACTTGAACTATCGCATTTAATCCTCAAACTATTCCTATAATCAGGTGCTATTATTTTTTCAAATTATTATTATTATTTTTAGATGGAGTCTTGCTCTATTGCCAGGTTGGAGTGCAGTGGCACGATCTCGGCTCACTGCAACCTCTGCCTCCTGGGTTCAAGCGATTCTCCTGCCTCAGCCTCCCGAGTAGCTGGGACTACAGGTGCATGCCACCACGCCCAGCTAATTTTTGTATTTTTAGTAGAGATGGGGTTTCACCATATTGACCAGGATGGTCTCGATCTCTTGACCTCGTGATCCATCCACCTTGGCCTCCCAAAGTGCTGGGATTACAGGCGTGAGCCACTGCGCCCGGCCACAGGTGCTATTATTGTCCTTATTTTCACAAATGAGGAAGCTCAGACTTGGGCATGTTGCCCCTAAGGGCACCCAGTTAGTAAATGACAGAGCCAGAATTTGAATCCAAAGGAGGTAAAGACATATATGGGATTTATACAGATCTGCATATCNCCCAGCTAATTTTGTATTTTAGTGGAGATGGGGTTTCACCATATTGACCAGGATGGTCTCGATCTCTTGACCTCGTGATCCATCCACCTTGGCCTCCCAAAGTGCTGGGATTACAGGCGTGAGCCACTGCGCCCGGCCACAGGTGCTATTATTGTCCTTATTTTCACAAATGAGGAAGCTCAGACTTGGGCATGTTGCCCCTAAGGGCACCCAGTTAGTAAATGACAGAGCCAGAATTTGAATCCAAAGGAGGTAAAGACATATATGGGATTTATACAGATCTGCATATCTTCAGATTTTTTTTTCACCAGTGATCATTATGTTTTTATCTCTTTGCCTTTGTTAGGGTAGACAAGAGGTGCAGCCAAGATTGTGGAAGTGGAAGCTTTCTATGGATTTGCTGGGATGAGCTGGGGTTTCCTGGGCTAGGTGCCTTCAGCGGCACTTGTAGCAACAAGGGGAGGCTGAGGAAAAGCCAGAAGGCATTCAAGTGGTACTCAGGCCACCTGGGAGCTACCACCTGGTCTTCCTTCATCTGTGATTGGCCAGTGTTAGGAAGAAAAGCCAGAATGTGAAATTTACAAATGGTTTGTCGACGGAGGGAACTGGGGGACATCCAGGTTAGAAGAAGTTGGCAAAGGGTAAAATGAATCGTCAACCAAAATGTAAGGCAACAGTGGGCAGGAGGTCTGGGCTGCACAGATGACAAGCTGGCCCGTGAAGTGTCTGCACCAAAGAGAAAGGGGAAGAAGTGCCAAGAATGGAAAATCAGTGGGAAATTTAAAAGTTGAATTAGAAAATCTGAAATGAAAGTGGCATCGGGGAATAAGAGAAGGCTTTCTGTTATGTTGGAATTAAAGAAACAGAGCTTGTGATTCTAAAACCGTTTCTGTTGTTAAGAGCATCACCCTAGGTCTGGAAATTGAATTGAGGGGTTCATTTGTAGCAGAATTGTTGGGAGGGAAAACAGGAGCCAATGCCGGACACATGTTTGATTGCGAAACAGATTTTAAAAGGGAAGAAAAGAAAGAAGAAAAGGCAGGACTCTCAAGACCAATCTAGGTGACCGAAGAAAGGCTCAGAGCTTTCCTTAGGGTCTCCATTTAAAAACTGTAATATGTTTAACATGCAGAAACTTGTTCCAAAAGACTGAGCTGTAAGAAACAGCCTGTTAGCTTGTTTTCCTAAATCGAGTTAAATTTGGCTTCGAGCCTCCATGTATCAGAGTTGGAGAGAGGTTCATATTAATGATTATGTGTGTGCATGTACGCATGTGTGCGTGTGTGTGTGCATGCATGCTTAAAATGGCTTTGTTGAGATAGAACCCAAATACAGTACAGCTCACCCATTTAAAGTGTGTAATTCAGTGACTTAGTATATTCACTTACTTGTTCATTCCCACAATCAGTTTTAGAACATTTTCCTCTCCCCTAAAAGAAACCGTGTACCATTAGCAGTTACTCTCTGTTTTCCTCCAACTCTCTCAGCCCCAGGCAACCATCAATCCCCTTTCTGTCTCTGTGGCTTTGCCTATTTGATTGGCTTCTTTCACTTAGTAAAAGGTTTGCAGGGCTCAGCCGTGCTATAGCATGTATCAGAATGCCATTCCTTTTTATGGTTGGATAATGCTCAATTGTATAGATGGGCTTTACTTTATTTGCCTGTTCACGAATGAATGGATTCTTTTGGCTACTAGGAATAACGCTGCTGTGAACATTCGTGTACAAGTTTTTGTGTGGATAGATGTTTTCATTTCTCTTTGGTGTATACTTTTAGAAGTGTAATTCATGGGTTATATGGTAACTGTGTGTTTGGGATGGTGATTTTTATCCCTAAAGTTGTAACAAAGCTACAAGGGGTTACCAGAAATTTTGGGGAAGGATCTCTGGTCTTCAGTCCACATAGACACTGCAAGAAGCTCATCACCCAAGTCTTGCTGGCCCATTTGAAAGTTAGTGTTCTCCTGTTCTCCCTTTGTGCCAGACTCTTTGCAGTCTTTGTGCCAAACTCTGCAGTGAGGCTGCCACTGTTTGCCAAGGCTGGGGGCCTTATGGCTTAGTTTCCTAGCAGCCATGTGTCACCCCCATCAGAAGCCCAGCTCCCTCCTAGGCTATCACGTGGATGTAGGAGTCAGATTTAGCTGCTGCTTAAGGGACATGATGTCATCTCCACCCTCCACTAAGTCTACCATTAGCACCTTATATTTTTTCTCCCATAGAACTGTGTCAACATTGAATTTTACTATTTGTACTTATTTTAGTTTAATGTGTTCAGTGGTGTTTTAAAGTTGCTTTGGCTTGTTTTTCTTTAATGGCCAGGAATAATGCATTTCTCTATTTTTCTGTTTAGACTTCCTTTGGGCTAAGTGAACCGTTCTTCTCTGGACCATTTAATGGATAGCATCTGGGCTATTTATATCAGTTCTTTACGTGTGCTACTTTGAGTAGTAAAACTTTCATCAATTATGTTTCTCGTGTTTCGATATTACTATTTATTTCTCAAGGCATGGCTCTTTTCTGTTTTATCTCTTCAGTAGTAAGAATGCTATCTCATTTTCACTTTTTTAAAACTTTTATTTTAGGCTAAGGGTACATGTGCAAGTTTGTTCTATAGGTAAACTGAACATTTTTCACTTTTAATACCAATCAGATAGTTTTAATGTATAAATTGTTCCCTAGTTTAAAAGTTATTTTGTGTTGCCAGGACCTAAAGTGCAATAAATCATTTTTTAAGTTGGCATTTAACAGTAGTTCTCTTTTCCACTTTTGTGTTACTCCTAATATGTCATTTATTACATTCCTTTAATGGCTTGAATTTTGTTTCTGGAATATATACCAGTCCAGGGATGCTTGCTTTTAATACTGCTCCATGTACATTCAATAACTGCAGCTTTATAATTTGCAGTCCACTAGGACAGACCCACCCTCACTTTTTAAAAAAGAAGTCTCTGTTATTCCTTGTTCCTCTGAGTAAATTTTGCTGTGTGCTTGTCTCATTCTAGAAAGTTCCAACAGACCTTAATGATATTGGATTAATTTATAAGTCTGCATTGGACATGTTTGCATCTCTACCACCTGAATGAGCGTTACGCTCTTAATTGCACCTTTTAAGCCCATGGGCTCTTCCCATGTTCTCTGTAATTCTTAGTTCACCTTCTGCCTCCCCTTTCTGTCAGAGCAAATTAGAAATTTACCCTTGGAGCAGAAAGCATCACACTATTCAGGTTTTCCTTATTTCTCTTAACAGAGTTTTATAACATCCCCCTAAGTCATGTGTGTCTTAAGTGAAATGAATATGCAGATATTTAATGTTTTGTATTTTACTATTTCAAATGGCATTTTTTTTTTCTGGATTTTTTTTTTTCCTTTCTGCTGTCTGTGTAAGCAAAGGTTATTGATTTTTGAGGATTCATTTTATACCCTCGATTTGGAGCAAGTCATTCTCTGGTTAATTTTCTTGAATTTTCTGGGACTATAACCATGTCATCTTGAAATACTGACACTTCTATGTTTTTTCTTCACAATTTTTATATATTTTTTTCTTGAATAGTTATCTGCTGGGATTTCTAGAGCTAGGTTAAATAGAGATGGTGACAATGGGACATTGTTGTTTTTTTTCCCCAGTGACTATAAAACTAATAAGTATGTTTACCCTTTCCCCCAGGTTAAGACAGAATATCTGCACCTGTTTTGGGAAAATTAATTAAAAGTGAATGCTGAATTTTACTCAGTTTCTTTTGGCACATATTTAACAATTATGTGTATCTAAGAGCTATCTTTGCATATGCTATACTCTCCTTTTTTTTTTTTTTTTTTTTTTTTTTTTTTTTTTTTTTTGGTTGGAGGCAGAGTAACTCTGTCGCCTAAGCTGGAGTGTGGTGACGATCTCGGCTCACTGCAGCCTCCACTTCCCAGGTTCCAGTGACTCTCCTGCCTCAGCCTCCTGGGTAGCTGAGATTACAGGAGATTACAGGCACATGCCACCATGCCTGGCTAATTTTTGTATTTTTAGTAGAGAAAGGGTTTCACCATGTTGGCCAGGCTGGTCTTGAACTCCTGACTTCAAGTTATCCACCCGCTTTGACCTCCTAATTATAGGCGTGAGCCACAGCGCCTGTTGCTATACATTATAAAGTCATTTTTAAAAAGTTATACTAGATTTATATGACTAAGACAAGCTCTGTTTGATTATTCATTACTTAAAATTTTCAATGTTTTTCCTGGTATTTTCATAAGAGAGAGAAGCCACTATCCAGCTTGCTGTTCCCTATCTCCTCCCATTGTTCCTTTCTCCCAGCATTCTCCTTTCATGCATCATTTTCGCTCCTCGTTTTCCCTCGTCTCCCCTCCTTCTCCTTTCTCTCCCTCCTCTCCTTCCTCTATCCTTTCCTTTTGGTGTCTTTGTCAGCTTTGGGAGTTAAAGCCTTTACCTCAGAGGCTAACCTAGTTAATAATGCCATCGTTCTAGAATATATGAGATCCTTTATGTAATAAATGATTTGGAGAAATTCTCCTGTCATCCCAGTAGTAACAAATATCTTGTTTGAGGGGTAGACTGGGTTGGAAATTGTTGAGCGGGAGAACTCTATGTTCTGGGTGCCCTTTGGGAAGGTGAAGATTCCAACCTTGAGCAGAATGATGTTGGGAAGTGATGTGGGTGGGTTGGATACATTCACCCAGACACTTTAGCTAATCTGGCATGGTGGGCATTACACATATATTAATAGATGGTGAAAGAGACATCATGAAGGTGAAATCCATCCCACTTGGTATGCCACTGGGCATGGCAGGCACAAGGCAAGGCAGGCAGATGTTTGCTGCTCTTGGGCCTCCTCTGATATGGTTTGGCTGTGTCCCTACCCAAATCTCATCTTGAATTGTAGCTCCCATAGTTCCCATGCGTTATGGGAGGGACCCAGGGGAGAAAATTGAATCATGGGGGGTGGTTTCCCCCATACTGTTCTCGTGGTAGTGAATAAGTCTTATGAGCGCTGATGGTTTTATAAGGGGAAACCCCTTTCGCTTGGTTCTCATGCCACCATGTAAGACATGCCTTTTACCTTCTACCGTGATTGTGAGGCTGCCCCAGCCACGTGGAACTGAGTCCATTAAACCTCTTTTTCTTTATAAATTACCCAATCTTGGATATGTCTTTATCTGCAACATGAAAATAAACTAATACATCTTCTATTTCTGAGAGTTGTCTTTCCAACTGAGGAATTTGCTTGGCCATTTGATCTTGGAAATAGTCTTCTTGGTCAGATACTATCCATGCTGTGAGGGATGCATATGGCTTTATTTGGGGCAGGTTCTTCCCAGACCCTTTTCTTTTTCAAAGTATAAAAACTGGAATGCCATTCTCTTATTTCTATAATTATTTTCTGTTATTTCTATTATTCTTTATTATTTCATCTTTAAGCTTTGGGGACAGCTTGTGGATCTGTTCTTGAATTTCAAGTTTAGAAACCTGATAAGCGCCTTTGACCTCAATCCTGAGCCTGACTCTGTAGCCCTGTTTGTTGATATCCACATGGAGAATGTCTTTCAGATGGAGAACGTTGTCTTAAATCACTGCTCTTTTAAGATCTCTGTATCACTGCCTTTGTTTTCCTCTTCCCCCTGATTCCCCTTGTCACGTGGTGTGGATCTTCATTCTTCATTTCTGTTGTGGCTATTTATTCTATGTTGTGGTCCATGGTTTTGAGCAAGGAACCTGCAGCCAAACTGCCTGGGTTGTAAGACCAGCTCTGCCATTTACAGTCGGAGAGGACTTGACCAGTTACTTAATTCCTATGTAACCTGGCTTCTCCAGCCGCATAATGGGAATTGTGACCACTCACCTCCCTAGAGTTGTTTTGAGAATGAAATGAGATTATCTACATAAAGGGCTTTGCACAATGCTGGACAGAAGTGAGCATCCCATAAATATTAGTTGTAGCTATATTGTTAGCGTCTGCTGGTGTGGTCCATGGTTGTGTGTGTTCTTCACTGTATCAGTGTTGTGTCTTCTCTTTTATTCAGTCCCACTCCAGAATTTATAAGTTTATTGTAGTTTATTTTCTTCTCTGTCTAATCTCACTTTGATCATTTATTTTTTTCTTGCAGCTTTAAAATAAGTAGGCATGGACCATGCCCCTAGTGGCCTTAAAAAAGCACCTAGCTGGTATTCTAATCAAGGCCATTGCTTAGAACCAGCTTCCTCTATTTAATCCCCAAATGCTTGGTTTCCTTTGTCATTTCCCTAGGTCAGAAGGCTTCCTTCATCCCCTGATTTTGATAGGCGCACACTGGGCAGGGGCAGACGTAGCCTCTTTATCATCCACGACCCAGCACCTTGAACCTTAGGACACAAGTTGGGGGGCTTATTTTGCTGCTGGGGCCTTGGTGCTTCCCATTCTTTTAGGAAAGGACTTCCTCTCCCAGCCTGCCCGTTGAAAAAATTGGACCAAGGGGAGGAACATTTGGCCATCTTGTCAAGTTGCCCTTTGGAGTCACAACATTTTCAAGAATCTGTAGTTTCTTCTGCAATGGCTTGGGGGAAGGTTGATTTCTCTTATTATTTTCTCTCATGCTTATCTACAAAGTGCATATTCAATCTTCTACAAAATTATCTATCTTTTGACATTCCAAAAGATGTCTTATTAATAGTGAATGAGTCAAAGTCATTGCCCATGTGTACCTTATTTGAATAAGTCTGATTTTCATGACAAAAGTATTTGTTTTTTAAATTATTTATTTTTTAATTGACAAAGGTCAATTTAAGATCTTTCCAGATTAAAAAAAAACTTATATATTTATGGTGTACTAGATGATATTTATGTATACATTGTGGAATGACTAGATAGAGCTAATTAACATATCAGTTACCTCACCTTTTTATCATTTTTTGTGGTGAAAACATTTAAAATCTCAGCAATTTTCAAGTGTACGATACTTTGTTGTTAACTATAATCACCATGTTTTACAATAGATCTTCTGAATTTATTCTTCTTGACTGAAATTTTATATCCTTTGACCAACATCTCCCCATTCCCACCCCAGCCCCAGCCGCTGGTAACCTCCATTCCACTCTCTGCTTCTATGAGTTCGACTTTTTTAGACTTTATATGTAAGTGAGATCCTTGGTATGTGTCTTTCATTGCCTGGATTATTTCACTTCGTATAATGTCCTCCAGTTTCATCCCTGTCATCACAAATGACAGAATTTCCATTTAAGGCTGAATGGTATTCTATCATGTATATATTCCACATTTCCTTTATCCATCCGTTAGTGGACACTTAGGCTGATTGTGTATTTTGGCCGTTGTGGATAATGCGGTAGTGAACATGGAAGTGCAGATATCTCCTTGACATACCAATTTTATTTCCTTTGGGTATATACCACAATGAAGCATCACCTTATACATGTCAGGATGGCTTTTTTCAAAACGACAAGAGGTAAGTATTGGTGAGGCTGTGGAGAAAAGGGAAGTCTTATACAATGTTGGTGAGATGTAAGTTAGTACAGCCATTGTGGAAAACAGTATGGAAGTTCCTCAAAAAATTAAAAATAAAAGTACCATATGATCCAGCCATTCCACTTCTGGGTATATATCCAGAGAATCTGTGTCTTTTAAGATTGATTTTGGATCATACGTTGCTTGGTTTTTTAATTGTTTCTCTTGATTTAAGATATTTGTATGTTTTTTATTTTGGAAAATTTTGTTCAGAGGAAATTCCTTGGGGCTACCCCTACTCAAAACAAATTTAACTACTTAATGCATATACTTTATGTGTGAAATGATACTTTTAGAATTAATTTAATGGTCTTTGTAATAAAGATATTATACTCAGAACAATGTTTTATTAAAGGATAGTAAATGATTTCCGATAGGAGAGACACCATAGAGCTTTTTGCTTTGTCTTTTCATGAAGGACAAATTATCCTTTGAATCATTGCCTACGTCTAGCCATTCTTTTTAACATATTTCAAATGTCAAAGTCTTTCCAGATTAAAAAAAAATCTGTGAATAACTCAACCAAGGAGCTACCTGCAAAATTCAATTTCTGGTGGTAATCAGGTATGTCAGAAGCCCCACTGCTGATAATGGAGCAGGTATTCTCAGCCTTGTTCTAGCCAAGACTTACTTCAGTTTATACTTCAGTTTATCAGTTCTTAAAAAATTCATTTATGGAAACCAGTGCATTGCCATCAAACACTTTATGGACCCATGAAAGCAAGTGGCTTTAAGCATTTTAAACAGAGCCTATGTACATGATGAATATAAAGAAGCATTATGTGGATCTCCATAGCAATTTATTATTCACTCAGTCATAAATTGCATTTTTCCACTCTGCCTCGACCTTTAGGAGGCCTGCTGATGGGGAAAAGATAACATCTAATAATGAAAAGTCTAGTTGTTTTGTTAGATGTCAAACTTTTGAGATTAGCTTCCAAGTAAGGACAATCTTATTTGAGAAGATTATTAACCATCTCTTTTTCTCAGCACCAGCCGTAGATCATCTGCAAGACTCTTGCGGATCACGGAGACTAATTTGGAGGGGTGGGACTGTGAGACAGAAGGTGGTGTGTATTGACCAAGAAGTCTAGCCCACTAGGTAGGGGGCAGGTTGCTGGATGATGAGCCCTGGAGGCAGGAACCATGCTCTATTGTTCTTGTATCCTTAGCAGCCAACATACAGAAGGTCTTGAATGTTTGTTGAATGACTGAGTGGATGACAAGGAGCTTTGTGGAATGAGATGTACTAGCAAAGTTCTAGCATCTCAGCTTTGGTGGCTGTTCTTTTCTGCCTTGTCCTCAGAAGTCTGTGAGCTGAAACATCGATTCGTAATTGTAAATGCATTTTAGAATTACTTGGGAACATTTTTTAAAATGATACTTGAGAGATTCCTCAGAGAATCTGATTTAGTTAGTCTGAGGTGGGATCTAGGCATTGGTATTTTTCAGAAGTTTTCTTGTGTGATATTAATATACAGTCAGGGTTGAGACCCCCTAGAAATGGGTAGGGTCCAAAGTTGAAAGACCAAAATGAGGTATGTTAGGATTCACAGTTGATCAGGATCGGTTGGGGAGTAAGAACTTTGTGTCTTACATGTGATTGAAATCTTGGAAACGGAATCTTCTAGAATCACCTTTCAAAGCTTTTTTTAAAAAAATTTCTTTTACTTCCTGCCCTCCATTTGCCGTCCCTGGGAGACAGGATGATAGGGTAGTCCAGGAACTGGGCATTGCGAGACTGGTTCTGATCCCTCCTATTATGGATGTGATCTTATCTGTCACCTAACATCTCCAATTCTCAGCTTTCTCATTGGTAAAACAAAGACCTCAAAGATTTTAGAATCTTAGCACTTCTAAATATGGTTGGCAAATATGAACTTTCATGCTGATTGGCTCTTGCAGTAGTGAGTCTATATCTGTAATGCTCAAACTCAAAGGCAGTGTTAAGAAAATGAGTGACGTTAATGTCATAAGTATTTCTATTTCATTTTTTTTTTTTTTTTTTTTTTTTTT